>NC_060193.1:4525585-4538085 GCF_021184085.1 Oncorhynchus gorbuscha
AGGCTACCCTGTCTTCTAGTGTGCAGGCTTCCCTGTCTTCTAGTGTGTAGGTTACCCTGTCTTCTAGTGTGTAGGCTACCCTGTCTTCTAGTGTGTAGGCTACCCTGTCTTCTAGTGTGCAGGCTACCCTGTCTTCTAGTGTGCAGGCTACCCTGTCTTCCAGTGTGCAGGCTACCCTGTCTTCTAGTGTGCAGGCTACCCTGTCTTCTAGTGTGTAGGCTACCCTGTCTTCTAGTGTGTAGGCTACCCTGTCTTCTAGTGTGTAGGCTACCCTGTCTTCTAGTGTGTAGGCTACCCTGTCTTCTAGTGTGTAGGCTACCCTGTCCTCTACTGTGTAGGCTACCCTGTCTTCTAGTGTGTAGGCTACCCTGTCTTCTAGTGTGCAGGCTACCCTGTCTTCTAGTGTGCAGGCTACCCTGTCTTCTAGTGTGTAGGCTACCCTGTCTTCTAGTGTGTAGGCTACCCTGTCTTCCAGTGTGCAGGCTACCCTGTCTTCTAGTGTGTAGGCTACCCTGTCTTCTAGTGTGTAGGCTACCCTGTCTTCTAGTGTGTAGGCTACCCTGTCTTCTAGTGTGTAGGCTACCCTGTCTTCTAGTGTGTAGGCTACCCTGTCTTCTAGTGTGTAGTCTACCCTGTCTTCCAGAATAAACTCTCAATTCACTGAGTGTGACTGGTTTATTTCTGTCCTGTCTACTAATACTGTGTTAGACAGGCAGCCCAATTCTGATTTTTTTTGTTCTTCACTAATTGGTCTTTTGACCAATCATATCAGTTCTGAAAATGATCTGATGTGAAAAGATCTGATGTGATTGGTCAAAAGACCAATTAGTAGAACAAAGATCATGAATTGGTCTGCCTGTGTGAGAGCATCCAATGACCATTAGGTATTCAATCAAAATCTGAGCGTTGATGTGTTGATGTCACAATGGCAAAATATATATATATAAAGATTCTGTTTATATGGCAGAGACACGGGATGTTTCCATGGGGATCTTTTGCATTTGGTATTGATATTTTGATATTTGATGTAGAAATCTTTCACCAATATTGAATGTTAAAAGCCTGCTATATTAAATGAAGTGCCCTTGAACATAGAACACCTTGAAAATGTATTAAATCATTTTTTTGTTTTAAATAAAAACTTTCTAACGTGAGTCAATGAAGCATTTTGTCCCTCTGTGACTTCTAGATAGACGACGGGCAAAGAAATGATTTAACATTTTTATATATATATTTTTTTTGTTGTCGTAAAAGCTTCAAGATTCAGTTGCACACATTGGCGCCTGTCACGAGGGCATTTCACGGCTGATTGAACGTTGTCAACGCTGTCACTTCATTTAATAGGTACAAACTAGAGACATTTCTTGATTTAATTAACCTCCTGCGGTGAGGGAAAATGTTTTTGTCTTTTCTTAAATTGAACATGTGCTCTTTATGAAAGCATTTAAATATTGATAAATAAATAATAATAAATAATAATAATTAATACAAATAAAAATGATCTGCCACGAGATACTGTAAAGGCACCGTACTGGTTGACGTTGGCAGGACCAACAGTATATTTGCCATCAGGTCAGAGGCATTGTTGCCTGTCGATTTGGTTCTTCGCCTCTCGATGGCGGTATTTCTTTGAAAATGAAATCTCTTTCACTGTTGACCTGCGTGTGTCTCTCTCTGTTTCTCGCTCTCCCCTGCTCTCTGTCTACTACAGGCTACTATAGACTACTACATACTACTACAGACTACTATAAACTACTATATACTACTATAGACTACTATAGACTACTACAGACTACTACAGACTACTATAGACTACTATATATTACTATATACTACTATATACTACTATAGACTACTATATACTACTATAGACTACTATATACTACTATAGACTACTATATACTACTATAGACTACTATAGACTACTATAGACTACTACATACTACTACAGACTACTACAGACTACTATAGACTACTATAGACTTCTACAGACTACTACAGAATACTACAGGCTACTAAAGGGTACTATAGACTACTATAGACTACTATAGACTACTACAGACTACTATAGACTACTATAGACTACTACATACTACTACAGACTACTATAGACTACTATAGACCCAGTTACTTCCGGGTTGGAGGGAGCGGTCGCATCGACACTTCGCTCCGCAGGTAGTATAACTTTTTCATTACATTTCATTATAGCACAACGGTTTGATTTGTCTAAATCTTAGCAATTTCTTCTTAGCTAGCTACATAGCCGTCTTTGTATCAAAGATAATTGCGTAATTATCGTATTTCGCCGTCCTAACGTAGTCTTCACTAGCCAGCTAGCTAACGTCCACTGATTAGCTGCACTGGAGAAACTATTACACTCAACTGAACGACTTGATTAGTGTAGCGTTAGCTAGCTACATAGCTGTCTTTGCTGTCTTCTTATCCAAGATAATTGTGTAGTTTAGAGTGTGTAGTCTTAGAGTGATTATCTTAATTTACCGAGGTTAGCTAGCCAGCTATTTGTCGTCCTTAACGTAGGAGACTCTGCTAGCTAGCCAACAGCTAGCCAACAGCTAGTCAACAGCTAGCCAACAGCTAGCCAACGTCTTCTGAATAGACTCAACAACCCGGTCGCATTCACAGGTAGTATCACATTTTCATTTTATTTCATTACAGTATAACGGGTTGATTTGTTTGATCGTAGCTAGCGACATAGCTAGCTACATAGCCGTCTTTGTATCAAAGATAATTGTGTAATCTAGAGCGATTTTCTAGGTTAGCTAGCCAGCTATTGTCGTTCTTTTAACGCAACGTAACGTAATCAACACTGCTAGCTAGCCAGCTAGCCCCCGAATAGCAGCACTGGCGAAACTATTACACTCAACGGAACGACTTGATTAGTGTAGTGTCAACAACGCACCCACTGCCAGCTAGCCTACTTCAGCAGTACTGTATCATTTTAATCATTTTAGTCAATAAGATTCTTGCTACGTAAGCTTAACTTTCTGAACATTCGAGACGTGTAGTCCACTTGTCATTCCAATCTCCTTTGCATTAGCGTAGCCTCTTCTGTAGCCTGTAAACTATGTGTCTGTCTATCCCTGTTCTCTCCTCTCTGCACAGACCATACAAACGCCCCACACCGCGTGGCCGCGGCCACCCTAATCTGGTGGTCCCAGCGCGCACGACCCACGTGGAGTTCCAGGTCTCCGGTAGCCTCTGGAACTGCCGATCTGCGGCCAACAAGGCAGAGTTCATCTCAGCCTATGCCTCCCTCCAGTCCCTCAACTTCTTGGCACTGACGGAAACATGGATCACCACAGACAACACTGCTACTCCTACTGCACTCTCTTCGTCCGCCCACGTGTTCTCGCACACCCCGAGAGCTTCTGGTCAGCGGGGTGGTGGCACCGGGATCCTCATCTCTCCCAAGTGGTCATTCTCTCTTTCTCCCCTTACCCATCTGTCTATCGCCTCCTTTGAATTCCATGCTGTCACAGTTACCAGCCCTTTCAAGCTTAACATCCTTATCATTTATCGCCCTCCAGGTTCCCTCGGAGAGTTCATCAATGAGCTTGATGCCTTGATAAGCTCCTTTCCTGAGGACGGCTCACCTCTCACAGTTCTGGGCGACTTTAACCTCCCCACGTCTACCTCTGACTCATTCCTCTCTGCCTCCTTCTTTCCACTCCTCTCCTCTTTTGACCTCACCCTCTCACCTTCCCCCTACTCACAAGGCAGGCAATACGCTCGACCTCATCTTTACTAGATGCTGTTCTTCCACTAACCTCATTGCAACTCCCCTCCAAGTCTCCGACCACTACCTTGTATCCTTTTCCCTCTCGCTCTCATCCAACACCTCCCACACTGCCCCTACTCGGATGGTATCGCGCCGTCCCAACCTTCGATCTCTCTCCCCCGCTACTCTCTCCTCTTCCATCCTATCATCTCTTCCCTCTGCTCAAGCCTTCTCCAACCTATCTCCTGATTCTGCCTCCTCAACCCTCCTCTCCTCCCTCTCTGCATCCTTTGACTCTCTATGTCCCCTATCCTCCAGGCCGGCTCGGTCCTCCCCTCCCGCTCCGTGGCTCGATGACTCATTGCGAGCTCACAGAACAGGGCTCCGGGCAGCCGAGCGGAAATGGAGGAAAACTCGCCTCCCTGCGGACCTGGCATCCTTTCACTCCCTCCTCTCTACATTTTCCTCCTCTGTCTCTGCTGCTAAAGCCACTTTCTACCACTCTAAATTCCAAGCATCTGCCTCTAACCCTAGGAAGGTCTTTGCCACCTTCTCCTCCCTCCTGAATCCTCCTCCCCCCTCCTCCCTCTCTGCAGATGACTTCGTCAACCATTTTGAAAAGAAGGTCGACGACATCCGATCCTCGTTTGCTAAGTCAAACGACACCGCTGGTTCTGCTCACACTGCCCTACCCTGTGCTCTGACCTCTTTCTCCCCTCTCTCTCCAGATGGAATCTCGCGTCTTGTGACGGCCGGCCGCCCAACAACCTGCCCGCTTGACCCTATCCCCTCCTCTCTTCTCCAGACCATTTCCGGAGACCTTCTCCCTTACCTCACCTCGCTCATCAACTCATCCCTGACCGCTGGCTACGTCCCTTCCATCTTCAAGAGAGCGAGAGTTGCACCCCTTCTGAAAAAACCTACACTCGATCCCTCCGATGTCAACAATTACAGACCAGTATCCCTTCTTTCTTTTCCCTCCAAAACTCTTGAACGTGCCGTCCTTGGCCAGCTCTCCCGCTATCTCTCTCTGAATGACCTTCTTGATCCAAATCAGTCAGGTTTCAAGACTAGTCATTCAACTGAGACTGCTCTCCTCTGTATCACGGAGGCGCTCCGCACTGCTAAAGCTAACTCTCTCTCCTCTGCTCTCATCCTTCTAGATCTATCGGCTGCCTTCGATACTGTGAACCATCAGATCCTCCTCTCCACCCTCTCCGAGTTGGGCATCTCCGGCGTGGCCCACGCTTGGATTGCGTCCTACCTGACAGGTCGCTCCTACCAGGTGGCGTGGCGAGAATCTGTCTCCTCACCACGCGCTCTCACCACTGGTGTCCCCCAGGGCTCTGTTCTAGGCCCTCTCCTATTCTCGCTATACACCAAGTCACTTGGCTCTGTCATAACCTCACATGGTCTCTCCTATCATTGCTATGCAGACGACACACAATTAATCTTCTCCTTTCCCCCTTCTGATGACCAGGTGGCGAATCGCATCTCTGCATGTCTGGCAGACATATCAGTGTGGATGATGGATCACCACCTCAAGCTGAACCTCGGCAAGACGAAGCTGCTCTTCCTCCCGGGGAAGGACTGCCCGTTCCATGATCTCGCCATCACGCTTGACAACTCCATTGTGTCCTCCTCCCAGAGCGCTAAGAACCTTGGCGTGATCCTGGACAACACCCTGTCGTTCTCAACCAACATCAAGGCGGTGGCCCGTTCCTGTAGGTTCATGCTCTACAACATCCGCAGAGTACGACCCTGCCTCACACAGGAAGCGGCGCAGGTCCTAATCCAGGCACTTGTCATCTCCCGTCTGGATTACTGCAACTCACTGTTGGCTGGGCTCCCTGCCTGTGCCATTAAACCCCTTCAACTCATCCAGAACGCCTCAGCCCGTCTGGTGTTCAACCTTCCTAAGTTCTCTCACGTCACCCCGCTCCTCCGTTCTCTCCACTGGCTTCCAGTTGAAGCTCGCATCCGCTACAAGACCATTGTGCTTGCCTACGGAGCTGTGAGGGGAACGGCACCTCAGTACCTCCAGGCTCTGATCAGGCCCTACACCCAAACAAGGGCACTGCGTTCATCCACCTCTGGCCTGCTCGCCTCCCTACCACTGAGGAAGTACAGCTCCCGCTCAGCCCAGTCAAAACTGTTCGCTGCTCTGGCCCCCCAATGGTGGAACAAACTCCCTCACGACGCCAGGACAGCGGAGTCAATCACCACCTTCCGGAGACACCTGAAACCCCACCTCTTTAAGGAATACCTAGGATAGGATAAGTAATCCCTCTCACCCCCCTTTAAGATTTAGATGCACTATTGTAAAGTGACTGTTCCACTGGATGTCATAAGGTGAATGCACCAATTTGTAAGTCGCTCTGGATAAGAGCGTCTGCTAAATGACTTAAATGTAAATGTAATAGACTACTATAGACTACTACAGACTACTATAGGCTACTACAGACGACTATAGACTACTATAGACTACTACAGACTACTATAGACTACTACAGACTACTATATACTACTATAGACTACTATAGACTACTATAGACTACACAGGCTACTACAGACTACTATATACTACTACAGACTACTACTACAGACTACTATAGACTACTATAGACTACTACAGACTACTATAGACTACTATAGGCTACTACAGACTATGCCATTATGCCAATAAACCCCTACAACTCATCCAGAACGCCGCAGCCCGTCTGGTGTTCAACCTTCCCAAGTTCTCTCACGTCACCCCGCTCCTCCGCTCTCTCCACTGGCTTCCAGTTGAAGCTCACATCCGCTACAAGACCATGGTGCTTGCCTACGGAGCTGTGGGGGGAACGGCACCTCAGTACCTCCAGGCTCTGATCAGGCCCTACACCCAAACAAGGGCACTACGTTCATCCACCTCTGGCCTGCTCGCCTCCCTACCACTGAGGAAGTACAGTTCCCGCTCAGCCCAGTCAAAACTGTTCGCTGCTCTGGCCCCCCAATGGTGGAACAAACTCCCTCACGACGCCAGGACAGCGGAATCAATCACCACCTTCCGGAGACACCTGAAACCCCACCTCTTTAAGGAATACCTAGGATAGGGTAAAGTAATCCTTCTACCCCCCTTAAAAGATTTAGATGCACTATTGTAAAGTGGCTGTTCCACTGGATGTCATAAGGTGAATGCACCAATTTGTAAGTCGCTCTGGATAAGAGCGTCTGCTAAATGACTTAAATGTAATGTAAATGTACAGACTACTATAGACTACTATAGACTACTACACACTACTATAAACTACTATAGGCTACTACAGACTACTATAGACTACTATAGACTACTATAGACTACTACAGACTACTATAGACTACTATAGACTACTATATACTACTATAGACTACTATAGACTGCTATAGCATACTACAGACTACTACAGGACTACTGTAGACCACTCTATACTACTATAGACTACGACAGGACTACTGTAGACCACTATATACTACTACATACTACTACAGACTACTATAGACTACTATATACTACGACAGACTACTATAGACTACTATAGAATACTATAGACTACTATATACTACTATAGACTATGACAGACTACGACAGACTACGACAGACTACTATAGACTACTATATACTACTATAGACTATGACAGACTACGACAGACTACGACAGACTACTATAGACTACTATAGACTACTACAGACTACTATAGACTACTACAGGCTATTATAGACTACTATATACTACTATATACTACTATAGACTACGACAGACTACGACAGACTACTATATACTACTATAGACTACTATAGACTACGACAGACTACTATAGACTACTATATACTACTATAGACTACTATATACTACTATAGACTACGACAGATTACTATAGACTACTATAGACTACTATATACTATTATAGACTACTATATACTACTATAGACTACTATATACTACTACAGACTACTATATACTACTATAGACTACTATAGACTACTATAGACTACTATAGACTACTATAGACTATGACAGACTACGACAGACTACGACAGACTACTATAGACTACTATATACTACTATAGACTATGACAGACTACGACAGACTATTATAGACTACAATAGACTACTATAGACTACTACAGACTACTATAGACTACTACAGGCTACTATAGACTACTATATACTACTATATACTACTATAGACTATGACAGACTACGACAGACTACGACAGACTAGACAGACTACTATAGACTACTATAGACTACTACAGACTACTATAGACTACTACAGGCTATTATAGACTACTATATACTACTATATACTACTATAGACTACGACAGACTACGACAGACTACTATATACTACTATAGACTACTATAGACTACGACAGACTACTATAGACTACTATATACTACTATAGACTACTATATACTACTATAGATTACGACAGATTACTATAGACTACTATAGACTACTATATACTATTATAGACTACTATATACTACTATAGACTACTATATACTACTACAGACTACTATATACTACTATAGACTACTATAGACTACTATAGACTACTATAGACTACTATAGACTATGACAGACTACGACAGACTACGACAGACTACTATAGACTACTATATACTACTATAGACTATGACAGACTACGACAGACTACTATAGACTACAATAGACTACTATAGACTACTACAGACTACTATAGACTACTACAGGCTACTATAGACTACTATATACTACTATATACTACTATAGACTATGACAGACTACGACAGACTACGACAGACTACGACAGACTACTATAGACTACTATAGACTACTATAGACTATGACAGACTACTATATACTACTATAGACTACGACAGACTACTATATACTACTATAGACTACTATAGACTATGACAGACTACTGTAGACTACTATAGACTACTATATACTACTATAGACTACGACAGACTACGACAGACTACTATAGAATACTATAGCATACTACATACTACTATAGACTACTATATACTACTATAGACTACGACAGACTACTATAGACTACTATAGACTACTATATACTATTATAGACTACTATATACTACTATAGACTACTATATACTACTACAGACTGCTATATACTACTATAGACTACTATATACTATTATAGACTACTATATACTACTATAGACTACGACAGACTACTATAGACTACTATATACTACTATAGACTATGACAGACTACGACATACTACGACAGACTACTATAGACTACTATATAATACTATAGACTATGACAGACTACGACAGACTACTATAGACTACTATAGACTACTACAGACTACTATAGACTACTACAGGCTACTATAGACTACTATATACTACTATATACTACTATAGACTATGACAGACTACGACAGACTACGACAGACTACGACAGACTACTATAGACTACTATAGAATACGACAGACTACTATATACTACTATAGACTACGACAGACTACTATATACTACTATAGACTACTATAGACTACGACAGACTACTATATACTACTATAGACTACTATATACTACTATAGACTACTATAGACTACTATAGGCAGCACAATCTGATTACCGGATGTTTACAAGTAGCCTAGAAGATTAACAAAGTGAAAAACATGTCTGACAGAAGTATAAAAGTGTGACCTAGCCAGTTACTATTCTCTATAGTCACTATCACACATCACTACTGTATAGAGTGCAGACATTACAGTACAACATCACTACTGTATAGAGTCCAGACATTACAGTACAACATCACTACTGTATAGAGTCTAGACAGGACAACATCACTACTGTATAGAGTCTAGACAGGAGAACACAACATCACTACTGTATAGAGTCTAGACAGGACAACACCACTACTGTATAGAGTCTAGATAGGACAGTACAACATCACTACTGTATAGAGTCTAGACAGGACAGTACAACATCACTACTGTATAGAGTCTAGACAGGACAGTACAACACCACTACTGTATAGAGTCTAGACAGGACAGTACAACATCACTACTGTATAGAGTCTAGACAGGACAGTACAACATCACTACTGTATAGAGTCTAGACAGGACAGTACAACATCACTACTGTATAGAGTCTAGACAGGACAACATCACTACTGTATAGAGTCTAGACAGGACAACACAACATCACTACTGTATAGAGTCTAGACAGGACAACATCACTACTGTATAGAGTATAGACAGGACAATATCACTACTGTATGGAGTCTAGACAGGACAACACAACAGCACTACAGTATAGAGTCTAGACAGGACAACACCACTACTGTATAGAGTCTAGACAGGACAACATCACTACTGTATAGAGTCTAGACAGGACAACACAACATCACTACTGTATAGAGTCTAGATAGGACAACACAACATCACTACTGTATAGAGTCTAGACAGGACAACATCACTACTGTATAGAGTCTAGACAGGAGAACACCACTACTGTATAGAGTCTAGACAGGACAACACAACATCACTACTGTATAGAGTCTAGACAGGACAACACAACATCACTACTGTATAGAGTCTAGACAGGACAACACCACTACTGTATAGAGTCTAGACAGGACAACATCACTACTGTATAGAGTCTAGACAGGACAACATCACTACTGTATAGAGTCTAGATAGGACAACACAACATCACTACTGTATAGAGTCTAGACAGGACAACATCACTACTGTATAGAGTCTAGACAGGACAACATCACTACTGTATAGAGTCTAGATAGGACAACACAACATCACTACTGTATAGAGTCTAGACAGGACAATACAACATCACTACTGTATAGAGTCTAGACAGGAGAACACAACATTACTACTGTATAGAGTCTAGACAGGAGAACACAACATCACTACTGTATAGAGTCTAGACAACACAACACCACTACTGTATAGAGTCTAGACAGGACAACATCACTACTGTATAGAGTGTAGACAGGAGAACACAACATCACTACTGTATAGAGTCTAGACAACACAACACCACTACTGTATAGAGTCTAGACAGGAGAACACAACATCACTACTGTATAGAGTCTAGACAACACAACACCACTACTGTATAGAGTCTAGACAGGACAACATCACTACTGTATAGAGTGTAGACAGGAGAACACAACATCACTACTGTATAGAGTCTAGACAACACAACACCACTACTGTATAGAGTCTAGACAGGAGAACACAACATCACTACTGTATAGAGTCTAGATAGGACAACATCACTACTGTATAGAGTCTAGACAGGACAACATCACTACTGTATAGAGTCTAGATAGGACAACACAACATCACTACTGTATAGAGTCTAGACAGGACAATACAACATCACTACTGTATAGAGTCTAGACAGGAGAACACAACATTACTACTGTATAGAGTCTAGACAGGAGAACACAACATCACTACTGTATAGAGTCTAGACAACACAACACCACTACTGTATAGAGTCTAGACAGGACAACATCACTACTGTATAGAGTGTAGACAGGAGAACACAACATCACTACTGTATAGAGTCTAGACAACACAACACCACTACTGTATAGAGTCTAGACAGGAGAACACAACATCACTACTGTATAGAGTCTAGATAGGACAACATCACTACTGTATAGAGTCTAGACAGGACAACATCACTACTGTATAGAGTCTAGACAGGACAACACAACATCACTACTGTATAGAGTCTAGATAGGACAACACCACTACTGTATAGAGTCTAGACAGGACAACACAACATCACTACTGTATAGAGTCTAGACAGGACAACATCACTACTGTATAGAGTCCAGCCATTATAGTACAACATCACTACTGTATAGAGTCTAGACAGGACAACATCACTATTGTATAGAGTCTAGACAGGACAACACAACATCACTACTGTATAGAGTCTAGACAGGACAACACAACATCACTACTGTATAGAGTCTAGACAGGACAACATCACTACTGTATAGAGTCTAGACAGAACAACACAACATCACTACTGTATAGAGTCTAGACAGGACAACATCACTACTGTATAGAGTCTAGACAGGACAACACAACACCACTACTGTATAGAGTCTAGATAGGACAGTACAACATCACTACTGTATAGAGTCTAGACAGGACAGGACAACATCACTACTGTATAGAGTCTAGACAGGACAACACAACACCACTACTGTATAGAGTCTAGACAGGACAACATCACTACTGTATAGAGTCTAGACAGGACAACATCACTACTGTATAGAGTCTAGACAGGACAAGACAACATCACTACTGTATGGAGTCTAGACAGGACAACATCACTACTGTATAGAGTCTAGACAGGACAACATCACTACTGTATAGAGTCTAGACAGGTGAACACAACATCACTACTGTATAGAGTCTAGACAGGACAACACCACTACTGTATAGAGTCTAGATAGGACAGTACAACATCACTACTGTATAGAGTCTAGACAGGACAGTACAACATCACTACTGTATAGAGTCTAGACAGGACAGTACAACACCACTACTGTATAGAGTCTAGACAGGACAGTACAACATCACTACTGTATAGAGTCTAGACAGGACAGTACAACATCACTACTGTATAGAGTCTAGACAGGACAGTACAACATCACTACTGTATAGAGTCTAGACAGGACAACATCACTACTGTATAGAGTCTAGACAGGACAACACA
>NC_060193.1:4553085-4554377 GCF_021184085.1 Oncorhynchus gorbuscha
CTCCCTCTCTCTCTCCCCATCTCTCTCTCTCTCCCCCCCTCCCCTCTCTATCTCTCTCCCTTGACAACCTACTGTCAGTTTTCCAAAACAGCCGCACAAAGAGCGGTGTGTGACTCGTTTCCCATTGGCCGCCGGAGCTCGCTTGACTGGCCGCTCACGCAGGGGAGGCAAGAGAAAGAGATACGGTTTAACCGTCCCGTTAAGACATCCAGTGCCCTGTTTCCCAAAAGCATTTTAAGACTATATTCATCGACAAAAAAAAACTTCATAGGAGCGTCGTTAAATACGCGAGCTGTTCCCAAAACCATCGTTATTGACATTGCACGCTCGTAATGATGTAACGCCTGCGTCAGACCACTTGTGGGACAGCTAAGTGGATCTATCTTTTATTTTATGCCCTCTCTCTCTCGCTCTTGACATTTTATACACAGTTATCCGCTAAACAAAGACAAAAGTTTAATATAAAAACAACGTCTTTGCAATCGATACAAACTAGCGACGTATAATGGATGCTTCAAATGAAAAGACTGCATTAAAATATAAACAGCTTATAGGCCCATTTCAATCATATTGCGATATATTTAATGGTCAATCAATTTAGTTATATTTTAATACTTGTAGTCTACTATCTGTAGCTTGGTGCAATATAGGTATTGATGTGTATGTAGTATAATGTGCGCAATTATGTGCCAAATTGGTAGTGTAGTGCATTTTATTTCAGTAAGTGTAACAGTATAACTTTAGACCGTCGCTCGCCCATACACGGGCGTGAACCAGGGACCCTCTGCACACATCAACAAAAGTCACCCACGAAGCATCGTTACCCATCGCGCCACAAAAGCCGCGGCCCTTGCAGAGCAAAAGGGGACCTACTACTTCAAGGTCTCAGAGCAAGTGACGACACCGATTGAAACGCTATTTAGCGCGCACCACCGCTAACTAAGCTAGCCGTTTCACATCCGTTACCATAGGTGGTGGTAACAGGAGCTGAAATAATTATAGTTCTTTAGGGTATGATTTGAATGGAGAAAGCTGTTTGATTTTAATTATACGGAATTGACACCTGCTCCAACAGTTGCCTTCAGCTATCATTCTCTGTGCGTGGTGATTTGAGAAACGCATGTTACATCTTCAGCCATTGTTGGAAAGATGCATATTAAAACGTTCGTAAGTCTAAATGTCATCACTATCGGCTGGAATAAACTGGGCCCAGAGCTCCGGTACATTGTGAAAAAGTTGATCCGTGTGTGTGCGTCGCGCATGAGACAACTGTCAGTTAGCCTATAGCCCCG
>NC_060193.1:4554477-4561742 GCF_021184085.1 Oncorhynchus gorbuscha
CCTCCTCATCATCTCCTCCCTCTCCTCCCTCATCCCCTCTCTCCCTCTCCCTCATCTCTCTCTCTCTCTCTCTCTCTCCCTCTCCCTCTCTCTCTCCTCTCCCTCTCTCTCTCTCTCTCCTCATCTCTCTCTCTCTCTCTCTCTCTCTCTCTCTCTCATCCCCCCTCCCTCTCTCTCTCTCATCCCCCTCCCTCTCTCTCTCTCTCTCATCCCCCTCCCTCTCCTCTCCTCTCCTCTCTCCCTCTCTCTCTCTCTCTATCCCTCCCTCCTCTCTCTCTCCTCTCTCTCTCTCTCATCCCTCTCCTCTCTCTCTCTATCCCCCTCCCTCTCTCTCCTCATCTCCCTCTCTCCTCATCTCTCTCTCATCCCCCTCCTCTCTCTCTCATCCCCCTCCCTCTCTCTCTCTCATCCCCCTCCCTCTCTCTCTCTATCCCCCTCCCTCTCCTCTCTCTCCTCATCCCCCTCCCTCTCTCTCTCTATCTCCTCTCCCTCTCTCTCTCTCTCTCTCCCCCCTCTCTCTCCTCATCTCCCTCTCCTCTCTCTCTCTCATCTCTCTCTCTCCCCCCTCTCTCTCTCTCTCTCATCCCCCTCTCCTCTCCTCATCATCCCCTCTCCTCTCTCTCATCATCTCCTCCCCCCCTCTCTCTCTCTCATCATCCCCCTCTCTCTCCTCATCATCCCCTCTCTCTCATCATCTCCTCAACCCCCTCTCTCTCTCTCTCATCATCTCTCTCTCTCTCTCTCTCTCCCTCTCTCTCTCTCTCTCATCATCCCTCTCTCTCTCTCTCTCATCTCTCTCTCTCCTCTCCTCTCATCTCCCTCTCTCTCTCTCTCTCTCCCCCTCTCCTCTCTCTCATCATCCCCCTCTCCTCTCCTCATCATCTCCTCAACCCCCTCTCCTCTCCTCATCATCCCCCTCTCCTCTCTCTCATCATCCCCCTCTCCCTCTCCTCATCATCTCCTCAACCCCCCTCTCCTCTCCTCATCATCTCCTCAACCCCCCTCTCCTCTCCTCATCATCCCCCTCTCCTCTCCTCATCATCCTCCTCAACCCCCCTCTCCTCTCCTCATCATCCCCCCTCTCCTCTCCTCATCATCCCCCTCTCCTCTCCTCATCATCCCCCCTCTCCTCATCATCCCCCTCTCCTCATCATCTCCTCTCCTCATCACCCCCTCTCCCTCATCCCCCTCCCCATCCCCCTCCCTCTCCTCATCATCTCCTCATCCCCCTCCCTCCCTCTCCTCATCATCTCCTCATCCCATCCCCCTCTCCTCTCCTCATCCCATCCCCCTCTCCTCTCCTCATCCCATCCCCCTCTCCTCTCTCTCATCCCATCCCCCTCTCCTCTCCTCATCCCATCCCCCTCTCCTCTCCTCATCCCATCCCCCTCTCCTCTCCTCATCATCCCCCTCTCCTCTCCTCATCATCCCCCTCTCCTCTCCCTCATCATCCCCCCTCTCTCTCATCATCTCCTCACCTCATCACCCCCCTCTCTCTCACCCCCTCTCTCCTCATCATCATCTCCTCACCTCATCCCCCTCTCCTCTCCTCATCCCCCCTCCCTCTCCTCATCATCTCCTCAACCCCTCTCTCCTCATCATCCCCCTCTCCTCTCCTCATCATCTCCTCATCCCTCCTCTCTCTCTCTCATCATCCCCCTCTCTCCCTCTCCTCATCATCCCCTCTCCTCTCCTCATCATCCCCCTCTCCTCTCCTCATCTCCCCCACTCTCCTCTCCCTCAACCCCCCTCTCCTCTCCTCATCATCCCCTCTCTCTCCTCATCATCCCCCCTCTCCTCATCATCCCCCTCTCCTCATCATCCCCCTCTCCTCTCCTCATCATCTCCCTCTCCTCTCCTCATCATCTCCCTCAACCCCCTCTCCTCTCCTCAACCCCCTCTCCTCTCCTCATCATCCCCTCTCCTCTCCTCATCATCTCCTCAACCCCCTCTCCTCTCCTCATCATCCCTCTCTCCTCTCCTCATCATCTCCTCAACCCCCCTCTCCCTCTCCTCATCATCCCCTCTCCTCTCCTCATCATCCCCCTCTCCTCTCCTCATCATCTCCTCATCACCCCCCATCATCTCCTCATCACCCCCCTCTCCTCTCCTCATCATCCCCCTCTCTCTCTCCTCATCATCCCCTCTCCTCTCCTCATCATCCCCCTCTCCTCTCCTCATCATCCCCCTCCTCTCCTCATCATCCCCCCTCTCCTCATCATCTCCTCTCCTCATCACCCCCTCTCCTCATCCCCCTCCCTCTCCCTCATCATCTCCTCATCCCCCTCTCCTCTCCTCATCATCCTCCCTCCTCTCTCTCCTCATCATCCCCCTCTCCTCTCCTCATCATCCCCTCTCCTCTCCTCATCATCCCCCTCTCCTCTCCTCATCATCCCCCCTCTCCCCTCTCCTCATCATCCCCCTCTCCCTCTCCTCATCATCCCCCCTCTCCCTCATCATCCCCCCCCTCTCCTCATCATCCCCCTCTCCCTCATCATCCCCCCCTCTCCTCATCATCCTCCTCTCCTCATCATCCCCTCACCTCATCACCCCCTCCCTCATCACCCCCCTCTCCTCATCACCCCCTCCCTCTCCTCATCATCCCCCCTCCCGCTCCTCATCATCCCCCTCCCCTCATCATCCCCCCCCTCCCTCATCATCTCCTCCCCCCCTCCCCTCTCCACACCTTGAGTTTCTGTGCTTCACCCCCTCTCCTCATCCTCCCCCTCTCCTCTCCTCTCCTCTCCTCACCTTGTGTCTGTGCTTCTCCCCCCTCATCCTCTCCCCCCTCTCCTCTCCTCACCTTGTGTCTGTGCTCCCCCCCCTCTCCTCATCCCCCCTCTCCTCATCCTCTCCCCCCTCTCCTCATCCTCTCCTCACCTTGAGTTTCTGTGCTTCTCCCCCTCTGTCCTCACCTTGAGTTTCTGTGCTTCTCCCCTCTCCTCATCCTCTCCTCACCTTGAGTTTCTGTGCTTCTCCCCTCCTCATCCTCTCCTCACCTTGAGTTTCTGTGCTTTCTCCCCTCCTCATCTCTCCTCACTTGAGTTTCTGTGCTTCTCCCCTCTCCTCATCTCCTCACCTTGAGTTTCTGTGCTTCTCCCCTCTCTCCTCATCCTCACCTTGAGTTTCTGTGCTTCTCCCCTCTCCTCATCCTCACCTTGAGTTTCTGTGCTTCTCCCCTCTCCTCTCCTCACCTTGAGTTTCTGTGCTTCTCCCCTCTCCTCATCCTCACCTTGAGTTTCTGTTGCTTCTCCCCTCTCCTCATCCTCACCTTGAGTTTCTGTGCTTCTCCCCTCTCCTCATCCTCACCTTGAGTTTCTGTGCTTCTCCCTGACTTTGAGTAGTTCAGTGATGGAGTCAACGAATCCTTGGAAATGGTGGTTACACATCTTTTCGATGTCTCTGTCATGGTTCCGAATCCTCCCGTCCAGCTTCCCCATAAACACGCCATGTTCCTGACCGTCATACACAGACCTGAGGAGAAAACGAGAGAACCAACATTCAGGGACTTCTTTTATTCAAAGAGATTTAATCTCAGGGATACATGTTTTTTTGGGGGTATCCCCAAAGGAAGTAAAACAAAGTGTTGAGGGAACGGAACACTTTTAGCAACGAAAAATATACAGTATCTTGATCCACTTCCCAAGGCTTCTAATATACACTTACACCAAGGGGCGCCATCACACCACCCGCCAGGCAAGGGCGCCATCACACCACCCGCCAGGCAAGGGGCGCCATCACACCACGTACCCGGCAGGGGGCGCCATCACACCACCTACCCGGCAGGGGGCGCCATCACACCACCTACCAGGCAGGGGGCGCCATCACACCACCTACCAGGCAGGGGGCGCCATCACACCACCTACCAGGCAGGGGGCGCCATCACACCACCTACCAGGCAGGGGGCGCCATCACACCACCTACCCGGGTCAGTCATGGTGTGGGGTGGCATTTCTTTGGGGGGCTGCACAGCCCTCCATGTGCTCGCCAGAGGTAGCCTAACTGCCATTAGGTACCGAGATGAGATCCTCAGACCCCTTGTGAGACTATATGCTGGTGTGGTTGGCCCTGGGTTCCTCCTAATGCAAGACAATGCTCGCCCTCATGTAGCTGGAGTGTGTCAGCAGTTCCTGCAAGAGGAAGGCATTGATGCTATGGACTGGCCCGCCCGTTCCCCAGACATGAATCCAATTGAGCACATCTGGGAGATCATGTCTCGCTCCATCCACCAACGCCACGTTGCACCACAGACTGTCCAGGAGTAGGCGGATGCTTTAGTCCAGGTCTGGGAGGAGATCCCTCAGGAGACCATCCGCCACCTCATCAGGAGCATGCCCAGGCGTTGTAGGGAGGTCGTACAGGCACATGGAGGCCACACACACTACTGAGACTAATTTTGACTTGTTTTAAGAACATTACCTCAAAGTTGGATCAGCCTGTAGTGTGGTTTTCCACTTTAATTTTGAGTGTGACTCCAAATCCAGACCTCCATGGGTTGATAAATTTGATTTCCATTGATCATTTTGGTGTGATTTTGTTGTCAGCACATTCAACTATGTAAAGAAAAAAGTATTTAATAAGAATATTTCATTCAGATCTAGGATGTGTTATTTTAGTGTTCCCTTTATTTCTGAGCAGTGTATAAACAGTATAGTGGTGGGGTCTGGATAGGTATAAACAGTGTATTAGTGGATCTGTAGGGTCGGGATAGGTATAAACAGTATAGTAGTGGATCTGTAGGGTCGGATAGGTATAAACAGTATAGTAGTGGATCTGTAGGGTCTGGATAGGTATAAACAGTATAGTAGTGGGGTCTGGATAGGTATAAACAGTATAGTGGTGGATCTGTAGGGTCTGGATAGGTATAAACAGTATAGTAGTGTATCTGTAGGGTCTGGATAGGTATAAACAGTATAGTAGTGGATCTGTAGGGTCTGGATAGGTATAAACAGTATAGTAGTGGATCTGTAGGGTCTGGATAGGTATAAACAGTATAGTGGTGGATCTGTAGGGTCTGGATAGGTATAAACAGTGCATAGTAGTGGATCTGTAGGGTCTGATATAGGTATAAACAGTATAGTGGTGGATCTGTAGGGTCTGGATAGGCATAAACAGTATAGTGGTGGGTCTGGATAGGTATAAACAGTATAGTAGTGGATCTGTAGGGTCTCGATACATAAACAAAGATAGCGGCGGATCCGGTAGGTCCGATAGTGATAAACAGCATAGTAGCGGATCTGTAGGGTCTGGATAGTATAAACAGTATAGTGGTGGATCTGTAGTGAGGGGTCTGGATAGGTAAAACAGTATAGTCAGTGGGGGCCTGGAGTATAGTGGTGGATCCTGTAGGTGAGGTCTGGATAGGTATAAAACAGTATAGTGGTGGATCTGTAGGGTCTGGATAGGTATAAACAGTATAGTGGTGGATCTGTAGGGTCTGGATAGGTATAAACAGTATAGTAGTGTATCTGGGTCTGGATAGGTATAAACAGTATAGTAGTGGATCTGTAGGGTCTGGATAGGTATAAACAGTATAGTAGTGGATCTGTAGGGTCTGGATAGGTATAAACAGTATAGTGGTGGATCTGTAGGGTCTGGATAGGTATAAACAGTATAGTGATCTGTAGGGTCTGGATAGGTATAAACAGTATAGTAGTGGATCTGTAGGGTCTGTAGGTATAAACAGTCTGGATAGGTATAAACAGTATAGTGGTGGATCTGTAGGGTCTGGATAGGTATAAACAGTATAGTAGTGGATCTGTAGGGTCTGGATAGGTATAAACAGTATAGTGGTGGATCTGTAGGGTCTGGATAGGTATAAACAGTATAGTGGTGGATCTGTAGGGTCTGGATAGGTATAAACAGTATAGTGGTGGATCTGTAGGGTCTGGATAGGTATAAACAGTATAAAAAGGTGAGTGGATAAACAGTGTGGTCTGGGTCTGGATAGGTATAAAACAGTATAGTAGTGGATCTGTAGGGTCTGGATAGGTATAAACAGTATAGTGGTGGATCTGTAGGGTCTGGATAGGTATAAACAGTATAGTAGTGGATCTGGGGTCTGGATAGGTATAAAACAGTATAGTGGTGGGGTCTGGATAGGTATAAACAGTATAGTGGTGGATCTGTAGGGTCTGGATAGGTATAAACAGTATAGTAGTGGATCTGTAGGGTCTGGATAGGTATAAACAGTATAGTAGTGGGGTCTGGATAGGTATAAACTGTATAGTGGTGGATCTGTAGGGTCTGGATAGGTATAAACAGTATAGTGGTGGATCTGTAGGGTCTGGATAGTATAAACAGTATAGTGGTGTCTGTATAGGTAAAATTAGTATAGTAGTGGATCTGTCTGGATAGGTATAAACAGTATAGTAGTGTATCTGTAGGGTCTGGATAGGTATAAACAGTATAGTGGTGGGGTCTGGATAGGTATAAACAGTATAGTAGTGGATCTGGATAGGAGTATAGTAGTGGGGTCTGGATAGGTATAAACAGTATAGTGGTGGATCTGGGGTCTGGATAGGTATAAACTGTATAGTGGTGGATCTGTAGGGTCTGGATAGGTATAAACAGTATAGTGGTGGATCTGCTTTAGGGTCTTGGATGGTATAAATAGTAGTGTATCTGTAGGGTCTGGATAGGTATAAACAGTATAGTAGTGGATCTGTAGGGTCTGGATGAGTATAAACAGTATAGTGGTGAATCTGAAAAGGGTCTGAATGAAGTATAAACAGTAGGTCTGGATAGAGTATAAACAGTGAGTGGGGTCTGGATAGGTATAAACTGTATAGTGGTGGATCTGTAGGGTCTGGATAGGTATAAACAGTATAGTGGTGGATCTGTAGGGTCTGGATAGGTATAAACAGTATAGTAGTGTATCTGTAGGGTCTGGATAGGTATAAACAGTATAGTAGTGGATCTGTAGGGTCTGGATAGGTATAAACAGTATAGTGGTGGGGTCTGGATAGGTATAAACAGTATAGTAGTGGATCTGTAGGGTCTGGATAGGTATAAACAGTATAGTGGTGGATCTGTAGGGTCTGGATAGGTATAAACAGTATAGTAGTGGATCTGTAGGGTCTGGATAGGTATAAACAGTATAGTGGTGGATCTGTAGGGTCTGGATAGGTATAAACAGTATAGTAGTGGATCTGTAGGGTCTGGATAGGTATAAACAGTATAGTAGTGGATCTGTAGGGTCTGGATAGGTATAAACAGTATAGTGGTGTATCTGTAGTGTCTGGATAGGTATAAACAGTATAGTC
>NC_060193.1:4561842-4574342 GCF_021184085.1 Oncorhynchus gorbuscha
TCTCTCTCTGACATTACTGTCAGGCTTAGAGGGTGTCATCGCTGTTTCTGTTGACTCCGCACTTTACAGAGACTCCAGCTGTTTTATTGGATTGCAGGTGTCCTCTGTCAAAGAAGTGGGGCAAAGACAGAGTGGGAGAGAAAAAGAGGGGAGAGGAAGAGGGGAGAGGAAGGAAGAGAGAAAGAGGGGAGAGGAAGGAGAGAGAAAGAGGGGAGAGGAAGAGGGGAGAGGAAGGAGAGAGAAAGAGGGAGAGGAAGGAGAGAGAAAGAGGGGAGAGGAAGGAGAGAGAAAGAGGGGAGAGGAAGGAAGAGAAAGAGGGGAGAGGAAGGGAGAGAGAAAGGAGAGAGAAGAGGGGAGAGGAAGGAGAGAGAAAGAGGGGAGAGGAAGAGGGGAGAGGAAGAGGGGAGAAGGAAGGAGAGGAGAAAGAGAAAGAGAGGAGAGGAAGAGGGGAGAGGAAGGAAGAGAGAAAGAGGGGAGAGGAAGGAGAGAGAAAGAGGGGAGAGGAAGAGGGGAGAGGAAGGAGAGAGAAAGAGGGGAGAGGAAGGAGAGAGAAAGAGGGGAGAGGAAGAGGGGAGAGGAAGGGGAGAGGAAGAGGGGAGAGGAAGGAGAGAGAAAGAGGGGAGAGGAAGAGGAGAGGAAGAGGAGAGGAGAAAGAGGGGAGAGGAAGAGGGGAGAGGAAGGAGAGAGAAAGAGGGAGGAAGAGGGGAGGAGGAGATAGAAAGGGGAGAGGAAGAGGGGAGAGGAAGAGGGGAGAGGAAGGAGCGAGAAAGAGGGGAGAGGAAGAGGGGAGAGGAAGGAGAGAAAAAGAGGGGAGAGGAAGAGGGGGAGGGAGGAGAGAAAAAGAGGTGAGAGGAAGAGGGGAGAGGAAGAGGGGAGAGGAAGAGAGAAAGAGGGGAGAGGAAGGAGAGAGAAAGGGAGAGAGGGAACAAGTGAGAGAGAGAGAGAGAACGAGAGAGAGACAGGGAGGGATGGAACAAGTGAGAGAGAAATGAGAGAGAGGAGAGAGAGAGAGAGAGAGAGGAGGGATGGATGGGTGTCCTTGGGGTGACAGGAGCGATCACCACATTTACACTATAGAGAAAGAGGGGAGAGTGGAGGGATGGTGAGGAGGAGGGGGTGGGGGGAGGGAATGATATAGTCAGGAAAAAGAGCAAAGTGGAGTGATGCAAAGGAATGTATTTCTCTCTCTCTCTGTTTCTATCTCTCTCTCTCTGTTTCTCTCTCTCTCTGTTTCTCTCTCTCTCTCTGTTTCTCTCTCTCTCTCTCTCTCTCTCTCTCTCTCTCTGTTTCTCTCTCTCTCTCTGTTTCTCTCTCTCTCTCTCTCTGTGTCTTCTCTCTCTCTCTCTCTCTCTCTCTCTCTCTCTCTCTCTCTCTCTCTCTCTCTCTCTCTCTCTCTCTCTCTCTCTCTCTCTCTCTCTCATGCTTGCTTGTTTACCAGCAGTGGACAACCTAGGGTCACTAGAGAGGGATGTGTGATAAACCCGCAGCACACACAAACAATGAGGTCATTCATCGGGCCAATCAAAAGCGTGTTCAACGAAACAGAAGCGAAGAGAAAAATAAACATCCATCCTTCTTTTCCCCTCCCTCCCTACCTCCCTCCCTCCCTCCCTCCCTCCCTCCCTCCCTCCCTCCCTCCCTCCCTCCCTCCCCCTCCCTCCTCCCTCCCTCCCTCCCTCCCTCCCTCCCTCCCTCCCTACCTCCCTCCCTCCCTCCCTCCCTCCAGAGACAGGTGCAGAGCAGGGAGAAAAACACTCCTCAATATTTAACCTTGTTTGATTAAATATTAAATCATGAACCACTGATTGTCTGTAATACTGGGCAACGTGGTTGCCGTGTGTGTTACCACGTGTGTTACCGTTACCGTGTGGTTACCATTACCGTGTGGTTACTGTGTGTGTTACTGTGGTTACCGTGTGTGCGAAAAAAACTTGTTCACACACACACCGCACACACGTGTGTGCGAGAGAAAGAGAATGCAAGAGAGTTGTTGAAGTTTGTACAACACATTCCTGATGTCTATTAAACAGCTGACTGGTTGAATCTTCCCCCTGTTAGACACAGAACATTAACTAAGAGAGAGAGAGAGAGAGAAAGAGAGAGAGAGAGAGAGAGAGAGAGAGAGAGACAGAGAGAGAGAGAGAGAGAGAGAGAGAGAGAGAGAGAGAGAGAGAGAGAGAGAGAGAGAGAGAGAGAAAATTCGACGTACCAATTAGGATCTGGCTAAAAATACTTGAATCAGTTATAGAACACATTGCCCTTTATGGTTGTGAGGTCTGGGGTCCGCTCACCAACCAAGACTTCACAAAATGGGACAAACACAAAAATTGCATGCAGAATTCTGCCTAAATATCCTCCGTGTGCAACATAAAACACCAAATAATGCCTGCAGAGCAGAATGATCAAAATCCAAAACAGAGCCATTCAATTCAACAACTACCTAAAATGAAGCGATTTCCAAACCTTCCATAGCAAAGAACAAACAGCATTGTAAATACCACACATTTATGTTTACCTAATTTCCATTTCATACTTTAACTATTTGCACGTGATATAACATTTGAAATGTCTTTATTCTTTTGGAAAAGCTGATGTCACAAAGTGCTGTACAGAAACCCAGCCTAAAACCCCCAAACAGCAAGCGATGCAGATATTGTTCCTGTGTGAGATTAGAGACCTGTTGTCCCTGTGTGATATTAGAGACCTGTTGTTCCTGTGTGATATTAGAGACCTGTTGTTCCTGTGTGATATTAGAGACCTGTTGTCCCTGTGTGATATTAGAGACCTGTTGTCCCTGTGTGATATGTTGTTCCTGTGTGATATTAGAGACCTGTTGTTCCTGTGTGATATTAGAGACCTGTTGTCCTGTGTGATATTAGAGACCTGTTGTCCCTGATATTAGAGACCTGTTGTCCCTGTGTGATATTAGAGACCTGTTGTCCCTGTGTGATATTAGAGACCTGTTGTCCCTGTGTGATATTAGAGACCTGTTGTCCCTGTGTGATATTAGAGACCTGTTGTCCCTGTGTGATATTAGAGACCTGTTGTCCCTGTGTGATATTAGAGACCTGTTGTCCCTGTGATATTAGAGACCTGTTGTCCCTGTGTGATATTAGAGACCTGTTGTCCCTGTGTGATATTAGAGACCTGTTGTCCCTGTGTGATATTAGAGACCTGTTGTTCCTGTGTGATATTAGAGACCTGTTGTCCCTGTGTGATATTAGAGACCTGTTGTCCCTGTGTGATATTAGAGACCTGTTGTCCCTGTGTGATATTAGAGACCTGTTGTCCCTGTGTGATATTAGAGACCTGTTGTCCCTGTGTGATATTAGAGACCTGTTGTTCCTGTGTGATATTAGAGACCTGTTGTTCCTGTGTGATATTAGAGATGCTGTTGATGTGTGAGATTAGAGACCTGTTGTCCCTGTGTGATATTAGAGACCTGTTGTTCCTGTGTGATATTAGAGACCTGTTGTTCCTGTGTGATATTAGAGACCTGTTGTTCCTGTGTGATATTAGAGACCTGTTGTTCCTGTGTGATATTAGAGACCTGTTGTTCCTGTGTGATATTAGAGACCTGTTGTTCCTGTGTGATATTAGAGACCTGTTGTTCCTGTGTGATATTAGAGCTCCATTGTTAGATTGTTTTAACTACTAGAAATATAGAAATATAGAAATGGTAGCCTGTCAGGTAGTCAGCAGGAAGGTCTGATTTCTCTATTATTAAAACAAGACCCAGATGGTAAATATAAAGACCCAGATGATAAATATAAAGACCCAGATGGTAAATATAAAGACCCAGATGGTAAATATAAAGACCCAGATGGCAAATATAAAGACCCAGATGATAAATATAAAGACCCAGATGGTAAATATAAAGACCCAGATGGTAAATATAAAGACCCAGATGGTAAATATAAAGACCCAGATGGTAAATATAAAGACCCAGATGATAAATATAAAGACCCAGATGGTAAATATAAAGACCCAGATGGTAAATATAAAGACCCAGATGGTAAATATAAAGACCCAGATGATAAATATAAAGTCCCAGATGGTAAATATAAAGACCCAGATGGTAAATATAAAGACCCAGATGGTAAATATAAAGACCCATATGGTAAATATAAAGACCCAGATGGTAAATATAAAGACCCATATGGTAAATATAAAGACCCAGATGGTAAATATAAAGACTCAGTCTATTTAAAAAACTGGAGGCCCTTTTACGCTTCAATGTTGTGATGCAAAAATACCAGCGAAGTGCAGAGCACTCAGAATTAAAAGGGTTTTGTTCATCCTGATCAGACAGGTCGTTTACATGGACGATACATTGGAGATAATATACGACAACTACTAGAAGTAATAGAACATCATGAAACATATAAGAAGCCAGGTATTTATAGCGGATTTTGAAAAGGCAGTTGATAAAGTAAGAATGGATTTTCTTTATAAATGCCTGGATTTTTTTCAATTTCGGTAATTCTCAATTAATTTGGGTAAAAATAATGTATAGCAACCCCAGGTGTAAAATAGTAAATAAGAGCTACTTCTCAGAGAGTTTTTAATTGTCAAGAGGAATTAAACAAGGGTGTCCGCTGTCACCATAGCTATTCGTTATGTCCATCGAAATGCTAGCTATTAAAATCAGATCCAATGACAACATTAGATGATTAGTTTTATATTAACTTCTCTAGGGTAGGGGGCAGCATTTGGAATTTTGGATGAAAAGCATGCCCAAATTAAACATCTGTCTACTCAGGCCCAGAGGATATGATATGCATATAAATAGTAGATTTGGATAGAAAACACTCTAAAGTTTCCAAAACTGTTAAAATAATGTCTGTGAGTATAACAGGACTGATTTGGCGAAAACCCGAGAAAAATAAATTCAGGAAGTAGGACGTTTTTGTTGTTGTTGTAGTATTCTATTCAATGCCATTCCAGTATCCATTGACTTAGGACTCCAATTGCAGTTTCTATGCCTTCCACTAGATGTCAACAGTCTTTAGAAATGGTTTCAGGCTTGTATTCTTATAAATGAGGGAGTAAGAGCAGTTTGAATGAGTGGACCCTGCCGTGTCACAGAGCTTTTTCATGCTCGCGACCGAGAGAGTGCCTTTCTTGTTTACCTTTTATATTGACAACGTTATTGTCTGGTTGAAATATTATCGATCATTTAGGCTAAAAACAACCCGAGGGTTGAATATAAACATCGTTTGACATGTTTCTATGAACTTTACGGATACAATTTAGATTTTTTTGTCTGCCTGTTGTGACTATGTTTGACTGTGGATTACTGAAGAACTGAAGAAAATGCGCGAACAAAACTGAGGTTTTCGGGATATAAAGAGAGACTTTATCGAACAAAAGGAACATTTATTGAATAAATTAATGTCTTCCGAGTGCCACCATATGAAGATCATCAAAGATAAGGGATGAATTTTATCTCTATTTCGGACTTGTGTAACTCTTCTACTTGGCTTGTTACTGTTTGTAATGATTTGTCTGCTGGGCGATGTTCTCAAATAATCATAAGGTATGCTTTCGCCGTTAAGCATTTAAAAAATCTGACACCGTGGTTGTATTCACAAGAAGTTCATCTTTAAACCTATGTAAAATAGTTGTATCTTTTCCGAATTGTTATAATGAGTATTTCTGTATTTGAATTTGGCACTCTGCAATCTCACTGGATGTTGGCCAGGTGGGACGCTAGCATCCCACGTACCCTAGAGAGGTTAACTCCGCAAGATAGATCCCTGCAATGTCTCATTGAAGATCTAGATGACTTTTCTGTACTCTCTGGACTAGAACCTAATTATGATAACTGTACAATATTACGTATTGGATACTTAAAACATGCAACTTGTACATTACCCTGCAGTTTACCTATAAAATGGGCTGGTGGTGAAGTAGACATACTTGGAAATTCATATCAAAAAATATATAAATAAGCTCTCCACAATGAATTTCAATAGAAAACTTGTAAAAATAGACAAGATCCTGCAACCATGGAGAGGTAAATACCTGTCTATTTATGGAAAAATTGCCCTGATTAACTCCTTAGTCATATCTCAGTTTACTCACTTACTTATGGCGCTGCCTACTCCTGATGATTCGTTTTTTCAAATCATATGAGAAAAAAACATTTCGCTTTATCTAGGACACTAAACCAGACAAAATAAAATGTGCCTGTCTATATAATGAATATGAACTGGGTGGGTTGAGATGATTAAATATAAAAGCACTAAACCTCTCTCTAAAAACTTATATTATTCAAACTTTTTTTTTTAATGGTTCTAAGTAGATTAATAATAAAAGCTCATCCATTGCTTAAAAATGGCCTTTTTGTGCAGAATATGTCTCCTTTTACAATAATTGAAAATGATACTTTTTTTTCAAAGGATCTCTCTTTTTCAAACAAGCATTGCAGAGTTGCCTACAATTACAATTTCAGTTTCAGTTTCATCCCCCTGAAAATATTTTAATGGCTCAGACACAAGAGGCATGTGGCAGGGTCTACAGTCAATCACGGACTACAAGAAGAAATCAAGCCCAGTCACGGACCAGGATGTCTTGCTCCCAGGCAGACTAAATAACTTTTTTGCCTGCTTTGAGGACAATACAGTGCCACTGACACGGCCTGCAACGAAAACATGCGGTCTCTCCTTCACTGCAGCCGAGGTGAGTAAGACCTTTAAACGTGTTAACCCTCGCAAGGCTGCAGGCCCAGACGGCATCCCCAGCCGCGCCCTCAGAGCATGCGCAGACCAGCTGGCTGGTGTGTTTACGGACATATTCAATCAATCCCTATACCAGTCTGCTGTTCCCACATGCTTCAAGAGGGCCACCATTGTTCCTGTTCCCAAGAAAGCAAAGGTAACTGAGCTAAACGACTACCGCCTCGTAGCACTCACTTCCGTCATCATGAAGTGCTTTGAGAGACTAGTCAAGGACCATATCACCTCCACCCTACCTGACACCCTAGACCCACTCCAATTTGCTTACCGCCCAAATAGGTCCACAGACGATGCAATCTCAACCACACTGCACACTTCCCTAACCCATCTGGACAAGAGGAATACCTATGTGAGAATGCTGTTCATCGACTACAGTTCGGCATTCAACACCATAGTACCCTCCAAGCTCGTCATCAAGCTCGAGACCCTGGGTCTCGACCCCGCCCTGTACAACTGGGTACTGGACTTCCTGATGGGCCGCCCCCAGGTGGTGAGGGTAGGCAACAACATCTCCTCCCCGCTGATCCTCAACACTGGGGCCCCACAAGGGTGCGTTCTGAGCCCTCTCCTGTACTCCCTGTTCACCCACGACTGCGTGGCCACGCACGCCTCCAACTCAATCATCAAGTTTGCAGACGACACAACAGTGGTAGGCTTGATTACCAACAATGACGAGACGGACTACAGGGAGGAGGTGAGGGCCCTCGGAGTGTGGTGTCAGGAAAATAACCTCACACTCAATGTCAACAAAACTAAGGAGATGATTGTGGACTTCAGGAAACAGCAGAGGGAACACCCCCCTATCCACATTGATGGAACAGTAGTGGAGAGGGTAGCAAGTTTTAAGTTCCTCGGCATACACATCACAGACAAACTGAATTGGTCCACTCACACAGACAGCATCGTGAAGAAGGAGCAGCAGCGCCTCTTCAACCTCAGGAGGCTGAAGAAATTTTGCTTGTCACCAAAAGCACTCACGAACTTCTACAGATGCACAATCGAGAGCATCCTTGCGGGCTGTATCACCGCCTGGTACGGCAACTGCTCTGCCCACAACCGTAAGGCTCTCCAGAGGGTAGTGAGGTCTGCACAACGCATCACCGGGGGCAAATTACCTGCCCTCCAGGACACCTACACCACCCGATGTTACAGGAAGGCCATAAAGATCATCAAGGACAACAACCACCCGAACTACTGCCTGTTCACCCCGCTATCATCCAGATGGCGAGGTCAGTACAGGTGCATCAAAGCTGGGACCGAGAGACTGAAAAACAGCTTCTATCTCAAGGCCATCAGACTGTTAAACAGCCACCACTAACATTGAGTGGCTGCTGCCAACACACTGACACTGACTCAACTCCAGCCACTTTAATAATGGGAATTGATGGGAAATTATGTAAATATATCACTAGCCACTTTAAACAATGCTACCTTATATAATGTTACTTACCCTACATTATTAATCTCATATGTATACGTATATACTGTACTCTATATCATCCACTGCATCTTTATGTAATACATGTATCACTAGCTACTATGCCACTTTGTTTACATACTCATCTCATATGTATATACTGCACTCGATACCATCTACTGTATCTTGCCTATGCTGCTCTGTACCATCACTCATTCATATATCTTTATGTACATGTTCCTTATCCCCTTACACTGTGTATAAGACAGTAGTTTTGGAATTGTTAGTTAGATTACTTGTTGGTTATTACTGCATTGTCGGAACTAGAAGCACAAGCATTTCGCTACACTCGCATTAACATCTGCTAACCATGTGTATGTGACAAATAAAATTAGATTTGATTTGATTTGAATCCAAGAGTACAACCAATTGATTACAGCATTGCCCCAAAAATGTAGGAGGCAGGTGGCAGTGGGAGGAGGCAGGGAACTGGTCTGTCTGCCCAATATAAACGATCAAAACTGGAGGAGGAATAAAAATAGCATAAATAGGAAAGTATATCAGTAAATAATAATAATAATAACGAAAAAAGTCATAAATGTATGTTGAATAAAGGCATAAAGTCATCGAAGTTCTGCAGATTTTGTTGTGAGGATACAGAATCAAAAGACCATTTATTTTGGTATTGCCCTCAGTAAACACTACCTAGTAACATTCAATAATGTTAAATATCGCACTGGAGTCACGTTCTGACACAATGATGCCTGTTTCTGGTCTCAGGTTCAGTAATGGCTGGAAATGCATAGCATTGATCTAAAATTTACCCTAGAAAGATTTCTGTTAGGAGAGCTGGAGAGACCGGGTCAGTCAATTACTAATATACTAATACTCTTAGTAAAAGTATTTATCTGTGGATTCTATTCAATTAGATTGAAATTGTACATTAAACATCACAGCATAGTTGAAAGATATGTGTTGCGTAGAAACACGAAGTGTGTGGCCAGCAGAGATAGATGGGATGGGCTGAGGGTGACCAGCAGAGATAGATGGGATGGGCTGAGGGTGACCAGCAGAGATAGATGGGATGGGCTGAGGGTGACCAGCAGAGATAGATGGGATGGGCTGAGGGTGACCAGCAGAGATAGATGGGATGGGCTGAGGGTGACTAGCAGAGATAGATGGGATGGGCTGAGGGTGACCAGCAGAGATAGATGGGATGGGCTGAGGGTGACCAGCAGAGATAGATGGGATGGGCTAAGGATGACCAGCAGAGATAGATGGGATGGGCTGAGGGAAGCTGAGGGTTGGGATGTGGAACTGGAGACAAGTGGGAGTGGAGTTGCTGTGTGAGAGACAGAATGATGGTCAAAATAGTCAAAAGTCAAAATAAAACATAAAACATAATAAATGTATATTTGAATGACACTAAGTGGAAGTGTTTTTACAACTAATGCCAGTTTGCCTGAGGCTGATGCCGTGCAGGTGTTTGTACACATGCATATACACACACTCTCAGTCAAATAAACACATACAAGAACACACACAAAGACTCTCTGAACCCATTTACTTTCTATCTCTTTTTGATTTTTATTTTGTTTATACCTTCCGGAAACCTGCCTCACCCACTGTGATACGGAATCGCTATTACTTTTAATTTTATTTTTATGACTCACTCAAGAACCTCCAGACGCTAACCAGCTAACTAGCTACAAGCTATCTAGTCATTGTTAGTTTCTTTTTAAACCTGGATAACACTCGCCAGTCCAGCTTCCCTGCCCATCCACCGCTTCCCCCTGGACACTGATCTCTCGGCTACATAGCTGACGCACACTGGACTGTCCATTAATCACGGTACTCCATTCTGCTTGTTTGTTTTATCTGTCGGCCCAGTTGCCTAGTCAACGCCATTTTACCTGCTGTTTGTTGTGCTAGCTGATTAGCCTCGACCTACTGTTTTTAGCTAGCTTTCCCAATTCAACACCTGTGATTACTGTATGCCTCGCTGTATGTCTCTCTCAAATGTCAATATGCCTTGTATACTGTTGTTCAGGTTAGTTATCATTGTTTTAGTTCACAATGGAGCCCCTAGATCCACTCTGCATACCCCTGTTACCTCCTTTGTCCCACCTCCCACACATGCGGTGACCTCACCCATTACAACCAGCATGTCCAGAGATACAACCTCTCTCATCATCACCCAGTGCCTGGGCTTACCTCCGCTGTACCCGCACCCCACCATACCCCTGTCTGCGCATTATGCCCTGAATATATTCTACCATGCCCAGAAACCTGCTCCTCTTATCCTCTGCCCCCAATGCTCTAGGCGACCAGTTTTGATAGCCTTTAGCCGCACCCTCATACTACTCCTTCTCTGTTCCGCGGGTGATGTGGAGGTAAACCCAGGCCCTGCATGTCCCCAGGTACCCTCATTTGTTGACTTCTGTGATCGAAAAAGCCTTGGTTTTATGCATGTCAACATCAGAAGCCTACTCCCTAAGTTTGTTTTACTCACTGCTTTAGCACACTCTGCTAACCCTGATGTCCTTGCCGTGTCTGAATCCTGGCTCAGGAAGGCCACCAAAAATTCAGAGACTTCCATACCCAACTATAACATCTTCCGTCAAGATAGAACTGCCAAAGGGGGCGGAGTCGCAGTCTACTGCAGAGATAGCCTGCAAAGTAATGTCATACTTTCCAGGTCCATACCCAAACAGTTTGAACTACTAATTTTGAAAATTACTCTCTCCAGAAATAAGTCTCTCACTGTTGCCGCCTGCTACCGACCCCCCTCAGCTCCCAGCTGTGCCCTGGACACCATTTGTGAATTGATCGCCCCCCATCTAGCTTCAGAGTTTGTTCTGTTAAGTGACCTAAACTGGGATATGCTTAACACCCCGGGAGTCCTACAATCTAAGCTAGATGCCCTCAATCTCACTCAAATCATCAAGGAACCCACCAGGTACAACCCTAACTCTGTAAACAAGGGCACCCTCATAGACGTCATCCTGACCAACTGGCCCTCCAAATACACCTCCGCTGTCTTCAACCAGGATCTCAGCGACCACTGCCTAATTGCCTGTATCCGCCACGGAGCCGCAGTCAAACGACCACCCCTCATCACTGTCAAACGCTCCCTAAAACACTTCTGTGAGCAGGCCTTTCTAATCGACCTGGCCCGGGTATCCTGGAAGGACATTGACCTCATCCCGTCAGTTGAGGATGCCTGGTCATTCTTTAAAAGTAACTTCCTCACCATTTTAGATAAGCATGCTCCATTCAAAAAATGCAGAACCAAGAACAGATACAGCCCTTGGTTCACTCCAGACCTGACTGCCCTCGACCAGCACAAAAACATCCTGTGGCGGACTGCAATAGCATCGAATAGCCCCCATGATATGCAACTGTTCAGGGAAGTCAGGAACCAATACACGCAGTCAGTCAGGAAAGCTAAGGCCAGCTTCTTCAGGCAGAAGTTTGCATCCTGCAGCTCCAACTCCAAAAAGTTCTGGGACACTGTGAAGTCCATGGAGAACAAGAGCACCTCCTCCCAGCTGCCCACTGCACTGAGGCTAGGTAACACGGTCTCCACCGATAAATCCATGATTATCGAAAACTTCAATAAGCACTTCTCAACGGCTGGCCATGCCTTCCGCCTGGCTACTCCAACCTCGGCCAACAGCTCTGCCCCCCCGCAGCTCCTCGCCCAAGCCTCTCCAGGTTCTCCTTTACCCAAATCCAGATAGCAGATGTTCTGAAAGAGCTGCAAAACCTGGACCCGTACAAATCAGCTGGGCTTGACAATCTGGACCCTCTATTTCTGAAACTATCTGCCGCCATTGTCGCAACCCCTATTACCAGCCTGTTCAACCTCTCTTTCATATCGTCTGAGATCCCCAAGGATTGGAAAGCTGCCGCAGTCATCCCCCTCTTCAAAGGGGGAGACACCCTGGACCCAAACTGTTATAGACCTATATCCATCCTGCCCTGTCTATCTAAGGTCTTCGAAAGCCAAGTCAACAAACAGGTCACTGACCATCTCGAATCCCACCGTACCTTCTCCGCTGTGCAATCTGGTTTCTGAGCCGGTCACGGGTGCACCTCAGCTACACTCAAGGTACTAAACGATATCATAACCGCCATCGATAAAAGACAGTACTGTGCAGCGGTCTTCATCGACCTCGCCAAGGCTTTCGACTCTGTCAATCACCATATTCTTATCGGCAGACTCAATAGCCTCGGTTTTTCGGATGACTGCCTTGCCTGGTTCACCAATTACTTTGCAGACAGAGTTCAGTGTGTCAAATCGGAGGGCATGCTGTCCAATTCTCGGGCCGACTCTTTTC
>NC_060193.1:4581842-4594342 GCF_021184085.1 Oncorhynchus gorbuscha
GGAGAGGAGGGAGGGAGGGGGAGAGGAGGGAGGGAGGTGGAGAGGAGGGGGAGGGAGGGAGGGGGAGGAGGAGGGAGGGAGGGAGAGTGGAGGGAGGGAGGGGGAGAGGAGGGAGGGAGGGAGAGAGGAGGGAGGGAGGGAGAGGGAGGGAGGGAGGGAGAGGAGGAGGGAGGGAGGGAGAGGAGGGAGGGAGGGAGAGTGGAGGGAGGGGAGGGAGGGAGGGAGGGAGGGGGAGAGGAGGGAGGGAGGGGAGAGGAGGAGGGAGGTGGAGAGGAGGGAGGGAGGGAGGGAGGGGGAGAGGAGGGGGAGGGGGGGAGGGAGGGGAGAGGAGGGAGGGAGGTGGAGAGGAGGGAGGGAGGGAGGGGGAGGGGGGAGGGAGGGAGGGAGGGAGGGGAGGGAGAGGAGGGAGGGAGGGGGAGAGGAGGGAGGGAGGGAGGGAGGGGGAGAGGAGGGAGGGAGGGAGGGAGGGGGAGAGGAGGGAGGGAGGGAGGGAGGGAGGAGGGAGGGAGGGAGGGAGGGAGGGAGGGAGAGGAGGGAGGGAGGGAGGGAGGGGGAGAGGAGGGAGGGAGGTATGGAGAGGAGGGAGGGAGGTGGAGAGGAGGGAGGGAGGGGAGAGGGAGGTTTAGTCTATAGAGTAGAGAGAGGGAGGTTTAGTCTATAGAGACAGAGACAGAGAGGGAGATTTAGTCTATAGAGAGAGAGACAGAGAGGGAGGTTTAGTCTATAGAGAGAGAGACAGAGAGGGAGGATTAGTCTATAGAGACAGAGACAGAGAGGGAGGTTTAGTCTATAGAGACAGAGAGGGAGGTTTCGTCTATAGAGACAGAGACAGAGAGGGAGGTTTATTCTATAGAGACAGAGAGGGAGGTTTAGTCTATAGAGCGAGAGACAGAGAGGGAGGTTTAGTCTATACAGACAGGTACAGAGAGGGAGGTTTAGTCTATAGAGACAGAGAGGGAGGGTTAGTCTATAGAGACAGAGAGGGAGGTTTAGTCTATAGAGAGAGATACAGAGAGGGAGGTTTAGTCTATAGAGACAGAGACAGAGAGGGAGGTTTAGTCTATACAGACAGAGACAGAGAGGGAGGTTTAGTCTATAGAGACAGAGAGGGGGGTTTAGTCTATACAGACAGAGACAGAGAGGGAGGTTTAGTCTATAGAGAGAGAGAGGGTGAGGTTTAGTCTATACAGACAGAGACAGAGAGGGAGGTTTAGTCTATAGAGACAGAGAGGGGGGTTTAGTCTATACAGACAGAGACAGAGAGGGAGGTTTAGTCTATAGAGAGAGAGAGGGAGGTTTAGTCTATAGAGACAGAGACAGAGAGGGAGGTTTAGTCTATAGAGACAGAGACAGAGAGGGAGGTTTAGTCTATAGAGACAGAGACAGAGAGGGAGGTTTAGTCTATAGAGACAGAGACAGAGAGGGGGGTTTAGTCTATAGAGACAGAGAGGGGGGTTTAGTCTATAGAGACAGAGACAGAGAGGGAGGTTTAGTCTATAGAGACAGAGACAGAGAGGGAGGTTTAGTCTATAGAGACAGAGACAGAGAGGGAGGTTTAGTCTATAGAGACAGAGACAGAGAGGGAGGTTTAGTCTATAGAGACAGAGAGGGAGGTTTAGTCTATAGAGACAGAGAGGGAGGTTTCGTCTATAGAGACAGAGACAGAGAGGGAGGTTTATTCTATAGAGACAGAGAGGGAGGTTTAGTCTATAGAGCGAGAGACAGAGAGGGAGGTTTAGTCTATACAGACAGGTACAGAGAGGGAGGTTTAGTCTATAGAGACAGAGAGGGAGGGTTAGTCTATAGAGACAGAGAGGGAGGTTTAGTCTATAGAGAGAGATACAGAGAGGGAGGTTTAGTCTATAGAGACAGAGACAGAGAGGGAGGTTTAGTCTATACAGACAGAGACAGAGAGGGAGGTTTAGTCTATAGAGACAGAGAGGGGGGTTTAGTCTATACAGACAGAGACAGAGAGGGAGGTTTAGTCTATAGAGAGAGAGAGGGAGGTTTAGTCTATAGAGAGAGAGACAGAGAGGGAGGTTTAGTCTATAGAGACAGAGACAGAGAGGGGGTTTAGTCTATGGGAATCCAACTCCACAGACAGGTACAGAGAGGGAGGTTTAGTCTATACAGACAGGTACAGAGAGGGAGGTTTAGTCTATAGAGACGGAGAGGGAGGTTTAGTCTATAGAGAGAGAGACAGAGAGGGAGGTTTAGTCTATAGAGAAAGAGAGGGAGGTTTAGTCTATACAGACAGGTACAGAGAGGGAGGTTTAGTCTATACAGACAGGTACAGAGAGGGAGGTTTAGTCTATAGAGTCGGAGAGGGAGGTTTAGTCTATAGAGAGAGAGAGACAGAGAGGGAGGTTTAGTCTATAGAGAGAGAGAGGGAGGTTTAGTCTATAGAGAGAGAGGGAGAGGGAGGTTTACTCTATAGAGAGAGAGAGAGAGAGAGAGGGAGGTTTAGTCTATAGAGACAGAGACAGAGAGGGAGATTTAGTCTATAGAGAGAGAGACAGAGAGGGAGGTTTAGTCTATAGAGAGAGAGACAGAGAGGGAGGATTAGTCTATAGAGACAGAGACAGAGAGGGAGGTTTAGTCTATAGAGACAGAGAGGGAGGTTTCGTCTATAGAGACAGAGACAGAGAGGGAGGTTTATTCTATAGAGACAGAGAGGGAGGTTTAGTCTATAGAGCGAGAGACAGAGAGGGAGGTTTAGTCTATACAGACAGGTACAGAGAGGGAGGTTTAGTCTATAGAGACAGAGAGGGAGGGTTAGTCTATAGAGACAGAGAGGGAGGTTTAGTCTATAGAGAGAGATACAGAGAGGGAGGTTTAGTCTATAGAGACAGAGACAGAGAGGGAGGTTTAGTCTATACAGACAGAGACAGAGAGGGAGGTTTAGTCTATAGAGACAGAGAGGGGGGTTTAGTCTATACAGACAGAGACAGAGAGGGAGGTTTAGTCTATAGAGAGAGAGAGGGAGGTTTAGTCTATACAGACAGAGACAGAGAGGGAGGTTTAGTCTATAGAGACAGAGAGGGGGGTTTAGTCTATACAGACAGAGACAGAGAGGGAGGTTTAGTCTATAGAGAGAGAGAGGGAGGTTTAGTCTATAGAGACAGAGACAGAGAGGGAGGTTTAGTCTATAGAGACAGAGACAGAGAGGGAGGTTTAGTCTATAGAGACAGAGACAGAGAGGGAGGTTTAGTCTATAGAGACAGAGACAGAGAGGGAGGTTTAGTCTATAGAGACAGAGACAGAGAGGGGGTTTAGTCTATAGAGACAGAGAGGGGGTTTAGTCTATAGAGACAGAGACAGAGAGGGAGGTTTAGTCTATAGAGACAGAGACAGAGAGGGAGGTTTAGTCTATAGAGACAGAGACAGAGAGGGAGGTTTAGTCTATAGAGACAGAGACAGAGAGGGAGGTTTAGTCTATAGAGACAGAGAGGGTGGTTTAGTCTATAGAGACAGAGAGGGAGGTTTCGTCTATAGAGACAGAGACAGAGAGGGAGGTTTATTCTATAGAGACAGAGAGGGAGGTTTAGTCTATAGAGCGAGAGACAGAGAGGGAGGTTTAGTCTATACAGACAGGTACAGAGAGGAGGTTTAGTCTATAGAGACAGAGAGGGAGGGTTAGTCTATAGAGACAGAGAGGGAGGTTTAGTCTATAGAGAGATACAGAGAGGAGGTTTAGTCTATAGAGACAGAGACAGAGAGGGAGGTTTAGTCTATACAGACAGAGACAGAGAGGGAGGTTTAGTCTATAGAGACAGAGAGGGGGGTTTAGTCTATACAGACAGAGACAGAGAGGGAGGTTTAGTCTATAGAGAGAGAGAGGGAGGTTTAGTCTATAGAGAGAGAGACAGAGAGGGAGGTTTAGTCTATAGAGACAGAGACAGAGAGGGGGGTTTAGTCTATACAGACAGGTACAGAGAGGGAGGTTTAGTCTATACAGACAGGTACAGAGAGGGAGGTTTAGTCTATAGAGACGGAGAGGGAGGTTTAGTCTATAGAGAGAGAGACAGAGAGGGAGGTTTAGTCTATAGAGAGAGAGAGGGAGGTTTAGTCTATACAGACAGGTACAGAGAGGGAGGTTTAGTCTATACAGACAGGTACAGAGAGGGAGGTTTAGTCTATAGAGTCGGAGAGGGAGGTTTAGTCTATAGAGAGAGAGAGACAGAGAGGGAGGTTTAGTCTATAGAGAGAGAGAGGGAGGTTTAGTCTATAGAGAGAGAGGGAGAGGGAGGTTTACTCTATAGAGAGAGAGAGAGAGAGAGAGGGAGGTTTAGTCTATAGAGAGAGAGACAGAGAGGGAGGTTTAGTCTATAGAGAGAGAGAGGGATGTTTAGTCTATAGAGAGAGAGAGGGAGGTTTATTCTATAGAGACAGAGACAGAGAGGGAGGTTTAGTCTATAGAGAGAGAGAGGGAGGTTTAGTCTATAGAGACAGAGACAGAGAGGGAGGTTTAGTCTATAGAGAGAGAGGGAGGTTTATTCTATAGAGACAGAGACAGAGAGGGAGGTTTAGTCTATAGAGAGAGAGAGGGAGGTTTAGTCTATAGAGACAGAGACAGAGAGGGAGGTTTAGTCTATACAGACAGGTACAGAGAGGGAGGTTTAGTCTATACAGACAGGTACAGAGAGGGAGGTTTAGTCTATAGAGACGGAGAGGGAGGTTTAGTCTATAGAGAGAGAGACAGAGAGGGAGGTTTAGTCTATAGAGAGAGAGGGAGGTTTAGTCTATAGAGAGAGAGAGAGGGAGGTTTAGTCTATAGAGAGAGAGACAGAGAGGGAGGTTTAGTCTATAGAGACAGAGACAGAGAGGGAGGTTTATTCTATAGAGAGAGAGAGGGAGGTTTAGTCTATAGAGACAGACAGAGAGGGAGGTTTAGTCTATAGAGACAGAGACAGAGAGGGAGGTTTAGTCTATAGAGACAGAGACAGAGAGGGAGGTTTAGTCTATAGAGAGAGAGACAGAGAGGGAGGTTTAGTCTATAGAGACAGAGACAGAGAAGGAGGTTTAGTGTATAGAGACAGAGACAGAGAGGGAGGTTTAGTCTATAGAGAGAGAGACAGAGAGGGAGGTTTAGTCTATAGAGACAGAGACAGAGAGGGAGGTTTAGTGTATAGAGACAGAGACAGAGAGGGAGGTTTAGTCTATAGAGAGAGAGACAGAGAGGGAGGTTTAGTCTATAGAGACAGAGAGGGAGGTTTAGTCTATAGAGACAGAGACAGAGAGGGAGGTTTAGTCTATAGAGACAGAGACAGAGAGGGGGGTTTAGTCTATAGAGACAGAGACAGAGAGGGGGGTTTAGTCTACAGAGACAGAGACAGAGAGGGGGGTTTAGTCTATAGAGACAGAGACAGAGAGGGAGGTTTAGTCTATAGAGACAGAGACAGCGAGGGGGGTTTAGTCTATAGAGAGAGAGGCAGAGAGGGAGGTTTAGTCTGTATAAAGTATTTTGAGAAAAAGAGATGTACACATCGTGCTATGTGATCTTTCAATCAGTCACTAATTCCTCAGGGTTCTGTGGTTGCTATTAGCGGCGCGGTCAATGATCGGTGTCCGTGGACACAGTAGAGATCTCATCAATCTGAGACTGTGTAAGATGGTAAATTGTGTCTGACCACCCATTGATCTTTTCAGAAAACTGAAATAACACAGACATTTGTTTGTGTGTGTGAGAGAGACTGACACAGAGGGAGAGAGAGACAGACACAGAGAGAGAGAGACTGACACAGAGGGAGAGAGAGACAGACACAGAGGTGAGAGAGACAGACACAGAGGAGAGAGAGATAGACACAGAGGAGAGAGAGATAGACACATAGGAGAGAGAGATAGACACATAGGAGAGAAAGATAGACACATAGGAGAGAGAGACTGACAGAGAGGGAGAGAGAGACAGACACAGAGGGAGAGAGAGAGAGAGACAGAGGAGAGATAGACACATAGGAGAGAGAGACAGACACATAGGAGAGAGAGACAGACACAGAGGAGAGAGAGATAGACACAGAGGGAGAGAGAGACAGACACAGAGGGAGAGAGAGACTGACACAGAGGAGAGAGAGACTGACACAGAGGGAGAGAGAGACAGACACAGAGGAGAGAGAGACAGACACAGAGGAGAGAGAGATAGACACATAGGAGAGAGAGACTGACAGAGAGGGAGAGAGAGACAGACACAGAGGAGAGAGAGATAGACACAGAGGGAGAGAGAGACAGACAGAGAGGGAGAGAGAGACAGACACAGAGGAGAGAGAGACAGACACAGAGGAGAGAGAGACAGACACAGAGGAGAGAGAGACAGACAGAGGGAGAGAGAGACAGACAGAGGGAGAGAGAGAGAGAGAGACAGAGGAGAGATAGACACATAGGAGAGAGAGACAGACACATAGGAGAGAGAGACAGACACAGAGGAGAGAGAGATAGACACAGAGGGAGAGAGAGACAGACACAGAGGAGAGAGAGACAGACAGAGAGGGAGAGAGAGACAGACACAGAGGAGAGAGAGATAGACACAGAGGAGAGAGAGACAGACACAGAGGGAGAGAGAGACAGACACAGAGGGAGAGAGAGACAGACACAGAGGAGAGCGAGACAGACACAGAGGGAGAGAGAGACAGACACAGAGGAGAGAGAGATAGACACAGAGGAGAGAGAGACAGACAGAGGGAGAGAGAGACAGACACATAGGAGAGAGAGACAGACACAGAGGAGAGAGAGACTGACACAGAGGGAGAGAGAGACAGACACAGAGGAGAGAGAGACAGACACAGAGGAGAGAGAGATAGACACAGAGGGAGAGAGAGACAGACAGAGAGGGAGAGAGAGACAGACACAGAGGAGAGAGAGACAGACACAGAGGAGAGAGAGACAGACAGAGGGAGAGAGAGACAGACAGAGGGAGAGAGAGAGAGAGAGAGAGACAGAGGAGAGAGAGATAGACACATAGGAGAGAGAGACAGACACATAGGAGAGAGAGACAGACACAGAGGGAGAGAGAGACAGACACAGAGGAGAGAGAGATAGACACAGAGGAGAGAGAGACAGACACAGAGGGAGAGAGAGACAGACACATAGGAGAGAGAGAGACAGACACAGAGGGAGAGAGAGACAGACACAGAGGAGAGAGAGACAGACACAGAGGAGAGAGAGATAGACACATAGGAGAGAGAGACAGACAGAGAGGGAGAGAGAGACAGACACAGAGGAGAGAGAGACAGACACAGAGGAGAGAGAGACAGACACAGAGGGAGAGAGAGACAGAGAAAGAGGAGAGAGAGAGAGACAGACACAGGGGAATCAACTCCACAGACCAGTCACATGGGAATCAACTCCACAGACTAGTCACATGGGAATCAACTCCACAGAATAGTCACATGGGAATCAACTCCACAGAATAGTCACATGGGAATCACTACCACAGACTAGTCACATGGGAATCATTACCACTCAACTCCACAGACCAGTCACATGAAATAAGTAGGGGTCAAACATGAAAGTACGACAGAACAGAATTAAACTAAGTTTTCAGTTCATTTGGTCGTTCTTCTTCATCTGAAAGTTAATATTTTTATTAAAAACTAGGCAAGTCAGTTCAGAACAAATTCTTATTTACAATGACGGCCAAACCCGTTGTGATACAGCCTGGAATCGAACCAGGGTCTGTAGTGACACGTCTTGCGCTGAGATGCAGTGCCTTAGACCGCTGTGATGCAGCCTGTAATCGAACCAGGGTCTGTAGTGACCACTGCACCACTCAGGGACCCCATAATAGAGGACATAAAAGGACAGTTGATAAAAGTATAAATATAAAGTTGACACAAAAAATATTTAATTCAATTTAATAATTGTATCCCCGTTTTCACAAAGATTCAGCAGCTAGTCTGTTTCATGGAGCTCACCTCACCTGTGTGTCTGTGTCTCTCCCCAGGTGGGAATGAGTGTTCCTGGGATAAGGAGAGGCTTGAGTCGCAACCCTGTGGAGGTGGAGAGGTGGGCAGAACAGGGATGGGAGTACAACCGAGACTAAATAACCAGATGACCTCCCTACAACAGCAACTACTGGCCAACCGTGAGTACTACAAGGAGAGAGGAGTACTGTCACTGCTCTCATTCACTTCAAAACACACGTTTCATTTTAAAAAATTACTTCCCTTTCCTGTTCACCTCTCAGCTCTACACTCCTCCAATCTCTTCTCCTCAACTCCACTCCAATCTCCTCCACTCTCCTTGTCTCCTCTCCTCTCCTTGTCTCCTCTCCTCTCCTTGTCTCCTCTCCTCTCCTCTCCTTGTCTCCTCTCCTCTCCTTGTCTCCTCTCCTCTCCTCTCCTCTCCTCTCCTCTACTCTACTCTACTCTACTCTACCCTCTACTCTACCCTCTCCTCTACCCTCTCCTCTCCTCTCCTCTCCTCTCCTCTCTCCTCTCCTCTCCTCTACTCTACTCTACTCTACTCTACTCTACTCTACTCTACTCTACTCTACTCTACTATACTCTACTCTACTCTACCCTCTACTCTACTCTACCCTCTCCTCTCCTCTCCTCTCCTCTCCTCTCCTCTCCTCTCCTCTCCTCTCCTCTCCTCTCCTCTCCTCTCCTCTACTCTACTCTACTCTACTCTACTCTACTCTACTCTACTCTACTCTACTCTACTCTACCCTCTACTCTACCCTCTCCTCTCTCCTCTCCTCTCCTCTCTCTCTCCTCTCCTCTCTCCTCTCCTCTCCTCTCCTCTCCTCTCCTCCTCTCCTCTCCCTCCTCTCCTCTACTCTACTCTACTCTACTCTACTCTACCCTCTACTCTACCCTCTCCTCTCTCCTCTCCTCTCCTCTCTCCTCTCCTCTCCCTCTCCTCTCCTCCTCTCCCTCTCCTCTCCTCTCCTCTCCTCTCCTCTCCTCTACTCTACTCTACTCTACTCTACTCTACCCTCTCCTCTCCTCTCCTCTCTACTCTCTCTACTCTACTCTACTCTACTCTACTCTACCCTCTACTCTACCCTCTCCTCTCCTCTCCTCTCCTCTCTCCTCCCTCTCCTCTCCTCTCCTCTCCTCTCCTCTCTCTCCTCTCCTCTCCTCTCCTCTCCTCTCCTCTCTCTCCTCTCCTCTACTCTACTCTACTCTACTCTACTCTACCCTCTACTCTACCCTCTCCTCTCTCCTCTCCTCTCCTCTCTCCTCTCCTCTCCTCTCCTCTCCTCTCCTCTCCTCTCCTCTCCTCTCCTCTCCTCTCCTCTCCTCTCCTCTCCTCTCCTCTCCTCTCCTCTACTCTACTCTACTCTACTCTACTCTACCCTCTCCTCTCCTCTCCTCTACTCTACTCTACTCTACTCTACTCTACTCTACTCTACCCTCTACTCTCTCCTCTACCCTCTCCTCTCCTCTACTCTCCTATAGATAATATACAAATGTGAAATAAACAATAAAAATTAACAGTAAACATTACACATACAGAAGTTTCAAAATGATGAAGACATTACAAATGTCATATAATGTTTATATACAGTGTTTTAACAATGTACAAATGGTTAAAGTACACAAGGGAAAATAAATAAGCATAAATATGGGTTGTATTTACAATGGTGTTTGTTCTTCACTGGTTGCCCTTTTCTGGTGGCAACAGGTCACAAATCTTGCTGCTGTGATGGAACACTGTGGTATTTCACCCAGTAGATATGGGAGTTTATCAACATTGGATCTGTGGATCTGTGTAATCTGAGGGAAATATGTGTCTCTAATATGGTCATACATTGGGCAGGAGGTTAGGAAGTGCAGCTCAGTTTCCACCTCATTTTGTGGGCAGTGAGCACATAGCCTGTCTTCTCTTGAGAGCCATGTCTGCCTACGGCGGCCTTTCTCAATAGCAAGGCTATGCTCACTAAGTCTGTACATAGTCAAAGCTTTCCTTAATTTTGGGTCAGTCACAGTGGTCAGTATTCTGCCACTCTCTGTTTAGGGTCAGTCACAGTGTTCAGGTATTCTGCCACTCTCTGTTTAGGGTCAGTCACAGTGGTCAGGTATTCTGCCACTCTCTGTTTAGGGCCAGTCACAGTGGTCAGGTATTCTGCCACTGTGTACTCTCTGTTTAGGGTCAGTCACAGTGGTCAGGTATTCTGCCACTGTGTCCTCTCTGTTTAGGGTCAGTCACAGTGGTCAGGTATTCTGCCACTGTGTACTCTCTGTTTAGGGTCAGTCACAGTGGTCAGGTATTCTGCCACTGTGTCCTCTCTGTTTAGGGTCAGTCACAGTGGTCAGGTATTCTGCCACTGTGTACTCTCTGTTTAGGGTCAGTCACAGTGGTCAGGTATTCTCTTGAGAGCCATGTCTGCCTACGGCGGCCTTTCTCAATAGCAAGGCTATGCTCACTAATTCTGTACATAGTCAAAGCTTTCCTTAATTTTGGGTCAGTCACAGTGGTCAGGTATTCTGCCGCTGTGTACTCTCTGTGTAGGGCCAAATAGCATTCTAGTTGCTCTGTATTTTTGTAAATTCTTTCCAATGTGTCAAGTAATTATCTTTTTGTTTTCTCGTGATTTGATTGGGTCTAATTGTGTTGCTGTCCTGGGGCTCTGTGGGGTCTGTTTGTGTTTGTGAATAGAGCCCCAAGACCAGCTTGCTTAGGGGACTCTTCTCCAGGTTCATCTCTCTGTAGGTGATGGCTTTGTTGTGGAAGGTTTGGGAATCGCTTCCTTTTAGGTGGTTGTAGAATTTACCGGCTCTTTTCTGGATTTTGATAATTAGTGGGTATCGGCCTAATTCTGCTTTGCATGCATTATTTGGTGTTCTACGTTGTACACGGAGGATTTTTATGTTCCCTTCTCGTCTCTCAGATCATTCACAGCTTTTTAATTTTTTTAAATTTTTTATTTCACCTTTATTTAACCAGGTAGGCCACATCACCACTTTCCATCAGTTTGATGAACAAGTTCTCATTTGCAACTGCGACCTGGCCAAGATAAAGCATAGCAGTGTGAACAGACAACACAGAGTTACACATGGAGTAAACAATTAACAAGTCAATAACACAGTAGAAAAAAAGGGGAGTCTATATACAAAGTGTGCAAAAGGCATGAGGAGGTAGGCGAATAATTACAATATTGCAGATTAACACTGGAGTGATAAATGATCAGATGATCATGTACAGGTAGAGATATTGGTGTGCAAAAGAGCAGAAAAGTAAATAAATAAAAACTGTGGGGATGAGGTAGGTGAAAATGGGTGGGCTATTTACCAATAGATTATGTACAGCTGCAGCGATCGGTTAGCTGCTCAGATAGCTGATATTTGAAGTTGGTGAGGGAGATAAAAGTCTCCAACTTCAGCGATTTTTGCAATTCGTTCCAGTCACAGGCAGCAGAGTACTGGAACGAAAGGCGGCCGAATGAGGTGTTGGCTTTAGGGATGATCAGTGAGATACACCTGCTGGAGCGCGTGCTACGGATGGGTGTTGCCATCGTGACCAGTGAACTGAGATTATTATTATTATATTATTATTATTATTAACTGAGATAAGGCGGAGCTTTACCTAGCATGGCCTTGTAGATGACCTGGAGCCAGTGACGACGAACATGTAGCGAGGGCCAGCCGACTAGAGCATACAAGTCGCAGTGGTGGGTAGTATAAGGTGCTTTAGTGACAAAAAGGATGGCACTGTGATAAACTGCATCCAGTTTGCTGAGTAGAGTGTTGGAAGCGATTTTGTAGATGACATCGCCGAAGTCGAGGATCGGTAGGATAGTCAGTTTTACTAGGGTAAGCTTGGCAGCGTGAGTGAAGGAGGCTTTGTTGCGGAATAGAAAGCCGACTCTTGATTTGATTTTCGATTGGAGATGTTTGATATGGGTCTGGAAGGAGAGTTTGCAGTCTAGCCAGACACCTAAGTACTTATAGGTGTCCACATATTCAAGGTCGGAACCATCCAGTGTGGTGATGCTAGTCGGGCATGCGGGTGCAGGCAGCGATCGGTTGAAAAGCATGCATTTGGTTTTACTAGCGTTTAAGAGCAGTTGGAGGCCACGGAAGGAGTGTTGTATGGCATTGAAGCTCGTTTGGAGGTTAGATAGCACAGTGTCCAATGACGGGCCGAAAGTATATAGAATGGGGTCGTCTGCATAGAAATGGATCAGGGAATCGCTCGCAGCAAGAGCAAGACCTTCTTGCCTTGTCTCTCAGATCGTTCACAGCTTTGTGGAAGTTACCTGTGGCTGACGTTTAGGCCAAGGTATGTATAGTTTTTTGTGTGCTTTAGGGCAACAGTGTCTCGATGGAATTTGTATTTATGGTCCTGGCGACTGGACCTTTTTTGGAACACCATTATTTTTGTCTTACTGAGATTTACTGTCAGGGCCCAGGTCTGTCAGGGCCCAGGTCTGTCAGGGCCCAGGTCTGTCAGGGCCCAGGTCTGTCAGGGCCCAGGTCTGTCAGAATCTGTGCAGAAGATCTAGGTGCTGCTGTAGGCACTCCTTGGTTGGTGACAGAAGCACCAGATCATCAGCAAAC
>NC_060193.1:4599342-4601842 GCF_021184085.1 Oncorhynchus gorbuscha
GGATCTAGACTGACTTTACCAGTGGAGGGATCTAGAGACTGACTCTACCATTAGAGGGATCTAGAGACTGACTTTACCATTAGAGGGATCTAGAGACTGACTCTACCATTAGAGGGATCTAGAGACTGACTCTACCATTAGAGGGATCTAGAGACTGACTTTACCATTAGAGGGATCTAGAGACTGACTCTACCATTAGAGGGATCTAGAGACTGACTTTACCATTAGAGGGATCTAGAGACTGACTCTACCATTAGAGGGATCTAGAGACTGACTCTACCATTAGAGGGATCTAGACTGACTTTACCATTAGAGGGATCTAGAGACTGACTTTACCATTAGAGGGATCTAGAGACTGACTTTACCATTAGAGGGATCTAGAGACTGACTTTACCATTAGAGGGATCTAGAGACTGACTCTACCATTAGAGGGATCTAGAGACTGACTTTACCATTAGAGAGATCTAGAGACTTACTTTACCATTAGAGGGATCTAGAGACTGACTCTACCATTAGAGGGATCTAGAGACTGACTTTACCATTAGAGGGATCTAGAGACTGACTTTACCATTAGAGGGATCTAGACTGACTTTACCATTAGAGGGATCTAGAGACTGACTTTACCATTAGAGGGATCTAGAGACTGACTTTACTATTAGAGGGATCTAGAGACTGACTTTACCATTAGAGGGATCTAGAGACTGACTTTACCATTAGAGGGATCTAGAGACTGACTTTACCATTAGAGGGATCTAGAGACTGACTTTACCATTAGAGGGATCTAGAGACTGACTTTACCATTAGAGAGATCTAGAGACTGACTTTACCATTAGAGGGATCTAGAGACTGACTTTACCATTAGAGGGATCTAGAGACTGACTTTACCATTAGAGGGATCTAGAGACTGACTCTACCATTAGAGAGATCTAGAGACTGACTTTACCATTAGAGGGATCTAGAGACTGACTTTACCATTAGAGGGATCTAGAGACTGACTTTACCATTAGAGGGATCTAGAGACTGACTCTACCATTAGAGGGATCTAGAGACTGACTTTACCATTAGAGGGATCTAGACTGACTTTACCATTAGAGAGATCTAGACTGACTTTACCATTAGAGGGATCTAGAGACTGACTTTACCATTAGAGGGATCTAGAGACTGACTTTACCATTAGAGAGATCTAGAGACTGACTTTACCATTAGCGGGATCTAGAGACTGACTTTACCATTAGAGGGATCTAGAGACTGACTTTACCATTAGAGGGATCTAGAGACTGACTTTACCATTAGAGAGATCTAGAGACTGACTTTACCATTAGCGGGATCTAGAGACTGACTTTACCATTAGAGGGATCTAGAGACTGACTTTACCATTAGAGGGATCTAGAGACTGACTCTAGACTGACTTTACCATTAGAGAGATCTAGAGACTGACTTTACCATTAGAGGGATCGAGAGACTGACTTTACCATTAGAGGGATCTAGAGACTGACTTTACCATTAGAGAGATCTAGAGACTGACTCTAGACTGACTTTACCATTAGAGAGATCTAGAGACTGACTCTACCATTAGAGGGATCTAGAGACTGACTCTACCATTAGAGGGATCTAGAGACTGACTTTACCTTTAGAGGGATCTAGAGACTGACTTTACCATTAGAGGGATCTAGAGACTGACTTTACCATTAGAGGGATCTAGAGACTGACTTTACCATTAGAGGGATCTAGAGACTGACTTTACCATTAGAGGGATCTAGAGACTGACTTTACCATTAGAGGGATCTAGAGACTGACTTTACCATTAGAGGGATCTAGAGACTGACTCTAGACTGACTTTACCATTAGAGAGATCTAGAGACTGACTTTACCATTAGAGGGATCTAGAGACTGACTTTACCATTAGAGGGATCTAGAGACTGACTCTACCATTAGAGGGATCTAGAGACTGACTCTACCATTAGAGGGATCTAGAGACTGACTTTACCTTTAGAGGGATCTAGAGACTGACTTTACCATTAGAGGGATCTAGAGACTGACTTTACCATTAGAGGGATCAAGAGACTGACTTTACCATTAGAGGGATCTAGAGACTGACTCTACCATTAGAGGGATCTAGAGACTGACTCTAGACTGACTTTACCATTAGAGAGCTCTAGAGACTGACTTTACCATTAGAGGGATCTAGAGACTGACTCTAGACTGACTTTACCATTAGAGAGATCTAGAGACTGACTTTACCATTAGAGGGATCTAGAGACTGACTTTACCATTAGAGGGATCTAGAGACTGACTTTACCATTAGAGGGATCTAGAGACTGACTCTAGACTGACTTTACCATTAGAGGGATCTAGAGACTGACTTTACCATTAGAGGGGGAGGAGAGAAGAGGGAGGAGAGTAGGGGGAGGAGAGAAGAGGGAGGAGAGAAGGGGGAGGAGAAAAGGGGGAGGAGAAAAGGGGGAGGAGAAAAGGGGGAGGAGAGAAGGGGAGGAGAGAA
>NC_060193.1:4606842-4616842 GCF_021184085.1 Oncorhynchus gorbuscha
ACAGATACCCATAGGTTTGGTAGGGGAGAGGAATACTGTAAACTGTATAGATACCCATAGGTTTAGTAGAGGAATACTGTAAACTGTATAGATACCCATATGTTTAGTAGAGGAATACTGTAAACTGTATAGATACCCATAGGTTTAGTAGAGCAGAGGAATACTGTAAACTGTACAGATACCCATAGGTTTAGTAGAGGAATACTGTAAACTGTATAGATACCCATAGGTTTGGTAGAGGAATACTGTAAACTGTATAGATACCCATAGGTTTGGTAGAGGAATACTGTAAACTGTACAGATACCCATAGGTTTGGTAGAGGAGAGGAATACTGTAAACTGTATAGATACCCATAGGTTTAGTAGAGGAATATTGTAAACTGTATAGATACCCATAGGTTTGGTAGAGGAATACTGTAAACTGTACAGATACCCATAGGTTTGGTAGAGGAGAGGAATACTGTAAACTGTATAGATACCCATAGGTTTGGTAGAGGAGAGGAATACTGTAAACTGTATAGATACCCATAGGTTTGGTAGAGGAGAGGAATACTGTAAACTGTATAGATACCCATAGGTTTAGTAGAGGAATACTGTAAACTGTATAGATACCCATAGGTTTAGTAGAGGAATACTGTAAACTGTATAGATACCCATAGGTTTGGTAGAGGAATACTGTAAACTGTATAGATACCCATAGTTTTAGTAGAGGAATACTGTAAACTGTACAGATACCCATAGGTTTAGTAGAGGAATACTGTAAACTGTATAGATACCCATAGGTTTGGTAGAGGAATACTGTAAACTGTATAGATACCCATAGGTTTAGTAGAGGAATACTGTAAACTGTATAGATACCCATAGGTTTGGTAGAGGAATACTGTAAACTGTACAGATACCCATAGGTTTAGTAGAGGAATACTGTAAACTGTATAGATACCCATAGGTTTGGTAGAGGAGAGGAATACTGTAAACTGTATAGATACCCATAGGTTTGGTAGAGGAATACTGTAAACTGTACAGATACCCATAGGTTTGGTCGAGGAATACTGTAAACTGTACAGATACCCATAGGTTTGGTAGAGGAGAGGAATACTGTAAACTGTATAGATACCCATATGTTTAGTAGAGGAGAGGAATACTGTAAACTGTATAGATACCCATAGGTTTAGTAGAGGAGAGGAATACTGTAAACTGTAAAGATACCCATAGCTTTGGTAGAGGAGAGGAATACTGTAAACTGTACAGATACCCATATGTTTAGTAGAGGAGAGGAATACTGTAAACTGTATAGATACCCATAGGTTTGGTAGAGGAATACTGTAAACTGTACAGATACCCATAGGTTTGGTAGAGGAATACTGTAAACTGTATAGATACCCATAGGTTTGGTAGAGGAATACTGTAAACTGTATAGATACCCATAGGTTTGGTAGAGGAGAGGAATACTGTAAACTGTACAGATACCCATAGGTTTAGTAGAGGAGAGGAATACTGTAAACTGTATAGATACCCATAGCTTTGGTAGAGGAGAGGAATACTGTAAACTGTACAGATACCCATAGGTGTGGTAGAGGAGAGGAATACTGTAAACTGTATAGATACCCATAGGTTTGGTAGAGGAATAATGTAAACTGTACAGATACCCATAGGTTTGGTAGAGGAATACTGTAAACTGTACAGATGCCCATAGGTTTGGTAGAGGAATACTGTAAACTGTATAGATACCCATAGGTTTGGTAGGGGAGAGGAATACTGTAAACTGTATAGATACCCATAGGTTTGGTAGAGGAATACTGTAAACTGTACAGATACCCATAGGTTTGGTAGGGGAGAGGAATACTGTAAACTGTATAGATACCCATAGGTTTAGTAGAGGAATACTGTAAACTGTATAGATACCCATATGTTTAGTAGAGGAATACTGTAAACTGTATAGATACCCATAGGTTTAGTAGAGCAGAGGAATACTGTAAACTGTACAGATACCCATAGGTTTGATAGAGGAATACTGTAAACTGTACAGATACCCATAGGTTTAGTAGAGGAATACTGTAAACTGTATAGATACCCATAGGTTTGGTAGAGGAATACTGTAAACTGTATAGATACCCATAGGTTTGGTAGAGGAATACTGTAAACTGTACAGATACCCATATGTTTAGTAGAGGAATACTGTAAACTGTACAGATACCCATAGGTTTGGTAGAGGAGAGGAATACTGTAAACTGTACAGATACCCATAGGTTTGGTAGAGGAGAGGAATACTGTAAACTGTACAGATACCCATAGGTTTGGTAGAGGAATACTGTAAACTGTATAGATACCCATAGGTTTAGTAGAGGAATACTGTAAACTGTATAGATACCCATAGGTTTAGTAGAGGAATACTGTAAACTGTATAGATACCCATAGGTTTGGTAGAGGAATACTGTAAACTGTATAGATACCCATATGTTTAGTAGAGGAATACTGTAAACTGTATAGATACCCATAGGTTTAGTAGAGGAATACTGTAAACTGTACAGATACTCATAGGTTTGGTAGAGGAATACTGTAAACTGTATAGATACCCATAGGTTTGGTAGAGGAGAGGAATACTGTAAACTGTACAGATACCCATAGGTTTGGTAGAGGAATACTGTAAACTGTACAGATACCCATAGGTTTGGTAGAGGAATACTGTAAACTGTACAGATACCCATAGGTTTGGTAGAGGAATACTGTAAACTGTATAGATACCCATAGGTTTGGTAGAGGAATAGTGTAAACTGTACAGATACCCATATATTTGGTAGAGGAATAGTGTAAACTGTACAGATACCCATATGTTTAGTAGAGGAATACTGTAAACTGTACAGATACCCATAGGTTTGGTAGAGGAATACTGTAAACTGTACAGATACCCATAGGTTTGGTAGAGGAATACTGTAAACTGTACAGATACCCATAGGTTTGGTAGAGGAATACTGTAAACTGTACAGATACCCATAGGTTTGGTAGAGGAATACTGTAAACTGTACAGATACCCATAGGTTTGGTAGAGGAATACTGTAAACTGTACAGATACCCATAGGTTTGGTAGAGGAATACTGTAAACTGTACAGATACCCATAGGTTTGGTAGAGGAATACTGTAAACTGTACAGATACCCATAGGTTTGGTAGAGGAATACTGTAAACTGTACAGATACCCATAGGTTTGGTAGAGGAATACTGTAAACTGTACAGATACCCATAGGTTTGGTAGAGGAATACTGTAAACTGTACAGATACCCATAGGTTTGGTAGAGGAATACTGTAAACTGTACAGATACCCATAGGTTTGGTAGAGGAATACTGTAAACTGTATAGATACCCATAGGTTTGGTAGAGGAATACTGTAAACTGTATAGATACCCATAGGTTTGGTAGAGGAATACTGTAAACTGTATAGATACCCATAGGTTTGGTAGAGGAGAGGAATACTGTAAACTGTACAGATACCCACTCATTTTGTCATATATAAATAAATACAATCCATGACTCTGAAGAGTCTTTAATATGTTCTGCTCTACTCATTACTTCTCTTTTCAACCTTCTGTTAACCCCTATTTGTCCTCCTCCCCTCCTCCTCCTCCTCCTCTTCCTCTCTCCACTCCATATCGTTCTCTAAAATCTCTGGCATATGCATTCTGTTGCTCCTCCTCCTCCTCCTCCCCCTCCTCCTCCTCCCCCTCCCCCTCCTCCTCCTCCTCCTCTTCCTCTCTCCACTCTCCACTCCATATCGTTCTCTAAAATCTCTGGCATATGCATTCTGTTGCTCCTCCTCCTCCTCCTCCTCCTCCTCCTCCCTCTTCCTCTCTCCACCTCATATCGTTCTCTAAAATCTCTGTCATATGCATTCTGTTCCTCCTCCTCCTCCTCCTCCTCCTCCTCCTCCTCCTCCTCTTCCTCTCTCCACCTCATATCGTTCTCTAAAATCTCTGTCATATGCATTCTGTTCCTCCTCCTCCTCCTCCTCCTCCTCCTCCTCCTCCTCCTCCTCCTCCTCCTCCTCCTCCTCCTCTTCCTCTCTCCACCTCATATCGTTCTCTAAAATCTCTGTCATATGCATTCTGTTCCTCCTCCCCCTTCTGTCCCTTGTCCCAGAATCCTGTTCGTTCCTGAAGACCCGGCTGCCGTTCTAATTACATCGCTGTGAGCTCATCACTGAACACCCGGCCTGTTGCCACGACAGCCTGGAAAGAGAACAACTATCCTGTTTGGATTGACTGAGAGGAGAGGAGGGACGTTTAAAAGATGGAGAGGAGAGGAGGGACGTTTAAAAGATGGAGAGGAGAGGAGGGACGTTTAAAAGATGGAGAGGAGAGGAGAGGAGGGACGTTTAAAAGATGGAGAGGAGAGGAGAGGAGAGGTGTTTAAAAGATGGAGGAGAGGAGAGGAGAGGAGACGAGAGACGTTTAAAAGATGGAGAGGAGAGGAGAGGAGAGGAGAGGGACGTTTAAAAGATGGAGGGACGTTTAAAAGAAGGAGAGGAGATATTCATGGTCAGAGAGACTGTCAGAATGTTCTGTCTTATGTTCTTATGTCATCTCTCTCTCTCTTTGTCTCTCTCTGTCTCTCACTCTCTCTCTGTCTCTCTTTGTCTCTCTCTTTCTCTGTCTCTTTCTTCTCTCTCCTCCCTCTGTTTCTCTCTCTCTCTCTGTCTTCTCTCTCCTCCCTCTCTCTCTCTCTCTCTCTCTCTCTCTCTCTCTCTCTCTCTCTCTCTCTCTCTCTCTCTCTCTCTCTCTCTCTCTCTCTCTCTCTCTCTCTCTCTCTCTCTCTCTCTCTCTCTCTCTCTCTCTCTCTCTCTGTCTCTCTCTCTCTCTCTCTCTGTCTTCTCTCTCCTCTCTCTCTCTCTGTCTTCTCTCTCCTCCCTCTGTTTCTATCTCTCTCTGTCTTCTCTCTCCCTCTGTTTCTCTCTCTGTCTCTCTCTCTCTCTCTCTCTCTCTCTCTCTCTCTCTCTCTCTCTCTCTCTCTCTGTCTTCTTCTCTCTGTTTCTCTCTCTCTCTGTCTTCTCTCTCTCTCTCTCTCTCTCTCTCTCTCTCTCTCTCTCTCTCTCTCTCTCTCTCTCTCTCTCTCTCTCTCTCTCTCTCTCTCTCTCCTCTCTCTCTCTGTCTTCTCTCTCTCTCTCTCTCTCTGTCTTCTCTCTGTCGTCTCTCTCCTCTCTGTCTTCTCTCTCCTCCCTCTGTTTCTCTCTCTCTCTGTCTTCTCTCTCCTCTCTCTCTCTCTCTCTCGCTCCGTCTTCTCTCTCCTCCCTCTGTTTCTCTCTCTCTGTCTTCTCTCTCCTCTCTCTCTCCTCTCTCTCTCTGTCTTCTCTCTCCTCCCTCTGTTTCTCTCTCTCTCTCTCTGGGCCTAACAGAGTGAGGGCGCTACGTGTTTAGCTATTGTTTAATCACAGAGTTAAGTGAGGAATATGCAGAAAGATCTAGATAGCTAGTACTGAGTAGTATAGTACTGAGTGTGTCCCAAAATTACTACTTATATAGGACCCTGGTTTATATGGTTGGAGTTGAAACAAATATACAGTTTTATACACTGAACAAAAAATATGAACACAACATGCAACAATTTCAAAGAGTTTACTGAGTTACAGTTCATATAAGGAAATCAGTCAATTCAAATAAATTAATTAGGACCTGATTTATGGATTTCACATGACTGGAAACAGATACCTACAGAAATAAAAAAGGTAGGGGTGTGGATCAGAACACCAGTCAGTATCTGGTGTGGATCAGAACACCAGTCAGTATCTGGTGTGGATCAGAACACCAGTCAGTATCTGGTGTGGATCAGAACACCAGTCAGTATCTGGTGTGGATCAGAACACCAGTCAGTATCTGGTGTGGATCAGAACACCAGTCAGTATCTGGTGTGGATCAGAACACCAGTCAGTATCTGGTGTGGATCAGAAAACCAGTCAGTATCTGGTGTGGATCAGAACACCAGTCAGTATCTGGTGTGGATCAGAACACCAGTCAGTATCTGGTGTGGATCAGAACACCAGTCAGTATCTGGTGTGGATCAGAACACCAGTCAGTATCTGGTGTGGATCAGAACACCAGTCAGTATCTGGTGTGGATCAGAAAACCAGTCAGTATCTGGTGTGATCAGAAACCCAGTCAGTATCTGGTGTGGATCAGAACACCAGTCAGTATCTGGTGTGATCAGAAACCCAGTCAGTATCTGGTGTGGATCAGAACACCAGTCAGTATCTGATGTGGATCAGAACACCAGTCAGTATCTGGTGTGGATCAGAACACCAGTCAGTATCTGGTGTGGATCAGAGAACCAGTCAGTATCTGGTGTGGATCAGAACACCAGTCAGTATCTGGTGTGGATCATAAAACCAGTCAGTATCTGGTGTGGATCAGAAAACTACACATCTACACATCTCCTTCACATAGAGTTGATCAGGCTGTTTGATGGTGGCCTGTGGACTGTTGTCCCAACTCTTCTTCCATGGCTGTGTGAAGTTGCTGGATATTGGCGGGAACTGGCACACGCTGTCGTTCAGACGTCGATCCAGAGCATCCCGAACATGCTCAACGGGTGACATGTTTTAATGTTTAAGATGAGGATCTGGTGAGTCGCCATGGTGATGAGGCCATGATCAGGCCATGGAAGAACTGGGACATTTTCCGTGCTGAAACATGAGGTGATGTTGGTGAGGATGATGACAATGGGCCTCAGGATCTCATTACCATATTTATATTTTTTTATTTTTTTGTGTGGCATTCAAATTACCATCGATAAAATGTAATTGTGTTCGTTGTCCGTAGCTTATTCCTGCCCATAACCTCACCATGGGACATCCTCTGTAAAGGATGGATATGAACACGTGTGTGTACAACGTTTCTTAGAAATTAGGTTTCTGTGTCTTTATTTTAGCTCATGAAACATGAGACCGACACTCTACATGTTCTGTTTCTATCTTTGTTCAGTATAATAAAAGTTATAATATGAGACCTGACTTTGTCTGCGTTTTTGTTTGTACATATTTTCTGCAGTTACGTGAAATGAGTCGACACACACACACACACACACACACACACACACACACACACACACACACACACACACACACACACACACACACACACACACACACACACACACACACACACACACACACACACACACACAACACACACACACACACACACACACACACACACACACACACACACACACACACACACACACACACACACACACACACACACACACACACACACACACACACACACACACACACACACACAACCATACACACACACACACACAACCACACACACACACACACACACACACACACACACACACACACACACACACACACACACACACACACACACACACACACACACACACACACACACACACACACACACACACACACACACAGGGTGGTTCCATTTAGTGTGTCTATTTACTCTGTATTATAGGTTAATGAGGTGAACCCTTTTCCCCTTGATCTCTAATGACTGTTTCCATCTCTCCTCTCTCTCTCCATCCCTTCATCTCTATCACTTCATCCTTCCATCCAGGATGATGTCATTTCCCCTGAAAGGACAGAGAGAGAGAGAGGACAGAGAAAGAGGGAGGGAGAGGATGGAGAGAGGTAGAGAGAGAGGGAGGGAGAGGACGGAGAGAGAGGACAGAGAGAGAGAGAGAGAGGGAGAGGACGGAGAGAGAGGGAGGACGGAGAGAGAGAGGGAGGGAGAGGACAGAGAGAGAGGACGGACAGAAAGAGAGAGAGGGAGGACAGAGCGGGAGGACAGAGAGAGAGGGAGGACAGAGAGGGAGGATGAAGAGAGAGAGGGAGGACAGAAAGAGAGAGGCCGACAGAGATGACCACCTCGCTTCGCGTTCCTAGGAAACTATGCAGTATTTTTTAAATATTTTTTTTCCCGAAGCGGATCCTGTGTTTTGCCACCCAGGGACAATGGATCGGATCCCAGCCGGTGAACCAAAACAACGTCGCAGCATAAAAAGGGCAAACGAAGCTTGCTGGTCAGACTCTGTAGATGGGCACATTGCGCACCGCTCCCTAGCATACTACTCGCCAATGTCCAGGTTGATGAAATCCGAGCAAGGGTAGCATTCCAGAGGGACATCAGAGACTGTAACGCTCTTTGCTTTACGGAAACATGGCTCACTGGAGAGACGCTATCGGAGTCGGTGCAGCCAGCTGGTTTCTCCACGCATCGCGCCGACAGAAACAAGCATCTTTCTGGTAAGAAGAAGGGCGGGGGTGTGCCTTATGGTTAACGATACGTGGTGTGATCATAACAACGTACAGGAACTCAAGTCCTTCTGTTCACCTGACTTAGAATTCCTCAATATCAAATGTCGACCGCATTATCTACCAAGGGAATTCTCTTTGATTATAATCACAGCCGTATATATCCCCCCCAAGCAGACACATCGATGGCCCTGAACGAACTTTATTTGACTCTATGCAAACTGGAATCCACATATCCTGAGGCTGCATTCATTGGAGCTGGGGATTTTAACAAGGCTAATCTGAAAACAAAACAAAACAAGACTCCCTAAATATTGATTGTGCTAACAGGGCTGGTAAAACCCTGGATCATTGTTATTCTACCTTTAAGGTCCCCACCCTCCTTTTGGAAAAGCTGACCATGACCAATCTGATTCCACGCTTCAAGATTGCTTCGATCATGTGGATTGGGATATGTTCCGCACTGCGTCAAACAACAACATTGACGAATACGCTGATTCAGTGAGCGAGTTCCTGAGAAAGTGCATCAGCGATGTTGTACCCACAGCGTCTATTAAAACATTCCCAGAAACCGTGGATTGATGGCAGCAGTCGCGCAAAACTGAAAGCGCAAATGACTGCTTTTAACCAGGGCAAGGTGACCGGAAACATGACCGAATACAAACAGTGTAGCTATTCCCTCCGCAAGGCAATCAAACAAGCTAAGCGTCAGTATAGAGACAAAGTAGAGTCGCAATTCAACGGCTCTAGAGACACTAGAGGTATGTTGTCAGGGTCTACAGTCAATCACGGATTACAACAAGAAAACCAGCCCATTCAGGATCTCTTGCTCCCAGACAGACTAAACAACTTCTTTGCTCGCTTTGAGGACAATACAGTGGCACTGACACGGCCCGCAACCAAAACCTGCGGACTCTCCTTCACTGTAGCCGACATGAGTAAAACATTTAAATGTGTTAACCCTCGCAGGGCTGCAGGCCCAGACGGCATCCCCAGCCGCGTCCTCAGAGCATGCGCAGACCAGCTAGCTGGAGTGTTTACGGACATATTCAATCAATCCTTATCCCAGTCTGCTGTTCCCACATGCTTCAAGAGGACCACCATTGTTCCTGTTCCCAAGAAAGCTAAGATAACTGAGCTAAACGACAACCACCCCTTAGCACTCACTTCCGTCATCATGAAGTGCTTTGAGAGACTAGTCAAGGATCATATCACCTCCACCTTACCTGACACCCTAGACCCACTCCAATTTACTTACCGCCCCAATAGGTCCACAGACGATGCAATCTCAACCACACTGCACACTGCCCTAACCCATCTGGACAAGAGGAATACCTATGTGAGAATGCTGTTCATCAATTACAGCTCAGCATTTAACACCATAGTACCCTCCAAACTCATCATCAAGGGTCTCAACCCCGCCCTGTGCAACTGGGTACTGGACTTCCTGACGGGCCGCCCCCAGGTGGTGAGGGTAGGTAACAACATCTCCACCCCGCTGATCCTCAACACTGGGGCCCCACAAGGGTGCGTTTGGAGCCCTCTCCTGTACTCCCTGTTCACCGACGACTGCATGGCCATGCACGCCTCCAACTCAATCATCAAGTTTGCAGACAACACTACAGTGGTAGGCTTGATTACCAACAACGACGAGACAGCCTACAGGGAGGAGTTGAGGGCCCTCGGAGTGTGATGTCAGGAAAATAACCTCACACTCAACGTCAACAAAACA
>NC_060193.1:4619342-4641842 GCF_021184085.1 Oncorhynchus gorbuscha
AAATAGGTGCGCTCTCGACAAGGACGGGAGGGGGGGAGGGAAGACGAACGGGGGTGCGAAGAAAGGGCTTAACACAGGAGACATGGAAGACAGGATGGACGCGACGAAGATGTCGCGGAAGAAGCAGTCGCACAGCGACAGGATTGACGACCTGGGAGACACGGAACGGACCAATGAACCGCGGAGTCAACTTACGAGAAGCTGTCGTAAGAGGAAGGTTGCGAGTGGAAAGCCACACTCTCTGGCCGCAACAATACCTAGGACTCTTAATCCTGCGTTTATTGGCGGCTCTCACAGTCTGTGCCCTGTAGCGGCAAAGTGCAGACCTCACCCTCCTCCAGGTGCGCTCACAACGTTGGACAAACGCTTGAGCGGAGGGAACGCTGGACTCGGCAAGCTGGGAAGAGAATAGAGGAGGCTGGTAACCCAGACTACTCTGAAACGGAGATAACCCGGTAGCAGACGAAGGAAGCGAGTTGTGAGCGTATTCTGCCCAGGGAGCTGTTCTGCCCAAGACGCAGGGTTTCTGAAAGAAAGGCTGCGTAGTATGCGACCAATCGTCTGATTGGCCCTCTCTGCTTGACCGTTAGACTGGGGATGAAACCCGGAAGAGAGACTGACGGACGCACCAATCAAACGACAGAACTCCCTCCAAAACTGTGACGTGAATTGCGGGCCTCTGTCTGAAACGGCGTCTAACGGGAGGCCATGAATTCTGAACACATTCTCGATAATGATTTGTGCCGTCTCCTTAGCGGAAGGAAGTTTAGCGAGGGGAATGAAATGTGCCGCCTTAGAGAACCTATCGACAACCGTAAGAATCACAGTCTTCCCCGCAGACAAAGGCAGACCGGTAATGAAGTCTAGGGCGATGTGAGACCATGGTCGAGAAGGAATGGGGAGCGGTCTGAGACGACCGGCAGGAGGAGAGTTACCCGACTTAGTCTGCGCGCAGTCCGAACAAGCAGCCACGAAACGGCGCGTGTCACGCTCCTGAGTCGGCCACCAAAATCGCTGGCGAATAGACGCAAGAGTGCCTCGAACACCGGGATGACCAGCTAACTTGGCAGAGTGAGCCCACTGAAGAACAGCCAGACGAGTGGAAACAGGAACGAAAAGGAGGTTACTAGGACAAGCGCGCGACGCAGTGTGCGTGAGTGCTTGCTTAACCTGTCTTTCAATTCCCCAGACTGTCAACCCGACAACACGCCCATAAGGAAGAATCCCCTCGGGATCAGTAGAAGCCACAGAAGAACTAAACAGACGGGATAAGGCATCAGGCTTGGTGTTCTTGCTACCCGGACGGTAAGAAATCACAAACTCGAAACGAGCGAAAAACAACGCCCAACGAGCTTGACGGGCATTAAGTCGTTTGGCAGAACGGATGTACTCAAGGTTCTTATGGTCTGTCCAAACGACAAAAGGAACGGTCGCCCCCTCCAACCACTGTCGCCATTCGCCTAGGGCTAAGCGGATGGCGAGCAGTTCACGGTTACCCACATCATAGTTGCGCTCAGATGGCGACAGGCGATGAGAAAAATAAGCGCAAGGATGAACCTTATCGTCAGACTGGAAGCGCTGGGATAGAATGGCTCCCACGCCTACCTCTGAAGCGTCAACCTCGACAATGAATTGTCTAGTGACGTCAGGAGTAACGAGGATAGGAGCGGACGTAAAACGTTCTTTTAGAAGATCAAAAGCTCCCTGGGCGGAACCGGACCACTTAAAACACGTCTTGACAGAAGTAAGAGCTGTGAGAGGGGCAGCAACTTGACCGAAATTACGAATGAAACGCCGATAGAAATTAGCGAAACCTAAAAAGCGCTGCAACTCGACACGTGACCTTGGAACGGGCCAATCACTGACAGCTTGGACCTTAGCGGAATCCATCTGAATGCCTTCAGCGGAAATAACGGAACCGAGAAAAGTAACGGAGGAGACATGAAAAGAGCACTTCTCAGCCTTTACGTAGAGACAATTCTCTAAAAGGCGCTGTAGAACACGTCGAACGTGCTGAACATGAATCTCGAGTGACGGTGAAAAAATCAGGATATCGTCAAGATAGACAAAAACAAAGATGTTCAGCATGTCTCTCAGAACATCATTAACTAATGCCTGAAAAACAGCTGGCGCATTGGCGAGACCAAACGGCAGAACCCGGTACTCAAAATGCCCTAACGGAGTGTTAAACGCCGTTTTCCACTCGTCCCCCTCTCTGATGCGCACGAGATGGTAAGCGTTACGAAGGTCCAACTTAGTAAAGCACCTGGCTCCCTGCAGAATCTCGAAGGCTGATGACATAAGGGGAAGCGGATAACGATTCTTAACCGTTATGTCATTCAGCCCTCGATAATCCACGCAGGGGCGCAGAGTACCGTCCTTCTTCTTAACAAAAAGAACCCCGCCCCGGCCGGAGAGGAAGAAGGCACTATGGTACCGGCGTCAAGAGACACAGATAAATAATCCTCGAGAGCCTTACGTTCGGGAGCCGACAGAGAGTATAGTCTACCCCGAGGAGGAGTGGTCCCCGGAAGGAGATCAATACTACAATCATACGACCGGTGAGGAGGAAGGGAGTTGGCTCGGGACCGACTGAAGACCGTGCGCAGATCATGATATTCCTCCGGCACTCCTGTCAAATCGCCAGGTTCCTCCTGAGAAGTGGGGACAGAAGAAATGGGAGGGATGGCAGACATTAAGCACTTCACATGACAAGATACGTTCCAGGATAGGATAGAATTACAAGACCAATTAATAGAAGGATTATGACATACTAGCCAGGGATGACCCAAAACAACAGGTGTGAAAGGTGAACGAAAAATCAAAAAAGAAATAGTCTCACTGTGGTTACCAGATACTGTGAGAGTTAAAGGTAGTGTCTCAAATCTGATACTGGGAAGATGACTACCATCTAAGGCAAACATGGGCGTAGGCTTGTCTAACTGTCTGAAAGGAATGTTATGTTTCCGAACCCATGCTTCGTCCATGAAACAACCCTCAGCCCCAGAGTCAATCAAGGCACTGCATGTAGCACCGAACCGGTCCAGCGTAGATGGACCGACATAGTAGTACAAGATCTAGATGAAGAGACCTGAGTAGTAGCGCTCACCAGTAGCCCTCCGCTTACTGATGGGCTCTGGCCTCTTACTGGACATGAATTAACAAAATGTCCATCAAATCCGCAATAGAGGCACAGGCGGTTGGTGATCCTCCGTTCCCTCTCCTTAGTCGAGATGCGAATCCCTCCCAGCTGCATGGGCTCAGTCTCAGAGCCAGAGGAGGGAGATGGTTGCGATGCGGAGCAGGGAAACACCGTTGATGCGAGCTCTCTTCCACGAGCCTGGTGACGAAGATCTACCCGTCGTTCTATGCGGATGGCGAGAGCAATCAAAGAGTCCACACTGGAAGGAACCTCCCGAGAGAGAATCTCATCTTTGACCACTGTGTGGAGTCCCTCCAGAAAACGAGCGAGCAGCGCCGGCTCGTTCCAGTCACTAGAGGCAGCAAGAGTACGAAACTCTATAGAGTAATCCGTTATGGATCGATCACCTTGGCATAGGGAAGCCAGGACCCTAGAAGCCTCCCCACCAAAAACTGAACGGTCAAAAACCCGAATCATCTCCTCTTTAAAGTTCTGGTAATTGTTAGAACAATCAGCCCTTGCCTCCCAGATAGCTGTGCCCCACTCTCGGGCCCGGCCAGTAAGGAGTGAAATGACGTAAGCAACCCGAGCTCTCTCTCTAGAGTATGTGTTGGGTTGGAGAGAGAACACAATCTCACACTGGGTGAGAAAGGAGCGGCACTCAGTGGGCTGCCCGGAGTAGCAAGGTGGGTTATTAACCCTAGGTTCTGGAGGCTCGGCAGGCCAGGAAGTAACAGGTGGCACGAGACGAAGACTCTGGAACTGTCCAGAGAGGTCGGAAACCTGAGCGGCCAGGTTCTCCACGGCATGGCGAGCAGCAGACAATTCCTGCTCGTGTCTGCCGAGCATGGCTCCTTGGATCTCGACGGCAGTGTTACGGCGTCTGTAGTCGCTGGGTCCATTCCTCGGTCGGATCCTTCTGTCATGCAGGTGAATGAGGACCCAAAAGCGACTTGGCGAAAACAGAGTATTTAATCCAGAATAAACTTTACAAAACAAAAAGCATAATACTACACGTAAAGACGAGAACAGACTGGAGACTTGATCGAGAACTGCAGGTTGCCTCGGGAAGGCACTTGAACCTAGCAGACTCAGACACCTGCTCACCACGCAGCATCTGAGGGAAACACGACACGACAGGGCAAAACATAGACACAGCACGGTGAATATAAATGAGGATCCGACAGGGCAGGTACGGGAAACAAGGAGAGAAATAGGGACTCTAATCAGGGAAAAGGATCGGGAACAGGTGTGGGAAGACTAAATGATGATTAGGGGAATAGGAACAGCTGGGAGCAGGAACGGAACGATAGAGAGAAGAGAGCGAGAGAGTGAGAGAGGGAGGGGGAGAGAGAGGGATAGAAAGAGGGAAAGAACCTAATAAGACCAGCAGAGGGAAACGAATAGAATGGGAAGCACAGGGACAAGACATGATAATTAATGACAAAACATGACACATAAACACACACACACACATAAACACACACACACACACACATAAACACACACACACACACATAAACACACACACACACATACATAAACACACACACACACACACATAAACACACACACACACACATACATAAACACACACACACACACACATACATAAACACACACACACACATAAACACACACACACACACATAAACACACACACACATACATAAACACACACACACACACATACATAAACACACACACACACATTAACACACACATAAACACACACACACACATACATAAACACACATAAACACACACACACACACATAAACACACACATACACACAAACACACACACACATAAACACACACACACATAAACACACACACACACATACATAAACACACATAAACACACACACACACACACACATAAACACACAAGACTGTTCTATCTGTTTCCGCACGGCAAGCAGTACCAGGGCACCAAGTCTGTAACAAACAGGACCCTGAGCAGCTTCTATAACCCCAAACTGACTAACAAGACTGCTACCTGCTACCCCCCAAACTGACAAACAAGACTGCTACCTGCTAAAACTGACAAACAAGACTGCTACCTGACAACCCCCCCCCCCAAACTGACAAACAAGACTGCTACCTGCTACCCCCAAACTGACAAACAAGACTGCTACCTGCTACCCCCCTGAAAACTGCTACCCCCCCCCCCAAACTGACAAACAAGACTGCTACCTGCTACCCCCCCCAAACTGACAAACAAGACTGCTACCTGCTACCCCCCAAACTGACAAACAAGACTGCCCCCCCAAACTGACAAACAAACTGACAAACAAGACTGCTACCTGCAAACAAGACTGCTACCCCCCCAAACTGACAAACAAGACTGCTACTACAAGACTGCTACCCCCCCCAAACTGACAAACAAGACTGCTACCTGCTACCCCCCCAAACTGACAAACAAGACTGCTACCTGCTACCCCCCCCCCCCAAACTGACAAACAAGACTGCTACCTGCTACCCCCCCCAAACTGACAAACAAGACTGCTACCTGCTAAAAACTGACAAACAAGACTGCTACCTGCTACCCCCCCCAAACTGACAAACAAGACTGCTACCTGCTACCCCCCCCCAACTGACAAACAAGACTGCTACCTGCTACCCCCCCCCAAACTGACAAACAAGACTGCTACCTGCTACCCCCCAAACTGACAAACAAGACTGCTACCTACCTGCTACCCCTATGCTAACTGACAAACAAGACTGCTACCTGCTACCCCCCCCAAACTGACAAACAAGACTGCTACCTGCTACCCCCTAACTGACAAACAAGACTGCTACCAGTATTTCACTACCAAGTATTTCACTATGCCCCCAAACTGACAAACAAGACTGCTACCTGCTACCCCCTAAACTGACAAACAAGACTGATGCTAACAAGACTATGCTACCAGTATTTCACTATGCTACCAGTATTTCACTATGCTACCAGTATTTCACTATGCTAAACAAGATTTCACTATGACTACCTACCCCCCCCAAACTGACAGTATTATGCTACCAGTATTCACTATGCTACCAGTATTTCACTATGTACCTAGTGCTACCAGTATCACTATGCTACCAGTATTTCACTATGCTACCAGTATTTCACTATGCTACCAGTATTTCACTATGCTACCAGTATTTCACTATGCTACCAGTATTTCACTATGCTACCAGTATTTCACTATGCTACCAGTATTTCACTATGCTACCAGTATTTCACTATGCTACCAGTATTTCACTATGTTACCAGTATTTCACTATGCTACCAGTATTTCACTATGCTACCAGTATTTCACTATGCTACCAGTATTTCACTATGTTTCACTATGCTTTATGCACTATGCTACCACCAGTATTTCACTATGCTACCAGTATTTCACTATGCTACCAGTATTTCACTATGCTACCAGTATTTCACTATGCTACCAGTATTTCACTATGCTACCAGTATTTCACTATGTTACCAGTATTTCACTATGCTACCAGTATTTCACTATGCTACCAGTATTTCACTATGCTACCACCAGTATTTCACTATGCTACCAGTATTTCACTATGTTACCAGTATTTCACTATGTTACCACCAGTATTTCACTATGCTACCAGTATTTCACTATGCTACCAGTATTTCACTATGTTACCAGTATTTCACTATGCTACCAGTATTTCACTATGTATTTCACTATGCTACCAGTATTTCACTATGTTACCACTATGCAGTATTTCACTATGCTACCAGTATTTCACTATGCTACCAGTATTTCACTATGTTACCAGTATTTCACTATGCTACCAGTATTTCACTATGCTACCAGTATTTCACTATGCTACCAGTATTTCACTATGCTACCAGTATTTCACTATGCTACCAGTATTTCACTATGCTACCAGTATTTCACTATGCTACCAGTATTTCACTATGCTACCACCAGTATTTCACTATGCTAGTATTTCAGTATTTCACTATGCTACCAGTATTTCACTATGCTACCAGTATTTCCACCAGTATTTCACTATGCTACCAGTATTTCACTATGCTACCAGTATTTCACTATGCTACCAGTATTTCACTATGCTACCAGTATTTCACTATGCTACCAGTATTTCACTATGCTACCAGTATTTCACTATGTTACCACCAGTATTTCACTATGCTACCAGTATTTCACTATGCTACCAGTATTTCACTATGCTACCAGTATTTCACTATGCTACCAGTATTTCACTATGCTACCAGTATTTCACTATGCTACCAGTATTTCACTATGTTACCAGTATTTCACTATGTTATTTCACTATGCTACCAGTATTTCACTATGCTACCAGTATTTCACTATGCTACCAGTATTTCACTATGCTACCAGTATTTCACTATGCTACCAGTATTTCACTATGTTACCAGTATTTCACTATGCTACCAGTATTTCACTATGCTACCAGTATTTCACTATGCTACCAGTATTTCACTATGCTACCAGTATTTCACTATGCTACCAGTATTTCACTATGCTACCACCAGTATTTCACTATGCTACCAGTATTTCACTATGCTACCAGTATTTCACTATGCTACCAGTATTTCACTATGCTACCAGTATTTCACTATGCTACCAGTATTTCACTATGTTACCAGTATTTCACATGCTACCAGTATTTCACTATGTATTTCACTATGCTACCAGTATTTCACTATGCTACCAGTATTTCACTATGCTACCAGTATTTCACTATGCTACCATGCTACCAGTATTTCACTATGTTACCAGTATTTCACTATGCTACCAGTATTTCACTATGTTCACCACCAGTATTTCACTATGCTACCAGTATTTCACTATGCTACCAGTATTTCACTATGCTACCAGTATTTCACTATGCTACCAGTATTTCACTATGCTACCAGTATTTCACTATGCTACCACCAGTATTTCACTATGCTACCAGTATTTCACTATGCTACCAGTATTTCACTATGCTACCACCAGTATTTCACTATGCTACCAGTATTTCACTATGCTACCAGTATTTCACTATGCTACCAGTATTTCACTATGCTACCAGTATTTCACTATGCTACCAGTATTTCACTATGCTACCAGTATTTCACTATGTTACCACCAGTATTTCACTATGCTACCAGTATTTCACTATGCTACCAGTATTTCACTATGCTACCAGTATTTCACTATGCTACCAGTATTTCACTATGCTACCAGTATTTCACTATGCTACCAGTATTTCACTATGTTACCAGTATTTCACTATGTTACCACCAGTATTTCACTATGCTACCAGTATTTCACTATGCTACCAGTATTTCACTATGCTACCAGTATTTCACTATGTTACCAGTATTTCACTATGTTACCAGTATTTCACTATGCTACCAGTATTTCACTATGCTACCAGTATTTCACTATGCTACCAGTATTTCACTATGCTACCAGTATTTCACTATGCTACCAGTATTTCACTATGCTACCACCAGTATTTCACTATGCTACCAGTATTTCACTATGCTACCAGTATTTCACTATGCTACCAGTATTTCACTATGCTACCAGTATTTCACTATGCTACCAGTATTTCACTATGTATTTCACCACCAGTATTTCACTATGCTACCAGTATTTCACTATGCTACCAGTATTTCACTATGCTACCAGTATTTCACTATGCTACCAGTATTTCACTATGCTACCAGTATTTCACTATGTTACCACCAGTATTTCACTATGCTACCAGTATTTCACTATGCTACCAGTATTTCACTATGCTACCAGTATTTCACTATGCTACCAGTATTTCACTATGCTACCAGTATTTCACTATGCTACCAGTATTTCACTATGCTACCACCAGTATTTCACTATGCTACCAGTATTTCACTATGCTACCAGTATTTCACTATGCTACCAGTATTTCACTATGCTACCAGTATTTCACTATGCTTCACCAGTATTTCACTATGCTACCAGTATTTCATTTCACTATTTCACTATGCTACCACCAGTATTTCACTATGCTACCAGTATTTCACTATGCTACCAGTATTTATGTTACACACTATGCTACCAGTATTTCACTATGCTACCAGTATTTCACTATGTATTTCACTATGCTACCAGTATTTCACTATGTATTTCACTATGTTACCACCAGTATTTCACTATGCTACCAGTATTTCACTATGCTACCAGTATTTCACTATGCTACCAGTATTTCACTATGCTACCAGTATTTCACTATGCTACCAGTATTTCACTATGTTACCACCAGTATTTCACTATGCTACCAGTATTTCACTATGCTACCAGTATTTCACTATGTTACCAGTATTTCACTATGCTACCAGTATTTCACTATGCTACCAGTATTTCACTATGTTACCAGTATTTCACTATGTTAACAGTATTTCACTATGCTACCAGTATATCACTATGCTACCACCAGTATTTCACTATGCTACCAGTATTTCACTATGTTACCAGTATTTCACTATGTTACCAGTATTTCACTATGTTAACAGTATTTCACTATGCTACCAGTATTTCACTATGTTACCAGTATTTCACTATGTTACCACCAGTATTTCACTATGCTACCAGTATTTCACTATGTTACCAGTATTTCACTATGCTACCAGTATTTCACTATGCTACCACCAGTATTTCACTATGCTACCAGTATTTCACTATGCTACCAGTATTTCACTATGTTACCAGTATTTCACTATGTTACCACCAGTATTTCACTATGCTACCAGTATTTCACTATGCTACCAGTATTTCACTATGCTACCAGTATTTCACTATGCTACCAGTATTTCACTATGTTACCAGTATTTCACTATGTTACCAGTATTTCACTATGCTACCAGTATTTCACTATGCTACCAGTATTTCACTATGCTACCAGTATTTCACTATGCTACCAGTATTTCACTATGCTACCAGTATTTCACTATGCTACCAGTATTTCCAGTATTTCACTATGCTACCAGTATTTCACTATGCTACCAGTATTTCACTATGCTACCAGTATTTCACTATGCTACCAGTATTTCACTATGCTACCAGTATTTCACTATGCTACCAGTATTTCACTATGTTACCACCAGTATTTCACTATGCTACCAGTATTTCACTATGCTACCAGTATTTCACTATGCTACCAGTATTTCACTATGCTACCAGTATTTCACTATGCTACCAGTATTTCACTATGTTACCACCAGTATTTCACTATGCTACCAGTATTTCACTATGCTACCAGTATTTCACTATGCTACCAGTATTTCACTATGCTACCAGTATTTCACTATGCTACCAGTATTTCACTATGCTACCAGTATTTCACTATGTTACCACACAGTATTTCACTATGCTACCAGTATTTCACTATGCTACCAGTATTTCACTATGCTACCAGTATTTCACTATGCTACCAGTATTTCACTATGCTACCAGTATTTCACTATGTTACCAGTATTTCACTAGTATTTTCACTATGCTACCAGTATTTCACTATGCTACCAGTATTTCACTATGCTACCAGTATTTCACTATGCTACCAGTATTTCACTATGCTACCAGTATTTCACTATGCTACCAGTATTTCACTATGCTACCAGTATTTCACTATGCTACCAGTATTTCACTATGCTACCAGTATTTCACTATGTTACCACCAGTATTTCACTATGCTACCAGTATTTCACTATGCTACCAGTATTTCACTATGTTACCACCAGTATTTCACTATGCTACCAGTATTTCACTATGCTACCAGTATTTCACTATGTTACCAGTATTTCACTATGCTACCAGTATTTCACTATGTTACCAGTATTTCACTATGTTACCAGTATTTCACTATGCTACCAGTATTTCACTATGCTACCAGTATTTCACTATGCTACCACCAGTATTTCACTATGCTACCAGTATTTCACTATGCTACCAGTATTTCACTATGTTACCACCAGTATTTCACTATGCTATGCCCAGTATTTCACATGTATTTCACTATGCTACCAGTATTTCACTATGCTACCAGTATTTCACTATGCTACCAGTATTTCACTATGCTACCACCAGTATTTCACTTTCACCAGTATGCTACCAGTATTTCACTATGCTACCAGTATTTCACTATGCTACCAGTATTTCACTATGCTACCAGTATTTCACTATGCTACCAGTATTTCACTATGCTACCAGTATTTCACTATGTTAACAGTATTTCACTATGCTACCAGTATTTCACTATGCTACCACCAGTATTTCACTATGTTACCACCAGTATTTCACTATGCTACCAGTATTTCACTATGTTACCACCAGTATTTCACTATGCTACCAGTATTTCACTATGTTACCACCAGTATTTCACTATGCTACCAGTATTTCACTATGCTACCAGTATTTCACTATGCTACCAGTATTTCACTATGCTACCAGTATTTCACTATGTTACCACCAGTATTTCACTATGCTACCAGTATTTCACTATGTTACCACCAGTATTTCACTATGCTACCAGTATTTCACTATGCTACCAGTATTTCACTATGCTACCAGTATTTCACTATGCTACCAGTATTTCACTATGCTACCAGTATTTCACTATGTTACCACCAGTATTTCACTATGTTACCACCAGTATTTCACTATGCTACCAGTATTTCACTATGTTACCACCAGTATTTCACTATGCTACCAGTATTTCACTATGCTACCAGTATTTCACTATGCTACCAGTATTTCACTATGCTACCAGTATTTCACTATGTTAACAGTATTTCACTATGCTACCAGTATTTCACTATGTTACCACCAGTATTTCACTATGCTACCAGTATTTCACTATGCTACCAGTATTTCACTATGCTACCAGTATTTCACTATGCTACCACCAGTATTTCACTATGTTAACAGTATTTCACTATGCTACCAGTATTTCACTATGTTACCACCAGTATTTCACTATGTTACCACCAGTATATCACTATTCTACCAGTATTTCACTATGTTACCACCAGTATTTCACTATGCTACCAGTATTTCACTATGCTACCAGTATTTCACTATGTTACCACCAGTATTTCACTATGCTACCACCAGTATTTCACTATGCTACCACCAGTATTTCACTATGCTACCAGTATTTCACTATGTTACCACCAGTATTTCACTATGTTACCAGTATTTCACTATGCTACCAGTATTTCACTATGTTACCAGTATTTCACTATGCTACCAGTATTTCACTATGCTACCAGTATTTCACTATGCTACCAGTATTTCACTATGTTACCACCAGTATTTCACTATGTTACCAGTATTTCACTATGCTACCAGTATTTCACTATGTTACCAGTATTTCACTATGCTACCAGTATTTCACTATGCTACCAGTATTTCACTATGCTACCAGTATTTCACTATGCCACCAGTATTTCACTATGTTACCACCAGTATTTCACTATGCTACCAGTATTTCACTATGCTACCAGTATTTCACTATGTTACCACCAGTATTTCACTATGTTACCAGTATTTCACTATGCTACCAGTATTTCACTATGTTACCAGTATTTCACTATGCTACCAGTATTTCACTATGTTACCAGTATTTCACTATGTTACCACCAGTATTTCACTATGCTACCAGTATTTCACTATGCTACCAGTATTTCACTATGCTACCAGTATTTCACTATGCTACCAGTATTTCACTATGCTACCAGTATTTCACTATGCTACCAGTATTTCACTATGCTACCAGTATTTCACTATGCTACCAGTATTTCACTATGCCACCAGTATTTCACTATGTTACCACCAGTATTTCACTATGCTACCAGTATTTCACTATGTTACCAGTATTTCACTATGCTACCAGTATTTCACTATGTTACCACCAGTATTTCACTATGCTACCAGTATTTCACTATGCTACCAGTATTTCACTATGTTACCAGTATTTCACTATGCTACCAGTATTTCACTATGCTACCACCAGTATTTCACTATGCTACCAGTATTTCACTATGCTACCAGTATTTCACTATGCTACCAGTATTTCACTATGTTACCACCAGTATTTCACTATGCTACCAGTATTTCACTATGCTACCAGTATTTCACTATGTTACCACCAGTATTTCACTATGCTACCAGTATTTCACTATGCTACCAGTATTTCACTATGCTACCAGTATTTCACTATGCTACCAGTATTTCACTATGCTACCAGTATTTCACTATGCTACCAGTATTTCACTATGTTACCAGTATTTCACTATGCTACCAGTATTTCACTATGCTACCAGTATTTCACTATGCTACCAGTATTTCACTATGCTACCAGTATTTCACTATTCTACCAGTATTTCACTATGCTACCAGTATTTCACTATGCTACCAGTATTTCACTATGCTACCAGTATTTCACTATGCTACCAGTATTTCACTATGCTATTTCACTATGTTACCAGTATTTCACTATGCTACCAGTATTTCACTATGCTACCAGTATTTCACAGCTATTTCACTATGCTACCAGTATATCACTATGCTACCACCAGTACCAGTATTTCACTATGCTACCAGTATTTCACTATGCTACCAGTATTTCACTATGCTACCACCAGTATTTCACTATGCTACCAGTATTTCACTATGCTACCACCAGTATTTCACTATGCTACCACTATGTATTTCACTATGCTACCAGTATTTCACTATGCTACCAGTATTTCACTATGCTACCAGTATTTCACTATGCTACCACCAGTATTTCACTATGCTACCAGTATTTCACTATGCTACCAGTATTTCACTATGCTACCAGTATTTCACTATGCTACCAGTATATCACTATGCTACCACCAGTATTTCACTATGCCACCAGTATTTCACTATGCTACCAGTATTTCACTATGCTACCAGTATTTCACTATGTATTTCACTATGCTACCAGTATTTCACTATGCTACCAGTATTTCACTATGCTACCAGTATTTCACTATGTTACCAGTATTTCACTATGCTACCACCAGTATTTCACTATGCTACCAGTATTTCACTATGCTACCAGTATTTCACTATGCTACCAGTATACTCACTATGCTACCAGTATTTCACTATGCTACCAGTATTTCACTATGCTACCAGTATTTCACTATGCTACCAGTATTTCACTATGCTACCAGTATATCACTATGCTACCAGTATATCACTATGCTACCACCAGTATATCACTATGCTACCAGTATATCACTATGCTACCAGTATTTCACTATGTTACCAGTATTTCACTATGCTACCACCAGTATTTCACTATGCTACCAGCTACCAGTATTTCACTATGTTACCAGTATTTCACTATGCTACCAGTATTTCACAGTATTTCACTATGCTACCAGTATTTCACTATGCTACCAGTATTTCACTATGCTACCAGTATATCACTATGCTACCACCAGTATTTCACTATGCTACCAGTATTTCACTATGCTACCAGTATTTCACTATGTTACCACCAGTATTTCACTATGCTACCACCAGTATTTCACTATGCTACCACCAGTATTTCACTATGCTACCAGTATTTCACTATGTTACCACCAGTATTTCACTATGTTACCAGTATTTCACTATGTTACCACCAGTATTTCACTATGCTACCAGTATTTCACTATGCTACCAGTATTTCACTATGCTACCAGTATTTCACTATGCTACCAGTATTTCACTATGCTACCAGTATTTCACTATGCTACCAGTATTTCACTATGCTACCAGTATTTCACTATGCTACCAGTATTTCACTATGCCACCAGTATTTCACTATGTTACCACCAGTATTTCACTATGCTACCAGTATTTCACTATGTTACCAGTATTTCACTATGCTACCAGTATTTCACTATGTTACCACCAGTATTTCACTATGCTACCAGTATTTCACTATGCTACCAGTATTTCACTATGTTACCAGTATTTCACTATGCTACCAGTATTTCACTATGCTACCACCAGTATTTCACTATGCTACCAGTATTTCACTATGCTACCAGTATTTCACTATGTTACCACCAGTATTTCACTATGCTACCAGTATTTCACTATGCTACCAGTATTTCACTATGTTACCACCAGTATTTCACTATTCTACCAGTATTTCACTATGCTACCAGTATTTCACTATGCTACCAGTATTTCACTATGCTACCAGTATTTCACTATGCTACCAGTATTTCACTATGCTAACAGTATTTCACTATGCTACCAGTATTTCACTATGCTACCACCAGTATTTCACTATGCTACCAGTATATCACTATGCTACCACCAGTATTTCACTATGCTACCAGTATTTCACTATGCTACCAGTATTTCACTATGCTACCACCAGTATTTCACTATGCTACCAGTATTTCACTATGCTACCACCAGTATTTCACTATGCTACCAGTATTTCACTATGCTACCAGTATTTCACTATGCTACCAGTATTTCACTATGCTACCAGTATATCACTATGCTACCACCAGTATTTCACTATGCTACCAGTATTTCACTATGCTACCAGTATTTCACTATGCTACCAGTATTTCACTATGCTACCACCAGTATTTCACTATGCTACCAGTATTTCACTATGCTACCACCAGTATTTCACTATGCTACCAGTATTTCACTATGCTACCAGTATATCACTATGCTACCACCAGTATTTCACTATGCCACCAGTATTTCACTATGCTACCAGTATATCACTATGCTACCACCAGTATTTCACTATGCTACCAGTATTTCACTATGCTACCAGTATATCACTATGCTACCAGTATTTCACTATGCTACCAGTATTTCACTATGCTACCAGTATATCACTATGCTACCAGTATTTCACTATGTTACCAGTATTTCACTATGCTACCACCAGTATTTCACTATGCTACCAGTATTTCACTATGTTACCAGTATTTCACTATGCTACCAGTATATCACTATGCTACCAGTATTTCACTATGCTACCAGTATTTCACTATGCTACCAGTATATCACTATGCTACCACCAGTATTTCACTATGCTACCAGTATATCACTATGCTACCAGTATATCACTATGCTACCACCAGTATATCACTATGCTACCAGTATATCACTATGCTACCAGTATTTCACTATGCTACCAGTATTTCACTATGTTACCAGTATTTCACTATGCTACCAGTATTTCACTATGCACCAGTATTTCACTATGCTACCAGTATTTCACTATGCTACCAGTATTTCACTATGCTACCAGTATATCACTATGCTACCACCAGTATTTCACTATGCTACCAGTATTTCACTATGCTACCAGTATATCACTATGCTACCAGTATTTCACTATGTTACCAGTATTTCACTATGCTACCACCAGTATTTCACTATGCTACAAGTATTTCACTATGCTACCAGTATTTCACTATGCTACCAGTATATCACTATGCTACCACCAGTATATCACTATGCTACCAGTATTTCACTATGCTACCAGTATTTCACTATGCTACCAGTATATCACTATGCTACCAGTATTTCACTATGGTAACAGTATTTCACTATGCTACCACCAGTATTTCACTATGCTACCAGTATTTCACTATGTTACCAGTATTTCACTATGCTACCAGTATTTCACTATGCTACCAGTATTTCACTATGCTACCAGTATTTCACTATGCTACCAGTATATCACTATTCTACCAGTATTTCACTATGCTACCAGTATTCACTATGCTACCAGTATTTCACTATGCTACCAGTATTTCACTATGTTACCACCAGTATATCACTATGCTACCAGTATATCACTATGCTACCACCAGTATTTCACTATGCTACCAGTATTTCACTATGCTACCAGTATTTCACTATGCTACCAGTATTTCACTATGCTACCAGTATTTCACTATGTTACCACCAGTATTTCACTATGCCACCAGTATTTCACTATGCTACCAGTATTTCACTATGCTACCAGTATTTCACTATGCTACCAGTATTTCACTATGCTACCAGTATTTCACTATGCTACCAGTATTTCACTATGCTACCAGTATTTCACTATGCTACCAGTATTTCACTATGTTACCACCAGTATATCACTATGCTACCAGTATTTCACTATGTTACCAGTATATCACTATGCTACCAGTATTTCACTATGTTACCAGTATATCACTATGCTACCAGTATTTCACTATGTTAACAGTATTTCACTATGCTACCAGTATTTCACTATGCTACCAGTATTTCACTATGCTACCACCAGTATTTCACTATTCTAACAGTATTTCACTATGCCACCAGTATTTCACTATGCTACCACCAGTATTTCACTATTCTAACAGTATTTCACTATGCTACCAGTATTTCACTATGCTACCAGTATTTCACTATGCTACCAGTATTTCACTATGCTACCAGTATTTCACTATGCTACCAGTATTTCACTATGCTACCAGTATTTCACTATGCTACCACCAGTATTTCACTATGCTACCAGTATTTCACTATGCTACCAGTATTTCACTATGCTACCAGTATTTCACTATGCTACCAGTATTTCACTATGCTACCAGTATTTCACTATGCTACCAGTATTTCACTATGCTACCAGTATTTCACTATGCTACCAGTATTTCACTATGCTACCACCAGTATTTCACTATGCTACCAGTATTTCACTATGCTACCACCAGTATATCACTATGCTACCAGTATTTCACTATGCTACCACCAGTATTTCACTATGCTACCAGTATTTCACTATGCTACCAGTATTTCACTATGCTACCACCAGTATTTCACTATGCTACCAGTATTTCACTATTCTACCAGTATTTCACTATGCTACCAGTATTTCACTATGCTACCACCAGTATTTCACTATGCTACCAGTATTTCACTATGCTACCACCAGTATATCACTATGCTACCAGTATTTCACTATGCTACCACCAGTATTTCACTATGCTACCAGTATTTCACTATGGTATTTCACTATTCTACCAGTATTTCACTATGCTACCTATTTCACTATGCAGTATTTCACTATGCTACCAGTATTTCACTATGCTACCAGTATTTCACTATGCTACCAGTATTTCACTATGCTACCAGTATTTCACTATGCTACCAGTATTTCACTATGCTACCAGTATTTCACTATGCTACCAGTATTTCACTATGCTACCAGTATTTCACTATGCTATTTCACTAGTATATTTCACTATGCTACCAGTATTTCACTATGCTACCAGTATTTCACTATGCTACCAGTATTTCACTATGCTACCAGTATTTCACTATGCTACCAGTATTTCACTATGCTACCAGTATTTCACTATGCTACCAGTATTTCACTATGCTACCAGTATTTCACTATGCTACCAGTATTTCACTATGCTACCACCAGTATTTCACTATGCTACCACCAGTATTTCACTATGCTACCACCAGTATTTCACTATGCTACCACCAGTATTTCACTATGCTACCAGTATTTCACTATGCTACCATTTCCATGTATTTCACTATGCTACCAGTATTTCACTATGCTACCACCAGTATTTCACTATGCTACCACCAGTATTTCACTATGCTACCACCAGTATTTCACTATGCTACCAGTATTTCACTATGCTACCACCAGTATTTCACTATGCTACCAGTATTTCACTATGCTACCAGTATTTCACTATGCTACCACCAGTATTTCACTATGCTACCAGTATTTCACTATGTTACCACCAGTATTTCACTATGCTACCACCAGTATTTCACTATGCTACCAGTATTTCACTATGCTACCACCAGTATTTCACTATGCTACCAGTATTTCACTATGCTACCAGTATTTCACTATGCTACCAGTATTTCCAGTATTTCACTATGCTACCAGTATTTCACTATGCTACCAGTATTTCACTATGCTACCAGTATTTCACTATGCTACCAGTATTTCACTATGCTACCAGTATTTCACTATGCTACCACCAGTATTTCACTATGCTACCAGTATTTCACTATGCTACCAGTATTTCACTATGCTACCAGTATTTCACTATGCTACCACCAGTATTTCACTATGCTACCACCAGTATTTCACTATGCTACCAGTATTTCACTATGCTACCAGTATTTCACTATGCTACCAGTATTTCACTATGCTACCAGTATTTCACTATGCTACCAGTATTTCACTATGTTACCACCAGTATTTCACTATGCTACCAGTATTTCACTATGCTACCAGTATTTCACTATGCTACCAGTATTTCACTATGCTACCAGTATTTCACTATGCTACCAGTATTTCACTATGCTACCACCAGTATTTCACTATGCTACCAGTATTTCACTATGCTACCACCAGTATTTCACTATGCTACCAGTATTTCACTATGCTACCAGTATTTCACTATGCTACCAGTATTTCACTATGCTACCAGTATTTCACTATGCTACCAGTATTTCACTATGCTAACAGTATTTCACTATGCTACCAGTATTTCACTATGCTACCACCAGTATTTCACTATGCTACCAGTATTTCACTATGCCACCAGTATTTCACTATGCTACCAGTATTTCACTATGCTACCACCAGTATTTCACTATGCTACCAGTATTTCACTATGCTACCACCAGTATTTCACTATGCTACCAGTATTTCACTATGCTACCAGTATTTCACTATGCTACCAGTATTTCACTATGCTACCAGTATTTCACTATGCTACCAGTATTTCACTATGTTACCAGTATTTCACTATGCTACCAGTATTTCACTATTCTAACAGTATTTCACTATGCTACCAGTATTTCACTATGCTACCAGTATTTCACTATGCTACCAGTATTTCACTATGCTACCAGTATTTCACTATGCTACCAGTATTTCACTATGCTACCAGTATTTCACTATGCTACCAGTATTTCACTATGCTACCAGTATTTCACTATGTTACCAGTATTTCACTATGTTACCAGTATTTCACTATGCTACCAGTATTTCACTATGTTACCAGTATTTCACTATGCTACCAGTATTTCACTATGTTACCACCAGTATTTCACTATGCTACCAGTATTTCACTATGCTACCAGTATTTCACTATGTTACCAGTATTTCACTATGCCACCAGTATTTCACTATGCTACCACCAGTATTTCACTATGCTACCACCAGTATTTCACTATGCTACCAGTATTTCACTATGCTACCAGTATTTCACTATGCCACCAGTATTTCACTATGCTACCAGTATTTCACTATGCTACCACCAGTATTTCACTATGCTACCACCAGTATTTCACTATGCTACCACCAGTATTTCACTATGCTACCAGTATTTCACTATGCTACCAGTATTTCACTATGCCACCAGTATTTCACTATGCTACCAGTATTTCACTATGCTACCACCAGTATTTCACTATGCTACCAGTATTTCACTATGCTACCAGTATTTCACTATGCCACCAGTATTTCACTATGCTACCAGTATTTCACTATGCTACCACCAGTATTTCACTATGCTACCAGTATTTCACTATGCTACCAGTATTTCACTATGCTACCACCAGTATTTCACTATGCTACCAGTATTTCACTATGCTACCAGTATTTCACTATGCTACCACCAGTATTTCACTATGCACCTCTGTATGTACCCCTGTAGATACCTCAATTACCTGGTACCTCTGTATGTACCCCTGTAGATACCTCAATTACCTGGTACCCCTGTATGTACATAGATACCTCAATTACCTGGTACCTCTGTATGTACCCCTGTAGATACCTCAATTACCTGGTACCTCTGTATGTACCCCTGTAGATACCTCAATTACCTGGTACCCCTGTATGTACATAGATACCTCAATTACCTGGTACCTCTGTATGTACATAGATACCTCAATTACCTGGTACTTCCTGTATATAACCCTGTTATTACCTAGCACTTCCTGTATATATCCATGTTATTACCTAGTACTTCCTGTATATAACCCTGTTATTACCTAGCACTTCCTGTATATAACCCTGTTATTACCTGGTACTTCCTGTATATAACCCTGTTATTACCTGGTACTTCCTGTATATAACCCTGTTATTACCTAGAACTTCCTGTATATAACCCTGTTATTACCTAGCACTTCCTGTATATAACCCTGTTATTACCTAGCACTTCCTGTATATAGCCATGTTATTACCTAGCACTTCCTGTATATAACCCTGTTATTACCTAGCACTTCCTGTATATAACCCTGTTATTACCTAGCACTTCCTGTATATAACCCTGTTATTACCTAGCACTTCCTGTATATAACCCTGTTATTACCTAGCACTTCCTGTATATAGCCATGTTATTACCTAGCACTTCCTGTATATAGCCATGTTATTACCTAGCACTTCCTGTATATAACCATGTTATTACCTAGCACTTCCTGTATATAACCCTGTTATTACCTAGCACTTCCTGTATATAACCCTGTTATTACCTAGCACTTCCTGTATATAGCCATGTTATTACCTAGCACTTCCTGTATATAACCCTGTTATTACCTAGCACTTCCTGTATATAACCCTGTTATTACCTGGTACTTCCTGTATATAACCCTGTTATTACTTAGCACGTCCTGTATATAGCCATGTTATTACCTAGCACTTCCTGTATATAACCCTGTTATTACCTAGCACTTCCTGTATATAACCCTGTTATTACCTGGTACTTCCTGTATATAACCCTGTTATTACCTAGCACTTCCTGTATATAACCCTGTTATTACCTGGTACTTCCTGTATAAAACCCTGTTATTACCTAGCACTTCCTGTATATAGCCATGTTATTACCTGGTACTTCCTGTATATAACCCTGTTATTACCTGGTACTTCCTGTATATAACCCTGTTATTACCTGGTACTTCCTGTATATAACCCTGTTATTACCTAGCACTTCCTGTATATAGCCATGTTATTACCTGGTACTTCCTGTATATAACCCTGTTATTACCTAGCACTTCCTGTATATAACCCTGTTATTATCTAGCACGTCCTGTATATAGCCATGTTATTTTGACTGGTTATTGTTATTCTCTGTGTATTTGTCTGTACCTTCAACTCTGTTGGAAAAGGACTCAATGGTAAATCAGCATTTCAACTCTTTACGTTGTTTTACGAAGCATTTGACATAACATTTGATTTCATTTTTTAAATGACTAAAATGTCAAATGTAAATGAATCCTGATCCAAATGCTTTTTCTTCCTCCTAGAGGTCA
>NC_060193.1:4646842-4649342 GCF_021184085.1 Oncorhynchus gorbuscha
TATTCTAAGAGTTGATTCGGGACTAATATTCTAAGAGTTGATTCGGGACTAATATTCTAAGAGTTGATTTGGGACTAATATTCTAAGAGTTGATTCGGGACTAATATTCTAAGAGTTGATTCGGGACTAATATTAGTTGATTCGGGACTAATATTCTAAGAGTTGATTCGGGACTAATATTCTAAGAGTTGATTCGGTTCGGGACTAATATTCTAAGAGTTGATTCGGTTCGGGACTAATATTCTAAGAGTTGATTCGGTTCGGGACTAATATTCTAAGAGTTGATTCGGTTCGGGACTAATATTCTAAGAGTTGATTCGGTTCCGGACTAATATTCTAAGAGTTGATTCGGTTCGGGACTAATATTCTAAGAGTTGATTCGGTTCGGGACTAATATTCATTACATTACATTTAAGTAATTTAGCAGACGCTCTTATCCAGAGCGACTTACAAATTGGTGCATTCACCTTATGACATCCAGTGGAACAGTCACTTTACAATAGTGCATCTAAATCTTAAAGGGGGGGGGTGAGAGGGATTACTTATCCTATCCTAGGTATTCCTTAAAGAGGTGGGGTTTCAGGTGTCTCCGGAAGGTGGTGATTGACTCCGCTGTCCTGGCGTCGTGAGGGAGTTTGTTCCACCATTGGGGGGCCAGAGCAGCGAACAGTTTTGACTGGGCTGAGCGGGAGCTGTACTTCCTCAGTGGTAGGGAGGCGAGCAGGCCAGAGGTGGATGAACGCAGTGCCCTTGTTTGGGTGTAGGGCCTGATCAGAGCCTGGAGGTACTGAGGTGCCGTTCCCCTCACAGCTCCGTAGGCAAGCACCATGGTCTTGTAGCGGATGCGAGCTTCAACTGGAAGCCAGTGGAGAGAACGGAGGAGCGGGGTGACGTGAGAGAACTTGGGAAGGTTGAACACCAGACGGGCTGCGGCGTTCTGGATGAGTTGAAGGGGTTTAATGGCACAGGCAGGGAGCCCAGCCAACAGCGAGTTGCAGTAATCCAGACGGGAGATGACAAGTGCCTGGATTAGGACCTGCGCCGCTTCCTGTGTGAGGCAGGGTCGTACTCTGCGGATGTTGTAGAGCATGAACCTACAGGAACGGGCCACCGCCTTGATGTTGGTTGAGAACGACGACAGGGTGTTGTCCAGGATCACGCCAAGGTTCTTAGCGCTCTGGGAGGAGGACACAATGGAGTTGTCAACCGTGATGGCGAGATCATGGAACGGGCAGTCCTTCCCCAGGAGGAAGAGCAGCTCCGTCTTGCCGAGGTTCAGCTTGAGGTGGTGATCCGTCATCCACACTGATATGTCTGCCAGACATGCAGAGATGCGATTCGCCACCTGGTCATCAGAAGGGGGAAAGGAGAAGATTAGTTGTGTGTCGTCTGCATAGCAATGATAGGAGAGACCATGTGAGGTTATGACAGAGCCAAGTGACTTGGTGTATAGCGAGAATAGGAGAGGGCCTAGAACAGAGCCCTGGGGGACACCAGTGGTGAGAGTGCGTGGTGAGGAGACAGATTCTCGCCACGCCACCTGGTAGGAGCGACCTGTCAGGTAGGACGCAATCCAAGCGTGGGCCGCGCCGGAGATGCCCAACTCGGAGAGGGTGGAGAGGAGGATCTGATGGTTCACAGTATCGAAGGCAGCCGATAGATCTAGAAGGATGAGAGCAGAGGAGAGAGAGTTAGCTTTAGCAGTGCGGAGCGCCTCCGTGATACAGAGGAGAGCAGTCTCAGTTGAATGACTAGTCTTGAAACCTGACTGATTTGGATCAAGAAGGTTATTCAGAGAGAGATAGCGGGAGAGCTGGCCAAGGACGGCACGTTCAAGAGTTTTGGAGAGAAAAGAAAGAAGGGATACTGGTCTGTAATTGTTGACATCGGAGGGATCGAATGTAGGTTTTTTCAGAAGGGGTGCAACTCTCGCTCTCTTGAAGACGGAAGGGACGTAGCCAGCGGTCAGGGATGAGTTGATGAGCGAGGTGAGGTAAGGGAGAAGGTCTCCGGAAATGGTCTGGAGAAGAGAGGAGGGGATAGGGTCAAGCGGGCAGGTTGTTGGGCGGCCGGCCGTCACAAGACGCGAGATTTCATCTGGAGAGAGAGGGGAGAAAGAGGTCAGAGCACAGGGTAGGGCAGTGTGAGCAGAACCAGCGGTGTCGTTTGACTTAGCAAACGAGAATCGGATGTCGTCAACCTTCTTTTCAAAATGGTTGACGAAGTCATCTGCAGAGAGGGAGGAGGGGGGGGGGGGAGGATTCAGGAGGGAGGAGAAGGTGGCAAAGAGCTTCCTAGGGTTAGAGGCAGATGCTTGGAATTTAGCGTGGTAGAAAGTGGCTTTAGCAGCAGAGACAGAGGAGGAAAATGTAGAGAGGAGGGAGTGAAAGGATGCCAGGTCCGCAGGGAGGCGAGTTTTCCTCCATTTCCGCTCGGCTGCCCGGAGCCCTGTTCTGTGAGTTGATTCGGTTTGGGACTAATATTCTAAGAGTTGATTCGG
>NC_060193.1:4659342-4714342 GCF_021184085.1 Oncorhynchus gorbuscha
AGCAGATGTTATTGGTCACACGGTTAGCAATGGTATTGGTCACATGTTTAGCAGATGTTATTGGTCATATGGTTAGCAGATGTTATTGGTCACATGGTTAGCAGATGTTATTGGTCACACGGTTAGCAATGGTATTGGTCACATGTTTAGCAGATGTTATTGGTCACATGGTTAGCAGATGTTAATGCGAGTGTAGCGAAATGCTTGTGCTTCTGGTTCCGACGGTGCAGCAATATCTAACATGTAATATCTAATAATTCCCCAACAACGACCTAAAACACACAAATCTAAGTAAAGGAATGAATAATAACATGTCCATATGAATATATGGATGTGCGATGACAGGGCGACAGCAGCCAAGATGCAGTAAACAGTATAGAGTACAGTATATACATATTAGATGAGTAATGCAAGATGCAGTAAACAGTATAGAATACAGTATATACATATTAGATGAGTAATGCAAGATGCAGTAAACAGTATAGAATACAGTATATACATATTAGATGAGTAATGCAAGATATGTAAACATTATTAAATTGGTGTTATTTAAAGTGTTTAAAGTGAATAGGGATCCATTTATTAAAGTGGCCAATGATTTCAAGTCTTTATGTGGGCTGCTGCCTCTCTACGTTAGTGATGTCTGTTTAACAGTCTGATGGCCTTGAGATAGAAGCTGTTTTTCAGTCTCTCGGTCCCAGCTTTGATGCACCTGTACTGACCTCGCCTTCTGGATTATAGCGGGGTGAACAGGCAGTGGCTCGGGTGGTTGTTGTCCTTGATGATCTTTATGGCCTTCCTGTGACATCGGGTGGTGTAGGTGTCCTGGAGGGCAGGTAGTTTGCCCCCGGTGATGCGTTGTGCAGACCTCACTACCCTCTGGAGAGCCTTATGGTTATGGGCAGAGCAGTTGCCGTACTAGGTGGTGATACAGCCCGACAGGATGCTCTCGATTGTGCATCTGTAAAAGTTTGTGAGGGTTTTAGGTGACAAGCCACATTTCTTCTGCCTCCTGAGGTTTAAGAGGCGCTGCTGCGCCTTCTTCACAACGCTGTCTGTGTGGGTGGACCATTTCAGCTTGTCTGTGATGTGTACACCAAGAAACTTAAAATTTTCCATCTTCTCCACTGCTGTCCCTTCGATGTGGATTGGGGGGTGTTCCCTCTGCTGTTTCCTGAAGTCCACGATCATCTCCTTAGTTTTGTTGACGTGGATGGGGGTGCTCCCTCTCATCTCCTTAGTTTTGTTGACGTGGATGGGGGGGTGCTCCCTCTGCTGTTTCTACGATCATCTCCTTAGTTTTGTTGACGTGGATGGGGGGGTGCTCCCTCTCATCTCCTTAGTTTTGTTGACGTGGATGGGGGGGGGGGGTGCTCCCTCTCATCTCCTTAGTTTTGTTGACGTGGATGGGGGGTGCTCCCTCTGCTGTTTCTATGATCATCTCCTTAGTTTTGTTGACGTGGATGGGGGGTGCTCCCTCTCATCTCCTTTGTTTTGTTGACGTGGATGGGGGGGTGCTCCCTCTCATCTCCTTAGTTTTGTTGACGTGGATGGGGGGGTGCTCCCTCTCATCTCCTTTGTTTTGTTGACGTGGATGGGGGGGGTGCTCCCTCTCATCTCCTTTGTTTTGTTGACGTGGATGGGGGGTGCTCCCTCTCATCTCCTTAGTTTTGTTGACGTGGATGGGGGGGGAGTGCTCCCTCTCATCTCCTTAGTTTTGTTGACGTGGATGGGGGGGGGGGTGCTCCCTCTCATCTCCTTTGTTTTGTTGACGTGGATGGGGGGGTGGTGCTCCCTCTGTTGTTTCTGATTGAGTTAGAGTCGTGGCCACGCAGTCGTGTGTGAACAGAAACTACAGGAAGGTGCTGAACACACACCCTTGGGACGGTAAGACAATTGAAGTGGGTCTAGGGTGTCAGGTAAGGTGGAGGTGATATGATCCTTGACTAGTCTCTCAAAACGCTTCATGATGACGGAAGTGAGTGCTACGGGGCGATAGTCATTTTGTTCAGTTACCTTTGAATTCTTGGGTACAGGAACAATGGTGGCCATCTTGAAGTAAGTGGGGACTGCAGACTGGGATATGGAGATATTGAATATGTCCTTAAACACACCAGGCAACTGATCTGTGCATGCTCTGAGGATGTGGCTGGGGATGCTGTCTAGGCCGGCAGCCTTGCGAGGGTTAACACATTTAAATGTCTTACTCACGTCGGCCATGGAGAAGGAGAAAGAGAGGGAGAAGGAGAGGGAGAAGGAGAGGGAGAAGGAGGAGAAGAAGAGGGAGAGGGAGGGAGAAGGAGAGGGAGAAGGAGGAGAAGGAGAGGGATGGAGAAGGAGAGGGAGAAGGAGAAGGAGAGGGAGGGAGAAGGAGAAGGAGAAGGAGAAGGAGAAGGAGAAGGAGAAGGAGAAGGAGAAGGAGAGGGAGAAGGAGAGGGAGGGAGAAGGAGAGGGAGAAGGAGAAGGAGAGGGAGAGGGAGGGAGAAGGAGAGGGAGAAGGAGAAGGAGAGGGAGAAGGAGAAGGAGAGGGAGAGGGAGAGGGAGAAGGAGAGGGAGGGAGAAGGAGTGGGAGAAGGAGGAGAGGGAGAGGGAGGGAGAAGGAGAAGGAGAGGGAGAAGGAGAGGGAGGGAGAAGGAGAGGGAGAAGGAGAAGGAGAGGGAGAAGGAGAGGGAGAAGGAGAGGGAGAGAGAGAAGGAGAAGGAGAGGGAGAGGGAGAAGGAGAGGGAGAAGGAGAGGGAGAGGGAGAAGGAGAGGGAGAAGGAGAGGGAGAGGGAGAAGGAGAGGGAGAGGGAGAAGGAGAGGGAGAATGAGAAGGAGAAGGAGGAGAGGGAGAAGGAGAGGGAGAAGGAGTGGGAGAAGGAGAGGGAGAAGGAGAGGGAGAAGGAGAGGGAGAATGAGAGGGAGAAGGAGAGGGAGAAGGAGAAGGAGAGGGAGAAGGAGAGGGAGGGATAAGGAGAGGGAGAAGGAGAGGGAGAAGGAGAAGGAGAGGGAGAAGGAGAGGGAGAAGGAGAAGGAGAGGGAGAAGGAGAGGGAGAAGGAGAAGGAGAGGGAGAGGGAGAAGGAGAGGGAGGGAGAGGGAGGGAGAAGGAGAGGGAGAAGGAGAGGGAGGGAGAAGGAGAGGGAGAAGGAGAGGGAGAAGGAGAGGGAGAAGGAGAAGGAGAGGGAGAGGGAGAAGGAGAGGGAGAAGGAGAGGGAGAAGGAGAGGGAGGGGGAGAAGGAGAGGGAGAAGGAGAGGGAGAAGGAGAGGGAGAAGGAGAAGGAGAGGGAGAAGGAGAGGGAGAAGGAGAGGGAGAGGGAGAAGTAGAGGGAGAAGGAGAGGGAGGGAGAAGGAGAGGGAGGAGAGGGAGAAGGAAAGGGAGAGGGAGAAGGAGAAGGAGAGGGAGAAGGAGAGGGAGAAGGAGAGGGAGAAGGAGAGGGAGAGGGAGAAGGAGAGGGAGAAGGAGAGGGAGGGAGAAGGAGAGGGAGAAGGAGAGGGAGAAGGAGAAGGAGAAGGAGAAGGAGAGGGAGAAGGAGAGGGAGAAGGAGAGGGAGGGAGAAGGAGAGGGAGAAGGAGAGGGAGAAGGAGAGGGAGAGGGAGAAGGAGAGGGAGAAGGAGAGGGAGAAGGAGAGGGAGAAGGAGAAGGAGAGGGAGAGGGAGAGGGAGAAGGAGAAGGAGAGGGAGAAGGAGAGGGAGAGGGAGAGGGAGAGGGAGAAGGAGAGGGAGAAGGAGAAGGAGAGGGAGAAGGAGAGGGAGGGGGAGAGCCCACAGTCGGGTCGCGTCAGTGACACTGTATTATCCTCAAAGCAAAGATGGTGTTTAGTTTGTCTGGATTAAATAGTACCAGTAATCCGGGATGTTGGCCTTTTAGGCAGAGATACAAAGAAAAAGCCACATCTCAGACTGGCCAATAACAAGAAAAGATTAAGATGGGCAAAAGAACATAGACACTGGGCAGAGAAACTCTGCCTAGAAGGCCAGCATCCTTCAGTCGCCTCTTCACTGTTGATGTTGAGACTGGGTTTTGTGGTTACTATTTAATGAAGCTTCCAGTTGAGGACTTGTGAGCTGCAATAGTCATTTACAACATTAACAATGTCTACACTGTATTTCTGATCACTTTGATGTTATTTTAAAGTGCAAAAAAAATGCAATTTCTTTCAAAATCAAGGACATTTCTAAGTGACCGCAAACTTTGGTGTACGTCTCATGTCTGAATTGCAACTCCACTTTGTCTCTATACTGTCATGACGTTGCCCTCTTTGGGTACAGCAAGCCCCATCCCCCTCTCCCTGCCTCCTTCAACTAGGCTGCTGTGGTCAGAGAGAGGTCGTAAATTCCTAGGGAAGACCCTGCCTCATGGCCACACAGTATAACGACAGAAGTTTCATAGAGAACAAAGGAATTTCTTCCACCTCACAGAACTTGAGGTCCGAACAACGTTTATGTTCCGGAGAAGGTATGAAAGGTGAAGAATCCAGCTACGAACTGGTCCGTTTGGTACATTTTGATGAGGCTCATGGGAGACGGGTGCAGCCACATTACCATAACGCTGTTTATATAATAGCCTCAGATATGAGGTTTACATCTAATTGTTGTATACGATGAATGAGTGAGGATGATACTGTTTGTAAAATTGTGTAATGTGATTTTGGACTGTTTAATGAGGGAAACACCAATTCCCTTTTGAGTTTAACTAAATCAGAGGACCGCCCCTGAGCCCAGTTAGGGTCAGGCATCCTGGAACAGCCCCTTTTCTGCAATTCCGAATGAAACCCAACTTTGAGAAGTTCTCACCAAACCATGTTTTTCTCCATTAGGAGGACAAATTGCTGAATCTTTTAACCATACCACGTGGTTAAACTCTTAGACTATCGATACCGACAGAATAAGAACAAGTCTTTGATATTAATTACTAGTCTGCAGCTAGGAATTCGGTATCATTGAACGCGAAGAACGACAACCGCCGAAACATACATTCTATAACAACATGAATGAATGAATGCCGCTCTGAACTATCCACTCCAACCACGACAGAGACGGACAATTCTACAAAAGAAACAAACTCAACAGCGATCAAGACGACACACTAAGCGTAAATATTATATATCGATTGCAATTGTTCCTGAATGAGCGTTCATTTGTAAAGGATTAGTATTTCAATTGTTATAGTTATCAACTCTGCAGTGACTTCTCAGGTGAACTCCCCTTTTGTCTGACAAGCCGCCATGCCGGTTTAGCCCACTAGGGGCACATTCCCCTATCATTTCCTTGTAACCATATTTACTTTGTTTGTTTGTGTGTGCACTTCTGTGATTGTTTAGTTAGTTAATAAATAAATGATTTAAGACAATTGATGTATGGATGACTCATAGTGAGGACTGGGTTTGTGCAGATAACCAACAATTTACGACGTTTGGAATGAGACTAACGTGAGGTAAAGTAAATAGTTCATTAATCAGACGACTATTGATCAGATATGAAAATATCTGAACGGTTATATTAGGACATCATAAATTTGTAATCTGAATATTTTCCTTGGTGCCCCGACTTCCTAGTTAATTACAGTTACATGATTAGTCAGTTGATCGCGTAATAATAATTACAGAGAGTTATTTGATTTAAAAAAAAGTTAATGATCGTAAAGACACGACAATACATTTTGCTTGTTCCTCACGGAGGGAATGATATTTGTCTGTTTGTATTCTGTCATATTCCCAGTCGCCATGTTTACATTTTTTATTTAACTAGGAAAGTCAGTTAAGAACACATTCTTATTTTTAATGATGGCCAAACCCAGATGACGCTGGGCTAATTATATATATATATAATTAGCCCAGCGTCATCTGGGTTTGGCCATCATTAAAAATCCCTGGGACCACCCATACGTAGAATGTATGCACACATGACTGTAAGTCGCTTTGGATAAAAGCGTCTGCTAAATGGCATATATTATTATATTATGGCTACTCCAATACCTTGACTTTGTTGTCCTTAAGCCATTTTGCCACAACTTGGGAGTATGCCTGGGGTCACTGTCCATTTCTGTGTTTTTAATAATAATAATAATAATATATGCCATTTAGCAGACGCTTTTATCCAAAGCGACTTACAGTCATGTGTGCATACATTCTACGTATGGGTGGTCCCGGGGATCGAACCCACTACCCTGGTGTTACAAGCGCCATGCTCTACCAACTGAGCTACAGAAGGACCAATTGTGCTCCTCCCTATGGGACTCCCAATCACAGCCAGATGTGATACAGCCCAGATTCGAACCAGGTACTGCAGTGACACATTACATTTACATTTAAGTCATTTAGCAGACGCTGTTATCCTGAGCGACTTACCTCTTGACACTGTGATGCAGTGTCGTAGACCACTGAGCCACTTGGGGACCTTCTGCCACTTTCAGTTTTGCACAAATGCTGCCATCTATCCACGGTTTCTGGTTATGGTTTTAATAGTCAGTCGATACATAAATCTCCTAAACACTTCCTTATAAACTCAGTCACCGAATCAGCGTAGACATCAATGTTATTCTCTGAGGCTACCCGGAAACATACCTGACAACTTTACGGGTTTCACTTTTTAATTACCGTTCATATATTTATTTTTTCCTCGACTTTTTCACTCCGGACGCTTTATCTGGACACGATTCGTCAGGACCTCCAACAGCCGAAGCTAAGTAGTAACATTAACATGATGCCTTCTAATTGCAGCCGCTGTGCTCGCCTTACGGCGAGGATAGCTGTACTGCAAGCCCAGCTTCAGACGCAATCGTTAGGCAAGGGTAATTTCAGTGTAGGAAAGGATGAAACAGCGTCTGTGCCACCAGTAAGTACAGATAGTAGTATAAATCCCCTGGCACAGTCCCCGCAGCCGGACAACTTTCTCACGGTTTCTGGAAGGAAATGCTGTAGGAACGCTCAACCGGTGTCGCTCATTCAGCAGACAGAAACTTTCAACCGGTTCTCCCCATTAAGCAGCGGGTCGGTGTCAGAGGCCGAGTCTTCTCTGGTCTCTACTCCTCCCGTTACGGGGTCTGAGACGCCGAAGCTTCCCACCATTAGCTCTGACAAATTGAAAACTCTAGTCATTGGCGACTCCATTACCCGCAGTATTAGACTTAAAGCGAATCATCCAGCGATCATACACTGTTTACCCGGGGCAGGGCTACCGACGTTAAGGCTAATCTGAAGATGGTGCTGGCTAAAGCTAAAACTGGCGAGTGTAGAGAGTATAGAGATATTGTTATCCACGTCGGCACCAACGATGTTAGGATGAAACAGTCAGAGATCACCAAGCGCAACATAGCTTCTGCGTGCATATCAGCTAGAAAGATGTGTCGGCATCGAGTAATTGTCTCTGGCCCCCTCCCAGTTAGGGGAGTGATGAGCTCTACAGCAGAGTCTCACAACTCAATCGCTGGTTGAAAACTGTTTTCTGCCCCTCCCAAAAGATAGAATTTGTAGATAATTGGCCCTCTTTCTGGGACTCGCCCACAAACAGGACCAAGCCTGACCTGCTGAGGAGTGACGGACTCCATCCTAGCTGGAGGGGTGCTCTCATCTTATCTGCCAACATAGACAGGGCTCTAACTCCTCTAGCTCCACAATGAAATAGGGTGCAGGCCAGGCAGCAGGCTATTAGCCAGCCTGCCAGCATAGTGGAGTCTGCCACTAGCATAGTTAGTGTAGTCAGCTCAGCTATCACCATTGAGACCGTGTCTGTGCCTCGACCTGGGTTGGGCAAAACTAAACATGGCGGTGTTCGCCTTAGCAATCTCACTAGGATAAAGACCACCTCCATTCCTGTCATTACTGAAAGAGATCATGATACCTCACATCTCAAAATAGGGCTACTTAATGTTAGATCCCTTACTTCAAAGGCAATTATAGTCAATGAACTAATCACTGATCATAATCTTGATGTGATTGGCCTGACTGAAACATGGCTTAAGCCTGATGAATTTACTGTGTTAAATGAGGCCTCACCTCCTGGCTACACTAGTGACCATATCCCCGTGCATCCCGCAAAGGCGGAGGTGTTGCTAACATTTACGATAGCAAATTTCAATTTACAAAAAAAAAAAAAAAATGACGTTTTCGTCTTTTGAGCTTCTAGTCATGAAATCTATGCAGCCTACTCAATCACTTTTTATAGCTACTGTTTACAGGCCTCCTGGGCCATATACAGCGTTTCTCACTGAGTTCCCTGAATTCCTATCAGACCTTGTAGTCATTGCAGATAATATTCTAATCTTTGGTGACTTTAATATTCACATGGAAAAGTCCACAGACCCACTCCAAAAGGCTTTTGGAGCCATCATCGACTCAGTGGGTTTTGTCCAACATGTCTCTGGACCCACTCACTCTCACAGTCATACGCTGGACCTAGTTTTGTCCCATGGAATAAATGTTGTGGATCTTAATGTTTTTCCTCATAATCCTGGACTATCAGACCACCATTTTATTACGTTTGCAATTGCAACAAATAATCTGCTCAGACCCCAACCAAGGAACATCAAAAGTCGTGCTATAAATTCACAGACAACACAAAGATTCCTTGATGCCCTTCCAGACTCCCTCTGCCTACCCAAGGACGCCAGAGGACAAAAATCCGTTAACCACCTAACTGAGGATCTCAATTTAACCTTGCGCAATACCCTAGATGCAGTTGCACCCCTAAAAACTAAAAAAATGTCTCATAAGAAACTAGCTCCATGGTACACAGAAAATACCCGAGCTCTGAAGCAAGCTTCCAGAAAATTGGAACGGAAATGGCGCCACACCAAACTGGAAGTCTTCCGACTAGCTTGGAAGGATGGTACCGTGCAGTACCGAAGAGCCCTTACTGCTGCTCGATCGTCCTATTTTTCTAACTTAATTGAGGAAAATAAGAACAATCCGAAATTCCTTTTTGATACTGTGGCAAAGCTAACTAAAAAGCAGCATTCCCCAAGAGAGGATGACTTGCACTTTAGCAGTGATAAATTCATGAACTTCTTTGAGGAAAAGATTATGATTATTAGAAAGCAAATTACGGACTCCTCTTTAAACCTGCGTATTCCTCCAAACCTCAGTTGTCCTGAGTCTGCACAACTCTGCCAGGACCTAGGATCAAGAGAGACGCTCAAGTGTTTTAGTACTATATCTCTTGACACAATGATGAAAATAATCATGGCCTCTAAACCTTCAAGCTGTATACTGGACCCTATTCCAACTAAACTACTGAAAGAGCTGCTTCCTGTGCTTGGCCCTCCTATGTTGAACATAATAAACGGCTCTCTATCCACTGGATGTGTACCAAACTCACTAAAAGTGGCAGTAATAAAGCCTCTCTTGAAAAAGCCAAACCTTGACCCAGAAAATATAAAAAACTATCGGCCTATATCGAATCTTCCATTCCTCTCAAAGATTTTAGAGAAGGCTGTTGCGCAGCAACTCACTGCCTTCCTGAAGACAAACAATGTATACGAAATGCTTCAGTCTGGTTTTAGACCCCATCATAGCACTGAGACGGCACTTGTGAAGGTGGTAAATGACATTTTGATGGCATCGGACCGAGGCTCTGCATCTGTCCTCGTGCTCCTAGACCTTAGTGCTGCTTTTGATACCATCGATCACCACATTCTTTTGGAGAGATTGGAAACCCAAATTGGTCTACACGGACATGTTCTGGCCTGGTTTAGGTCTTATCTGTCGGAAAGATATCAGTTTGTCTCTGTGAATGGTTTGTCCTCTGACAAATCAACTGTACATTTCGGTGTTCCTCAAGGTTCTGTTTTAGGACCACTATTGTTTTCACTATATATTTTACCTCTTGGGGATGTTATTCGAAAACATAATGTAAACTTTCACTGCTATGCGGATGACACACAGCTGTACATTTCAATGAAACATGGTGAAGCACCAAAATTGCCCTCGCTAGAAGCATGTGTTTCAGACATAAGGAAGTGGATGGCTGCAAACTTTCTACTATTAAACTCGGACAAAACAGAGATGCTTGTTCTAGGTCCCAAGAAACAAAGAGATCTTCTGTTGAATCTGACAATTAATCTTAATGGTTGTACAGTCGTCTCAAATAAAACTGTGAAGGACCTCGGCGTTACTCTGGACCCTGATCTCTCTTTTGAAGAACATATCAAGACCATTTCGAGGACAGCTTTTTTCCATCTACGTAACATTGCAAAAATCAGAAACTTTCTGTCCAAAAATGATGCAGAAAAATTAATCCATGCTTTTGTCACTTCTAGGTTAGACTACTGCAATGCTCTATTTTCCGGCTACCCGGATAAAGCACTAAATAAACTTCAGTTAGTGCTAAATACGGCTGCTAGAATCCTGACTAGAACCAAAAAATTTGATCATATTACTCCAGTGCTAGCCTCTCTACACTGGCTTCCTGTCAAAGCAAGGGCTGATTTCAAGGTTTTACTGCTAACCTACAAAGCATTACATGGGCTTGCTCCTACCTACCTCTCTGATTTGGTCCTGCCGTACATACCTATACGTACGCTACGGTCACAAGACGCAGGCCTCCTAATTGTCCCTAGAATTTCTAAGCAAACAGCTGGAGGCAGGGCTTTCTCCTATAGAGCTCCATTTTTATGGAACGGTCTGCCTACCCATGTCAGAGACGCAAACTCGGTCTCAACCTTTAAGTCTTTACTGAAGACTCATCTCTTCAGTGGGTCATATGATTGAGTGTAGTCTGGCCCAGGAGTGGGAAGGTGAACGGAAAGGCTCTGGAGCAACGAACCGCCCTTGCTGTCTCTGCCTGGCCGGTTCCCCTTTTTCCACTGGGATTCTCTGCCTCTAACCCTGTTACGGGGCTGAGTCACTGGCTTGCTGGGGCTCTCTCGTGCCGTCCCTGGGGGGGATGCGTCACCTGGGTGGGTTGATTCACTGTTGTGGTCGGCCTGTCTGGGTTCCCCCCCCCCCTTGGGTTGTACCGTGTCGGAGATCTTTGTGGGCTATACTCGGCCTTGTCTCAGGATGGTAAGTTGGTGGTTGAAGATTTCCCTCTAGTGGTGTGGGGGCTGTGCTTTGGCAAAGTGGGTGGGGTTATATCCTTCCTGTTTGGCCCTGTCCGGGGGTGTCCTCGGATGGGGCCACAGTGTCTCCTGACCCCTCCTGTCTCAGCCTCCAGTATTTATGCTGCAGTAGTTTATGTGTCGGGGGGCTGGGGTCAGTTTGTTTATCTGGAGTACTTCTCCTGTCCTATTCGGTGTCCTGTGTAAATCTAAGTGTGCGTTCTCTAATTCTCTCCTTCTCTCTTTCTTTCTCTCTCTCGGAGGACCTGAGCCCTAGAACCATGCCCCAGGACTACCTGACATGATGACTCCTTGCTGTCCCCAGTCCACCTGGCCATGCTGCTGCTCCAGTTTCAACTGGCCTGGGCCCTAGGACCATGTCCCAGGACTACCTGACATGAGGACTCCTTGCTGTCCCCAGTCCACCTGGCCATGCTCCTGCTCCAGTTTCAACTGTTCTGCCTTACTATTATTCAACCATGCTGGTCATTTATGAACATTTGAACATCTTGGCCACGTTCTGTTATAATCTCCACCTGGCACAGCCAGAAGAGGACTGGCCACCCCACATATGCTCTCTCTAATTCTCTCTTTCTTTCTCTCTCTCGGAGGACCTGAGCCCTAGGACCGTGCCCCAGGACTACCTGACATGATGGCTCCTTGCTGTCCCCAGTCCATCTGACTGTGCTGCTGCTCCAGTTTCAACTGTTCTGCCTTATTATTATTTGACCATGCTGGTCATTTATGAACATTTGAACATCTTGGTCATGTTCTGTTATAATCTCTACCCGGCACAGCCAGAAGAGGACTGGCCACCCCACATAGCCCGGTTCCTCTCTAGGTTTCTTCCTAGGTTTTGGCCTTTCTAGGGAGTTTTTCCTAGCCACCGTGCTTTTACACCTGCATTGTTTGCTGTTTGGGGTTTTAGGCTGGGTTTCTGTACAGCACTTTGAGATATCAGCTGATGTACGAAGGGCTATATAAATAAATTTGATTTGATTTGATATCTCAGTCCTGATCAAAACAATCTTGAATCTTATAGGAGGGAGGGAGGGAGAGGGGGAGGGAGGGAGGGGGAGAGAGAGAGAGGGGGAGGGAGGGGAGGGGGAGGGAGGGGGAGGGGGAGGGAGGGGGAGAGAGAGAGAGAGAGAGAGAGAGAGAGGAGAGAGAGGGAGGGGGGAGGGAGGGGGAGAGAGAGAGAGAGGGAGAGGGAGGGGGAGGGAGGAGGGGAGAGAGGGGAGGGAGGGAGGGGGAGAGAGAGATAGAGGGAGGGGGAGGGAGAGAGGGGGAAGGGAGGGGGAGAGAGAGAGAGAGAGAGAGAGAGAGAGAGAGAGAGAGAGAGAGAGAGAGAGAGAGAGAGGGAGGGGGGAGGGATGGGGGAGGGAGGGAGGGTATTCCGATTTGTCAGGCCAGCGTTGGATAGTCCAATACGTCGGTTTCTCAAATGAGACACTCTAATGTACTTGTCCTCTTGATCAGTTGTGCACCAGGGCCTCCCACTCCTCTTTCTATTCTGGTTAGAGCCAGTTTGCGCTGTTCTGTGAAGGGAGTAGTACACAGCGTTGTACGAGATCTCCAGTTTCTTGGCAATTTCTCACATGGAATAGCCTTAATTTCTCAGAACAAGAATAGACTGACGATTTTCAGAAGAAAGGTCTTTGTTTCTGGCCATTTTGAGCCTGTAATGGAACCCACAAATGCTGACGCTCCAGATACTCAACTAGTGTAAAGAAGACCAGTTTTATTGCTTCTTTAATCAGATCAACAGTTTTCAGCTGTGCTAACATCATTTAAAATAGATTTTCTAATGATCAATTAGACTTTTAAATTGATCAACCTGGATTAGCTAACACAACGTGCCATTGGAACACAGGAGTGATGGTTGCTGATAATGGGCCTCTGTACGCCTATGTAGATATTCCATTAAACATCCAGCTACAATAGTAATTTACGCTAACAATGTCTACACTGTATTTCTGATCAATTTGATATTATTTTAATGGACATAAAATGTGCTTTTCTTTCAAAAATAAGGACATTTATAAGTGACCCCAAACTTTCGAACGGTAGTGTACTTTTACACAATTATTTATAAAGTTTTTAAATTTTGAATTAGGGATTAAGTAGTAAAACAATGTACCAGTCAAAGTTTGGACCTACGTTCTCATTCAAGGTTTTTATTTATTTATCTTTAGTCTTTTCTAGATTGTATAATAGTGAAGACATCAATACATATGGAATCATGTAGTAACCAAAAAAGTGTTAAACAAAACAAAATATATTTTATATTTGAGATTCTTCAAAGTAGCCACCCTTTAAAAAAAATGTAAATAAAAATAGTAAAAATAAAGGAAAACCCTTGAATGAAAACCCTCTGCTCTCTTCATCTCAGTTCAATTCAATTCAAGGGGCTTTATTGGCATGGGAATCATGTGTTTACATTGCCAAAGCAAGTGAAGTAGATAATAAACAAAAATGAGCAGTAAACATTACACTCACAACCGTTCCAAAAGAATATAGACATTTCAAATGTCCTATTATGTGCAAATAGAGTGGAAGTGGCAGGGTAGAGTCTCTCAGATCGTTCACAGCTTTGTGGAAGTTACGTGTGGCGCTGATGTTAAGGCCGAGGCATGTATAGTATTGTGTGTGCTCTAGGGCAACGGTGTCGAGATGGAATTTGTATTTGTGGTCTCTCTCTCGAATCAGCCAACAGGAGAGTCAACGGCCCAATACTTGAGCTATGCCTCCATCTAGTGGCCAAGCATTTCACTACACCCCCCAATAACATTCACATGCCAGATATCTGTGTTCGCGACCAATACAATCAGATTTTTATATGTGATGGTTGTGATCTGGTCACATGGTTAGCAGATGTTAATGGTCACAACATGGTTGTGATCTAAATCAGCTTTACCCGCTTTAGTTGTTTCGTTTTGCAGTCTACAGCAACGTTTTTTTGTCCCATTTTATTACCGTTGACACATTTTGTTTCAGTTTATTTGATTTTGGTAAGTGATTTTAGAATGTGATTTTAGACTGTGATTTTGGAATGTGATTTCAGACTGTGATTTTAGAATGTGATTTTAGAATGTGATTTTGGAATGTGATTTTAGAATGTGATTTTGGTAAGTGATTTTGGAATGTGATTTTAGACTGTGATTTCAGAATGTGATTTTAGACTGATTTTAGACTGTGATTTTAGAATGTGATTTTAGAATGTGATTTTAGAATGTGATTTTGGTAAGTGATTTTAGAATGTGATTTTGGAATGTGATTTTGGTAAGTGATTTTAGAATGTGATTTTGATAAGTGATTTTAGAATGTGATTTTGGAATGTGATTTTGGTAAGTGATTTTGGAATGTGATTTTAGAATGTGATTTTGGTAAGTGATTTTAGAATGTGATTTTGGAAAGTGATTTTAGAATGTGATTTTGGAATGTGATTTTAGAATGTGATTTTGGTAAGTGATTTTAGACTGTGATTTTAGAATGTGATTTTAGACTGTGATTTTTAGAATGTGATTTTGGTATGTGATTTCAGGGATATTATTAATGTACACCTTCACTGGGTAGTTATTAATGTACACCTTCACTGGGTAGTTATTAATATACACCTTCACTGGGTAGTTATTAATATACACCTTCACTGGGTAGTTATTAATGTACACCTTCACTGGGACAGTTATCTTTTAAAACCCTTCACTGGGACAGTTATTAATAAAACCCTTCACTGGGTAGTTATTAATGTACACCTTAACTGGGTAGTTATTAATATACACCTTCACTGGGTAGTTATTAATATACACCTTCACTGGGTAGTTATTAATGTACACATTCACTGGGACAGTTATTAATAAAACCCTTCACTGGGTAGTTATTAATGTACACCTTCACTGGGTAGTTATTAATATACACCTTCACTGGGTAGTTATTAATGTACACCTTCACTGGGTAGTTATTAATGTACACCTTCACTGGGTAGTTATTAATATACACCTTCACTGTGTAGTTATTAATGTACACAGCACCTTCACTGGGTAGTTATTAATGTACACTTTCACTGGGTAGTTATTAATGTACACCTTCACTGGGTAGTTATTAATGTACACAGCACCTTCACTGGGTAGTTATTAATGTACACCTTCACTGGGTAGTTATTAATGTACCCCTTCACTGGGTAGTTATTAATGTACACCTTCACTGGGTAGTTATTAATGTACACAGCACCTTCACTGGGTAGTTATTAATGTACACTTTCACTGGGTAGTTATTAATGTACCCCTTCACTGGGTAGTTATTAATATACACCTTCACTGGGTAGTTATTAATGTACACCTTCACTGGGTAGTTATTAATGTACACCTTCACTGGGTAGTTATTAATGTACACCTTCACTGGGTAGTTATTAATGTACACCTTCACTGGGTAGTTATTAATGTACACCTTAACTGGGTAGTTATTAATATACACCTTCACTGGGTAGTTATTAATATACACCTTCACTGGGTAGTTATTAATGTACACATTCACTGGGACAGTTATTAATAAAACCCTTCACTGGGACAGTTATTAATAAAACCCTTCACTGGGTAGTTATTAATGTACACCTTCACTGGGTAGTTATTAATATACACCTTCACTGGGTAGTTATTAATATACACCTTCACTGGGTAGTTATTAATGTACACCTTCACTGGGTAGTTATTAATGTACACCTTCACTGGGTAGTTATTAATATACACCTTCACTGGGTAGTTATTAATGTACACCTTCACTGGGTAGTTATTAATGTACATCTTCACTGGGTAGTTATTAATGTACACCTTCACTGGGTAGTTATTAATGTACACAGCATCTTCACTGGGTAGTTATTAATGTACACCTTCACTGGGTAGTTATTAATGTACACCTTCACTGGGTAGTTATTAATGTACACAGCACCTTCACTGGGTAGTTATTAATGTACACTTTCACTGGGTAGTTATTAATGTACACCTTCACTGGGTAGGTATTAATGTACACAGCACCTTCACTGGGTAGTTATTAATGTAAACCTTCACTGGGTAGTTATTAATGTACACCTTCACTGGGTAGTTATTAATGTACACAGCACCTTCACTGGGTAGTTATTAATGTAAACCTTCACTGGGTAGTTATTAATGTACACCTTCACTGGGTAGTTATTAATGTACACAGCACCTTCACTGGGTAGTTATTAATGTTCACCTTCACTGGGTAGTTATGAATGTACACCATTACTGGGTAGTTATTAATGTACACCTTCACTGGGACAGTTATTAATAAAACCCTTCACTGGGTAGTTATTAATGTAAACCTTCACTGGGTAGTTATTAATGTACACCTTCACTGGGTAGTTATTAATGTACACCTTCACTGGGTAGTTATTAATGTACACAGCACCTTCACTGGGTAGTTATTAATGTACACCTTCACTGGGTAGTTATTAATATACACCTTCACTGGGTAGTTATTAATATACACCTTCACTGGGTAGTTATTAATATACACCTTCACTGGGTCGTTATTAATGTACACATTCACTGGGTAGTTATTAATGTACACAGCACCTTCACTGGGTAGTTATTAATGTACACCTTCACTGGGTAGTTATTAATGTACACCTTCACTGGGTAGTTATTAATGTACACCTTCACTGGGTAGTTATTAATGTACACCTTCACTGGGTAGTTATTAATATACACCTTCACTGGGTAGTTATTAATGTACACCTTCACTGGGTAGTTATTAATGTACACCTTCACTGGGTAGTTATTAATATACACCTTCACTGGGTAGTTATTAATGTACACCTTCACTGGGTAGTTATTAATATACACCTTCACTGGGTAGTTATTAATGTACACCTTCACTGGGTAGTTATTAATGTACACCTTCACTGGGTAGTTATTAATGTACACAGCACCTTCACTGGGTAGTTATTAATGTACACCTTCACTGGGTAGTTATTAATGTACACCTTCACTGGGTAGTTATTAATATACACCTTCACTGGGTAGTTATTAATGTACACCTTCACTGGGTAGTTATTAATGTACACAGCACCTTCACTGGGACAGTTATTAATGTACACAGCACCTGTACCTGTAAAGAACATTTGTTTTTGGGTGAAGGGTGATGCAGCATGTTGGAGATCCAGTGTCTTTATATAGTTAGCTACTTACCCAAGACAGCGGAGGTCACACCAGCTGCAACCCACTGGAGCAAACTGACGGATTCGTGTTTGACCTGTCCTGTCTGCGGTTGCAATTTATGATGCTAGAAAATGTGTACATTTATATACCGTACATTGGTCGTATCATGGTTTCCTATCGGGCATCTGATTCGCTGATACGCTATTACACATTTAGCTCTGGCTTCTTGGCTTCTTCTTCTGCTGGATCTTCTGTGATGTAATCAGCCTGGAACGTGGCCGAAGAACAGCATCGGTACAAACCTTCGAGACATCTGCCCACGGTAAGTGGCACAGATTGATTGACCTGATTGGCGGATGAGACACGAGGGTACATCTAAGTAGTCTAAAGTGACTTCCTCTTCACGTCCAACGACCACGAGACATCCCCCCACACACAATATCAATTCTCCCGATTAGCTAAACATAGCTATTGTTGACACAATTTTACAGTTTGGGCCAAAAGGAGAGGGTGGGGCCAAAAGGAGAGGGTGGGGCCAAAAGGAGAGGGTGGGTCCAAAAGGAGAGGGTGGGTCCAAAAGGAGAGGGTGGGTCCAAAAGGAGAGGGTGGGGCCAAAAGGAGAGGGTGGGGCCAAAAGGAGAGGGTGGGGCCAAAAGGAGAGTTGGGCCAAAAGGAGAGGGTTGGGCCAAAAGGAGAGGGTGGGGCCAAAAGGAGAGGGTGGGGCCAAAAGGAGAGGGTTGGGCCAAAAGGAGAGGGTGGGGCCAAAATGAGAGGGTTGGACCAACCCTGCTCTATGGGCCGCGTTCCAACTTTGGACATTTCACCTTCCCTATGCACTTGTCAGTAGTTGGTATTCAGTCTTACCTGACTGCAGGTGTGTAACAGGTGTTTTGGAGGCGTGGCTCCCTTCCGAGGGCTGAATACATTTAATTCACAAGCTGAAAATTCACCCCACTTTCTGGCCAAAAGATTTTCTCTTGGGAGTTTTTTCCATTCAATGTTCAAGGCTCAGAATATTTGGGCTCAATGAAAGAACTATCAACATAGTATATCTGCATATTCATCTCCTTCACGGTACCAATTTGTTACGATTTAAAAATATTCTGATTTAGGAAAGTATTTATGAATCATAAAAACTTTAAAAAAACGTTTTACGTATTTTTTTTTGCACAGAAGAAAGATACGGAGAGGGATAATATTTAACACGATAGAAATAGGAAACAAGACAAAGTTACTTAATTAATAGTGGTATTAATAGTATTAATAGTTACCTATAATTCATACATTTGACAGTAACCCATCTCTGTAAGATCAAAGGTCGTACAAATTCTGCATAATGGATCATTCATAAACTTTACTGTGGGAAAGGTGATATGTTGATATGCTTCAGTTTGCTGCCATAATGACTGAATCAGTTATATGAATCAGTTTGCTGCCATAATGACTGAATCAGTCATATGAATCAGTTTGCTGCCATAATGACTGAATCAGTTATATGAATCAGTTTGCTGCCATTATGACTGAATCAGTTATATGAATCAGTTTGCTGCCATTATGACTGAATCAGTTATATGAATCAGTTTGCTGCCATAATGACTGAATCAGTTTGCTGCCATTATGACTGAATCAGTTATATGAATCAGTTTGCTGCCATAATGACTGAATCAGTTTGCTGCCATTATGACTGAATCAGTTATATGAATCAGTTTGCTGCCATAATGACTGAATCAGTTTGCTGCCATTATGACTGAATCAGTTATATGAATCAGTTTGCTGCCATTATGACTGAATCAGTTATACGAATCAGTTTGCTGCCATAATGACTGAATCAGTTATACGAATCAGTTTGCTGCCATTATGACTGAATCAGTTATATGAATCAGTGTGCTGCCATTATGACTGAATCAGTTATATGAATCAGTTTGCTGCCATAATGACTGAATCAGTTTGCTGCCATTATGACTGAATCAGTTATATGAATCAGTTTGCTGCCATTATGACTGAATCAGTTATATGAATCAGTTTGCTGCCATTATGACTGAATCAGTTATATGAATCAGTTATATGAATCAGTTTGCTGCCATTATGACTGAATCAGTTATATGAATCAGTTATATGAATCAGTTATATGAATCAGTTATATGAATCAGTTTGCTGCCATTATGACTGGCTTCACATTCATCTCCAGCGATTATAAGGTCAAAAAGATCTGAAACAACTATAATTTATATTTACAATCCCCCTCATTCAAACAGATCCCCCATTAACCTGGCTGTTCTCAACAGCTCTTATCCGTTGAGTAAATGACAGTGCAGGGAGCAAAGTGTTATTTCTATTGGGGAAAAGGAAAGTCGATGTTGAATTATGAATCAGTTATATGAATCAGTTTGCTGCCATTATGACTGAATCAGTTATATGAATCAGTTTGCTGCCATTATGACTGAATCAGTTATATGAATCAGTTATATGAATCAGTTTGCTGCCATTATGACTGAATCAGTTTGCTGCCATTATGACTGAATCAGTTATATGAATCAGTTATATGAATCAGTTTGCTGCCATTATGACTGGCTTCACATTCGTCTCCAGCGATTATAAGGTCAAATAGATCTGAAACTATTGTCATTGATATTTACAATTCCCTTACCCATTTAATCACATATCAATTTATAAATTACGGCGTAAAGACAAATGGTGTTATTATTAAAAAATATATTGTCCTTTTCTCCCCAATTTCAATCTTGTGTCATCGCTGCAACTCAACCAACGGGAGGTCGAAGGTCAATGTTGTGCGTCCTCCAAAACATGACCACGCTTCTTAAATTAAAACAGACATCCAAATACCACCCCCCCCCACCCCACATATGGACTGGGGGGGGGGGACTGATCTATAACTATTTGGACTGGGGGGGACTGATCTATAACTATATGGACTGGGGGGGACTGATCTATAACTACATGGACTGGGGGGGACTGATCTATAACTATATGGACTGGGGGAGCTGATCTATAACTATATGGACTGGGGGGGTGACTGATCTATAACTATATGGACTGGGGGGACTGATCTATAACTATATGGACTGGGGGGGGGGACTGATCTATAACTACATGGACTGGGGGGGACTGATCTATAACTATATGGACTGGGGGAGCTGATCTATAACTATATGGACTGGGGGGGGGGGGACTGATCTATAACTATATGGACTGGGGGTGGGACTGATCTATAACTATATGGACTGGGGGGGGGGGGCTGATCCTGGATCTACACTCCTGTACTCAGATCCTCTGTCTCCCCATATAGTGTAGTATTATGACCAGACTTACAGTTGTAAGTAAGTTGGGAGTCAAATGGCACCACTATGGGGCTCTGGTCTAAAAGTAGTGCACTATGTAGGGAATAGGGCTCTGGTCTGAAAGTAGTGCACTATGTAGGGAATAGGGCTCTGGTCTAAAGTAGTGCACTATATAGGGTATAGGGCTCTGGTCTAAAGTAGTGCACTATATAGGGTATAGGGCTCTGGTCTAAAGTAGTGCACTATATAGGGTATAGGGCTCTGGTCTAAAGTAGTGCACTATATAGGGTATAGGGCTCTGGTCTAAAGTAGTGCACTATATAGGGTATAGGGTGCCATTTGGGAAACATCCAGGGTCAAGGGGGTCATTTGGAGACGGAGCCGAGGCTAGAACTTCCTGCTTGTTGCTTCTGACGCTTCAGGTAATATTTCTGGAGAGAGAAAAAGAGGGGGATAGAGAGAGAGAGAGGGAGAGAGAGAGGGAGAGAGAGAGGAGAGAGAGAGGGAGAGAGAGAAAGAGGGGATATAGAGAAAGAGGAGAGATAGAGAGAGAGGGGAGGTGGAGAAAGAGAGAGAGGGAGAGAGAGAGAGAGAGAGAGGGGAGAGAGAGAGAGAGAGAGAGAGAGGAGAGAGAGAGAGAGAGAGAGAGAGAGAGGGGGAGAGAGGGGGGATAGAGAAAGAGAGGGGATAGAGAAAGAGAGAGGGGGTAGAGAGAGAGGGGATAGAGAAAGAGAGGGGGATAGAGAAGGAGAGAGGGGGATAGAGAAAGAGAGAGGGGATAGAGAAAGAGAGAGGGGGTAGAGAAAGAGAGGGGGGATAGAGAAGGGAGAGGGGGTAGAGAGAGAGAGGGGGATAGAGAAAGAGAGAGGGGATAGAGAAAGAGAGAGGGGGGTAGAGAAAGAGAGGGGGATAGAGAAGGGAGAGGGGGTAGAGAGAGAGGGGGATAGAGAAAGAGAGAGGGAGATAGAGCAAGAGAGAGGGGGATAGAGAAAGAGAGAGGGGATAGAGAAAGAGAGGGGGGATAGAGAAAGAGAGAGGGGGACAGAGAAAGAGAGAGGGGGGTAGAGAAAGAGAGGGGGGTAGAGAAATAGAGAGGGGGATAGAGAAAGAGAGAGGGGGATAGAGAAAGAGAGGGGGATAGAGAAAGAGAGAGGGGGATAGAGAAAGAGAGGGGGGGATAGAGAAAGAGAGGGGGGATAGAGAAAGAGAGAGGGGGATAGAGAAAGAGAGAGGGGGATAGAGAAAGAGAGGGGGGGGGATAGAGAAAGAGAGGGGGATAGAGAAAGAGAGGGGGGGATAGAGAAAGAGAGAGGGGGATAGAGAAAGAGAGAGGGGATGGAGAAAGAGAGAGGGGGGATGGAGAAAGAGAGAGGGAGGTGGAGAGAGAGGGGGGATAGAGAAAGAGAGGGGGATAGAGAAAGAGAGAGGGGGGGATGAGAGAGAGAGAGGATAGAGAAAGAGAGAGGGGTGTGGAGAAAGAGTGAGGGGGATAGAGAGAGAGGGGGATATAGAAAGAGAGGGGGATGGAGAAAGAGAGGGGATGGAGAAAGAGAGAGGGGGTGGAGAAAGAGAGGGGAGGTGGAGAGAGAGAGGGGATGGATAGAGAGAGAGGGGGGGATAGAGAGAGAGAGGGGGGGATAGAGAGAGAGAGAGAGGGGGGATAGAGAGAGAGAGGGGAGAGAGAAAGAGAGGGGGATAGAGAGTGAGAGAGGGGGGGGAGAGAGAGAGAGAGGGGGTATAGAGAAAGAGAGGGGGGTAGAGAGAGAGGGGGGATAGAGAAGAGAGAGGGGTAGAGAGAGAGAGGGGGATAGAGAAAGAGAGGGGATAGAGAGAGAGAGAGGGGGATAGAGAGAAGAGAGAGGGAGGTGGAGAGAGAGAGAGGGGGATAGAGAATAGAGAGAGGGGGATAGAGAGAGAGAGGGGATAGAGAAAGAGAGGGGGGATAGAGAAAGAGAGGGGGATAGAGAAAGAGAGGGGGGGATAGAGAAAGAGAGAGGGGGATAGAGAGAAAGAGAGATAGGGGAGAGGGGGTAGAGAGAGAGAGGGGGATAGAGAAAAGAGAGAGGGGATAGAGAAAGAGAGGGGGATAGAGAAGAGAGAGAGGGGATAGAGAAAGAGAGAGGGGGTAGAGAAAGAGAGGGGGATAGAGAAGGGAGGGGGTAGAGAGAGAGGGGGATAGAGAAGAGAGAGGGGATAGAGAAAGGAGGGGATAGAGAGAGAAAGAGAGAGGGGGATAGAGAAAGAGAGAGGGGGATAGAGAAATAGAGAGAGGGGGATAGAGAAAGAGAGAGGGGATAGAGAAAGAGAGAGGGGGGTAGAGAAAGAGAGAGGGGGATAGAGAAAGAGAGAGGGGGATAGAGAAAGAGAGAGGGGATAGAGAAAGAGAGAGAAAGGGGGGGGGATAGAGAAAGAGAGAGGGGGGGATAGAGAGAGAGAGAGGGGGATAGAGAAAGAGAGGGGATAGAGAAAGAGAGAGGGGGAGAGAAAGAGAGGGGGATAGAGAAAGAGAGGGGGATAGAGAAAGAGAGAGGGGATAGAGAAAGAGAGGGGGATGAGAAGGAGGGGGATGAGAAAGAGAGAGGGGGGTGGAGAGAGAGAGGGGGATAGAGAAAGAGAGAGGGGGATAGAGAAAGAGAGGGGGATAGAGAAAGAGAGGGGATAGAGAAAGAGAGGGGGTGGAGAAAGAGTGAGGGGGATAGAGAGAGGGGATATAGAAAGAGAGAGGGGATGGAGAAAGAGAGAGGGGATGGAGAAGAGAGAGGGAAAGTGGAGAAAGAGAGAGGGGGATGGAGAAAGAGAGGGGATGGATAGAGAGAGGGGGGGAGAGAGAGAGAGGGGGATAGAGAGAGAGAGAGAGGGGGATAGAGAGAGAGAGGGGGATAGAGAGAGAGAGAGGGGATGGAGAGAGAGAGAGAGGGGGTATAGAGAAGAGAGAGGGGGTAGAGAGAGAGAGGGGATAGAGAAAGAGAGAGGGTAGAGAGAAGGGGGATAGAGAAGAGAGAGGGGGGGGATAGAGAAAGAGAGAGGGGGGATAGAGAGAAGAGAGAGGGGGTGAAAGAGAGAGGGGGATAGAGAGAGAGGGGGGATAGAGAGAGAGAGGGGTAGAGAGAGGGGGATAGAGAAAGAGAGGGGGATAGAGAAAGAGAGGGGGGGATAGAGAGAGAGGGGGTAGAGAGAGAGGGGGAGGGGATAGAGAGAGGGGGAGAGGGGAGAGAGAGAGAGGGGGGATAGATAGAGAAAGAGAGGGGGATAGAGAAAGAGAGAGGGGGTAGAGAAAGAGAGGGGATAGAGAAAGGGAGGGGGATAGAGAGAGAGGGGATAGAGAAAGAGGGGGATAGAGAAAGAGAGGGGGATAGAGAAAGAGAGAGGGGGATAGAGAGAGAGAGGGAGGGGATAGAGAAAGAGAGGGGGATAGAGAAAGAGAGAGGGGGATAGAGAAGAGAGGGGGGATAGAGAAAGAGAGGGGGATAGAGAAAGAGAGAGGGGATGGAGAAAGAGAGAGGGATGAGAAAGAGAGAGGGGGGGAGAAAGAGAGAGAGGGGATAGAGAGAGAGAAGGGGATAGAGAAAGAGAGAGGGGGATAGAGAGAAGAGATAGAGAAAGAGAGGGGGTGTGGAGAGAGAGAGGGGTATAGAGAAAGAGAGAGGGGTAGAGAGAGGGGGATAGAGAGAGGGGGATATAGAGAAGAGAGAGGGGATGGAGAAAGAGAGAGTGGATGGAGAAAGAGAGAGGGGTGGAGATAGAGAGAGGGGGTGGAGAGAGGGGGGATGGATAGAGAAAGAGAGAGGGGGATAGAGAAAGAGAGAGGGGGATAGAGAGAGAGAGAGGGGGATAGAGAAAGAGAGAGGGGGATAGAGAGAGAGAGGGGGATAGAGAGAGAGGGGGTAGAGAGAGAGAGAGAGGGATAGAGAAAGAGAGGGGGGATAGAGAGTGAGAGAGGGGATAGAGAGAGAGAGGGGGATAGAGTGAGAGGGTAGGGGAGAGAGAGAGAGGGGATAGAGAAAGAGAGAGGGGGGATAGAGAGAGGGGGATAGAGAGAGAGGGGAGGTAGAGAGAGAGGGGATAGAGAAGAGAGGGGGATAGAGAGAGAGAGGGGGGGATAGAGAGAGAAGAGAGGGGGGGGTAGAGAGAGAGAGAGGGGATAGAGAGTGAGAGAGAGGGGGGGATAGAGAGAGAGGGATAGAGAAAGAGAGGGGGAGAGAGGGGGGATAGAGAAGAGAGGGGATAGAGAAAGAGGGGGGGGATAGAGAAAGAGAGAGGGGGTGGAGAAAGAGAGGGATAGAGAAAGAGAGGGGGATAGAGAAGAGAGAGGGGGATAGAGAATGAGAGGGGATAGAGAAAGAGAGAGGGTGGAGAAGAAGAGAGGGATAGAGAAGAGGGGGGATAGAGAAAGAGAGAGGGGATGGAGAAGAGAGGGGATAGAGAAAGAGAGGGGATAGAGAAGAGGGGGATGGAGAGAAGAGAGAGGGGGATAGAGAGAGAGAGAGGGAGAGAGAGAGGGGATAGAGAAGAGGGGGATAGAGAAGAGAGGGGGGATAGAGAGAGGGGGATAGAGAAGAGGGGGATAGAGAAAGAGAGGGGGGGGATAGAGAAAGAGAGAGGGGGGATGAGAGAGGGGGATAGAGAAGAGAGGGGGATAGAGAAAGAGAGGGGGATAGAGAATGAGAGGGGGATAGAGAAAGAGAGAGGGGGAGAAAGATAGAGGGGGATAGAGAAAGAGAGGGGGATAGAGAGAGAGAGGGGGATAGAGAGAAAGGGGATAGAGAAAGAGGGGGGATAGAGAGAGAGAGAGGGGTGGAGAAAGAGAGGGGATAGAAAAGAGAGAGGGGGTGGAGAAAGAGAGAGGGATAGAGAAGAGAGGGGGAATAGAGAAAGAGAGGGGATAGAGAAAGAGGGGATAGAGAAAGAGAGGGGATAGAGAAAGAGAGGGGGGGATAGAGAAGAGGGGGATAGAGAAAGAGAGGGGGATAGAGAAAGAGAGAGGGGGATAGAGAAAGAGAGGGGGGATAGAGAAAGAGAGAGGGGGATAGAGAAAGAGAGAGGGATAGAGAAAGGGATAGAGAAAGAGAGGGGGATGGAGAAAGAGAGAGGGGGGTGGAGAAAGAGAGGGAGGTGGAGAGAGAGGGGGATAGAGAGAGAGGGGGATAGAGAAAGAGAGGGGGGATAGAGAAAGAGAGAGGGGGATAGAGAAAGAGAGAGGGGTGGAGAAAGAGTGAGGGGATAGAGAGAGGGGGATATAGAAAGAGAGGGGGATGGAGAAAGAGAGGGATGGAGAAAGAGAGAGGGGGTGGAGAAAGAGAGAGGGGGATGGAGAGAGAGAGGGGATGGATAGAGAGAGAGAGGGGGATAGAGAGAGAGAGGGGGATAGAGAGAGAGGGATAGAGAAAGAGGGGGAGAGAGAGAGAGATAGAGAGAGGAGGGGGGATAGAGAGAGAGAGGGGATAGAGAAAGAGAGAGGGGGATAGAGAGAGAGAGAGGGGGGATAGAGAAGAGAGGGGGAGAGAGAGATAGAGGAGGGGATAGAGAGAGAGAGGGGGATAGAGAGAGAGAGGGGGATAGAGAAAGAGAGAGGGATGGATAGAGAGGGGGTAGAGAGAGAGGGGGATAGAGAAAGAGAGGGGGATAGAGAGAGAGAGAGATAGAGAGAGAGAGGGAGAGAGGGGGGATAGAGAAAGAGAGGGGGATAGAGAGAGGGGGATAGAGAGAGAGAGATAGAGAGGGGGATAGAGAGAGAGGGGGGATAGAGAAGAGGGGGATAGAGAAGAGGGGAGAGAGGGGATAGAGAAAGAGAGAGGGGATAGAGAGGGATAGAGAGAGGGGGGGATAGAGAAAGAGAGAGGGGGATAGAGAAGAGAGGGGGATAGAGAAAGAGAGGGGGGATAGAGAAAGAGAGAGGGGGATAGAGAAAGAGAGGGGGGGATAGAGAAAGAGAGAGGGGATAGAGAAAGATAGAGAAAGGGGATAGAGAATAGAGAGAGAGGGGGATAGAGAGAGGGGAAAGAGAGGGATAGAGAGAGAGGGGATAGAGAAAGAGAGAGGGGATAGAGAAAGAGAGGGGGATAGAGAAAGAGAGATAGAGAGAGAGAGAGGGATAGAGAAAGAGAGGGGATAGAGAAAGAGAGGGGGAGAGAAAGAGAGGGGGATAGAGAAAGAGAGGATGGAGAAAGAGAGAGGGGGTGGAGAAAGAGAGAGGGGGAGAGAGAGGGGGATAGAGAAAGAGAGGGGGATAGAGAAAGAGAGAGGGGATAGAGAAGGGAGATAGAGAAAGAGAGAGGGGGTGGAGAAAGAGAGAGGGGTATAGAGAAGAGAGAGAGGGGTAGAGAGGGGGGATAGAGAGAGAGGGGATATAGAAAGAGAGAGGGGATGGAGAAGAGAGGATGGATGGAGAAAGAGAGGGGGATGGAGAAAGAGAGAGAGAGAGGTGGAGAGAGAGGGGGATGGATAGAGAGAGAGAGGGGGGATAGAGAGAGGGGGGGATAGAGAGAGAGAGGGGGGGGATAGAGAGAGAGAGAGAGGGGGGATAGAGAGAGAGGGGGATAGAGAGAGAGAGGGAGGATAGAGGGGGATAGAGAGAGAGAGGGGGATAGAGAGAGAGAGGGGGATAGAGAGAAGAGAGAGGGGGATAGAGAAAGAGAGGGGAGAGAGAGAGAGAGGGGGGATAGAGAAAGAGGGGTAGAGAGAGGGGATAGAGAAAGAGAGGGGATAGAGAGAGAGGGGGATAGAGAAAGAGAGGGGATGATAGAGAGGAGGAGAGAGGGGGATAGAGAGAGGGGATAGAGAAAGAGAGGGGGATAGAGAAAGAGAGAGGGGGATAGAGAGAGAGAGAGGGGGGATAGAGAAAGAGGATAGAGAAAGAGAGGGGATAGAGAGGGGATAGAGAAAGAGAGGGGATAGAGAAAGAGAGGGGATAGAGAAAGAGAGAGATGGAGAAGAGGGGAGAAAGAGGGGGATAGAGAAGAGAGGGGGGATAGAGAAAGAGAGAGGGGATAGAGAAAGAGAGGGGATAGAGAAAGAGAGAGGGGGGAGAAAGAGGGGATAGAGAGAGGGGGGATAGAGAAAGAGAGAGGGGGTGGAGAAAGAGAGAGGGGGATAGAGAAAGAGGGGGGGATAGAGAAAGAGAGGGTGGGGAGGGGGGTGGAGAAAGAGAGGGGATAGAGAAAGAGAGAGGGGGTGGAGAGAAAGAGAGGGGGATAGAGAAAGAGGGGGATAGAGAAGAGAGAGGGGGTAGAGAAGAGGGGATAGAGAAAGAGAGGGGGATAGAGAAAGAGGGGGATAGAGAAAGAGAGGGGGGGTGGAGAAAGAGAGGGGGATAGAGAAGAGAGGGGATAGAGAAAGAGAGAGGGGATAGAGAATGAGAGGGGGATAGAGAAAGAGAGAGGGAGAGGGGGATGGAGAAAGAGAGAGGGGGATAGAGAAAGAGAGAGGGGGTAGAGAAAGAGAGAGGGGGGGATAAAGAGAGAGGGGATAGAGAATGAGATAGAGAATGGATAGAGAAAGAGAGAGGGGGATAGAGAAAGAGAGGGGGATAGAGAAAGAGAGGGGGATAGAGAAAGAGAGAGGGGGATAGAGAAAGAGGGGGATAGAAAGAGAGGGGGATAGAGAAAGAGAGGGGGATAGAAAGATAGAGAGAGGGGGATAGAGAAGAGGGGGGATAGAGAGAGGGGGGGATAGAGAAAGAGAGGGGATAGAGAAAGAGAAGGGGTGAGAGAAAGAGGGATAGAGAGGGATAGAGAAAGAGGGGGATAGAGAAAGATAGAGAGAGGGGGATGGAGAAAGAGAGGGGGTGGATAGAGAGAGGATGGAGAGAGGGGGGATAGAGAAGAGAGGGGGATAGAGAGAAGAGGGGATAGAGAAGAGAGAGGGGTGGGAGAAAGAGTGAGGGGGATAGAGAGGGGGAGATATAGAAAGAGAGGGGATGGAGAAAGAGAGGGGGATGGAGAATAGAGAGAGGGGGGATGGAGAAAGAGAGAGGGGATGGAGAGAGAGGGGGGATAGGATAGAGAGAGAGGGGGATAGAGAGAGGGGGATGGAGGGGGGGATAGAGAGAGAGGGGGGATAGAGAGAGAGAGAGGGGGATAGAGAGAGAGGGGGGATAGAGAGAGGGTGGAGAGAGAGGGGATGGAGAGGGGGGTATAGAGAGATAGAGAAAGAGAGAGGGGGAGAGAAAGGGGGATAGAGAGGGGGAGAGAGGGGATAGAGAGAGAGGGGGGTAGAGAGAAGAGGGGGATAGAGAGAGAGAGGGGGATAGAGAGAGAGAGAGAGGGGGTAGAGAGAGAATAGAGAGAGGGGGGGATAGAGAGAGAGAGGGGGATAGAGAAAGAGAGGGGGATAGAGAGAAGAGAGGGGGATAGAGAAAGAGGGATAGAGAGAGAGAGAGAGGGGGATAGAGAGAGAGGGAGAGGAGGAGAGAGGGGATAGAGAGAGAGAGGGGGATAGAGAAAGAGAGGGGGATAGAGAAGAGAGAGGGGATAGAGAGGGGATAGAGAAGGGGGATAGAGAGGGAGGATAGAGAAAGAGGGGGATAGAGAAAGGGGGGATAGAGAAAGAGAGGGGGATAGAGAAGAGAGGGGGATAGAGAGGAGGGGATAGAGAAAGAGAGAGGGGGATAGAGAAAGATAGAGGGGATAGAGAAGAGATAGAGAAAGAGGGGATAGAGAAAGAGAGAGGGGGATAGAGAAAGAGAGAGAAAGAGAGGGGATAGAGAAAGAGAGAGGGGGATGGAGAAAGAGAGAGGGGGTGGAGAAAGAGGGGAGAGAGAGAGGGGATGGAGAAAGAGAGGGGGATAGAGAAAGAGGGGGGGATAGAGAAAGAGAGGGGGATAGAGAGAATAGAGAAAGAGGGGGTGGAGAAAGAGTGAGGGGGATAGAGAGAGAGGGGATATAGAAAAGAGAGAGGGGATGGAGAAAGAGAGAGGGTGGATGGAGAAAGAGAGGGGGGGATGGAGAAAGAGAGAGGGAGGTGGAGAAAGAGAGAGGGGATGAGATAGAGAGAGGGGATAGAGAGAGAGAGAGGGGGATAGAGAGAGAGAGGGGGGATAGAGAGAGAGGGGATAGAGAGAGAGAGGGGATAGAGAGAGAGAGAGAGAGGGGGATAGAGAGAGAGAGAGGGGGATAGAGAGAGAGGGGGATAGAGAAAGAGAGAGGGAGAGAGAGGGGGATAGAGAAAGAGAGAGGGGGATAGAGAAGAGAGAGAAGGGGATAGAGAAAGAGAGGGGGATAGAGAAAGAGATAGAGAAAGGGGGGATAGAGAAAGAGAGGGGGATGGAGAAAGAGAGGGGATAGAGAAAGAGAGGGGTGGAGAAAGAGAGGGGGATAGAGAAAGAGAGAGGGGGATAGAGAAAGAGAGAGGGGGGGAGAAAGAGATAGAGAAAGAGAGGGGATAGAGAAAGAGAGAGGGGGTGGAGAAAGAGTGAGGGGGATAGAGAGAGAGGGGGATATAGAAAGAGAGAGGGGATGGAGAAAGAGAGGGGGATGGAGAAAGAGAGGGGATGGAGAAAGAGAGGGGGGATAGAGAGGAGAGAGAGGGGATAGAGAAAGAGAGGGGGGATAGAGAGAGAGATAGAAAGAGAGGGGGATAGAGAGAGAGAGAGGGGGATAGAGAGGAGTAGAGAGGGGGATAGGAAAGAGAGAGAGGGGGATGGAAGAGAGGGGGATAGAGAGAGGGGGATAGAGAAAGAGAGGGGGATAGAGAAGAGAGAGAGAGGGGGATAGAGAAAGAGGGATAGAGAAAGAGAGGGGGTAGAGAAAGAGAGGGGGATAGAGAGAAGAGAGGGGGATGAGAGAGAGAGGGGGATAGAGAAAGAGAGGGGGATAGAAAAGAGAGGGGTGGAGAAGAAGAGGGGATAGAGAGAGGGGGATAGAGAAAGAGAGAGGGGTAGAGAAAGAGGGGGATAGAGAAAGAGAGGGGGGGAGAAAGAGAGGGGATAGAGAAAGAGAGGGGGATAGAGAAAGAGAGGGGGAGAATAGAGAATAGAGAAAGATAGAGGGGGGGATAGAGAAAGAGAGAGGGGGATAGAGAAAGAGAGGGGGATAGAGAAAGAGAGAGGGGGAAAGAGAGAGAGAGGGGGATAGAGAGAGAGGGATAGAGAAAGAGAGGGGATAGAGAAAGAGAGAGGGGGGGAATGGAGAAAGAGAGAGAGGGGGATAGAGAAAGAGAGGGGGATAGAGAGAGAGAGATAGAGGGGGGATAGAGAAAGAGAGAGAGAGAGGGGGGATAGAGAAAGAGAGAGGGGGATAGAGAAAGAGAGAGGGGGTGGAGAAAGAGGGGATAGAGAAAGAGGGGGGATAGAGAAAGAGAGAGAAAGAGGGGGGGATAGAGAAAGAGAGGGGGGAGAAAGAGAGGGGGATAGAGAAGAGAGAGGGGGATGGAGAAAGAGAGAGGGGGGTGGAGAAAGAGAGAGGGGGATAGAGAGAAGAGAGAGGGGGATAGATAGAGAGAGGGGGATAGAGAGAGGGGGGGTAGAGAAAGAGAGAGGGGGATAGAGAAAGGGGGGGATAGAGAGAGAGGGGATATAGAAAGAGAGAGGGGATGGAGAAAGAGAGAGGGGATGGAGAAAGAGAGAGAGAGAGGGGGTGGAGAAAGAGAGAGGGATAGAGAGAGGAGAGAGAGAGGGGGATAGAGAAAGAGAGAGAGGGGGGGATAGAGAGAGAGAGGGGGATAGAGAGAGAGAGAGAGGGGGATAGAGAGAGAGAGAGAGGGGGATAGAGAAAGAGAGGGGGGGAGAGAGAGAGAGGGGTAGAGAGAGAGAGAGGGATAGAGAAAGAGAGAGGGGGATAGAGAAAGAGAGAGGGGGATAGAGAGAGAGAGAGGGGGATAGAGAAAGAGGGGGATAGAGAAAGAGAGGGGGGATAGAGAAAGAGAGAGAAAGGGGGGATAGAGAAAGAGAGGGGGATAGAGAAAGAGAGGGGGATAGAGAAAGAGAGAGGGGGGTGGAGAGAAGAGGGGGGATAGAGAGAGGGGGATAGAGAAAGAGAGGGGGATAGAGAAAGGGAGAGAGAGGGGATAGAGAAGAGAGGGGGATAGAGAAAGAGAGGGGGATAGAGAAAGAGAGAGGGGATAGAGAGAAAGAGAGGGATGGAGAGGAGAGAGAAAGAGAGAGGGGGATAGAGAAAGAGAGAGAGAGGGGATAGAGAAAGAGAGGGGGGATATAGAGAGAGAGAGAGGGGGATAGAGAGAAAGAGAGAGGGGGGGATAGAGAAAGAGAGGGGGATAGAGAAAGAGAGGGGGATAGAGAAAGAGAGAGGGGGATAGAAGAGAGGGGGATAGAGAAAGAGAGAGGGGATAGAAGAGAGGGGGATAGAGAAAGAGGGGGGATAGAGAAAGAGAGAGGGGGATAGAGAAAGAGAGAGGGGGATAGAGAAAGAGAGAGGTGGATGAGAGAGAGAGGGGGATAGAGAGAGGGGGATAGAGAGAGAGGGGGGGAGAAGAGAGAGAGAGGAGAGAGAGGGGGATAGAGAGAGGGGATAGAGAGAGAGAGGGGATAGAGAAGAGAGAGAGGGGGATAGAGAAGAGAGGGGGGGATAGAGAAAGAGAGGGGGGATAGAAAAAGGGGAGAGGGGGATAGAGAAAGAGAGGGGATAGAGAAAGAGGGATAGAAAGAGGGGATAGAGAAAGGGGTGAGAGGGGGGATAGAGAATGAGAGGGGATAGAGAAAGAGAGAGGGGGTGGAGAAAGAGGGGGATAAGAGAGGGGATAGAGAGAGGGTGGAGAGGGGGTGGAGAAAGAGAGAGGGGGATAGAGAAAGAGAGGGGGTGGAGAAAGAGAGGGGGGATAGAGAAAGAGAGAGGGGGATAGAGAAAGAGAGGGGGATAGAGAAAGAGAGGGGGATAGAGAGAGAGGGGGGATAGAGAGAAGGGGATAGAGAGAGGGGGGATGAGAGAGGGGGATAGAGAGAGAGAGAGGGGGTGGATAGAGAAAGAGAGAGGATAGAAAGAGGGGGTAGAGAGAGAAAGAGGGGATAGAGAAAGAGAGAGGGGGATAGAGAGATAGAGAAAGAGGAGGGGGATAGAGAGAAAGAGAGGGGATAGAGGGAGGTAGAGAGAGAGGGGGATAGAGAAAGAGAGAGGGGATAGAGAGAGAGAGAGGGGGATAGAGAGAGAGAGGGGTGGAGAGGGGATAGAGAGAGAGAGAGGGGGTAGGGGGGTAGAGAGAGAGATAGAGAGAGGAGGGGGTAGAGAGAGGGGGATAGAGAGAGGGGGTAGAGAGAGAAAGGGGATAGAGAAAGAGAGGGGGATAGAGAAAGAGAGAGGGGGATAGAGAAAGAGAGAGGGGGTGGAGAAGAGAGAGGGGGATAGAGAAAGAGAGGGGGATAGAGAAAGAGAGAGGGGGGGGGATAGAGAATGAGAGGGGGATAGAGAAAGAGAGAGGGGGTGGAGAAAGAGAGAGGGGGATAGAGAAAGAGAGGGGGATAGAGAAAGAGAGAGGGGGGGAGAAAGAGAGAGGGGGATAGAGAGAGAGAGAGGGGGTGGAGAAAGAGAGAGGGATAGAAAAAGAGAGAGGGGGTGGAGAAAGAGAGAGGGGGATAGAGAAAGAGAGGGGAATAGAGAAAGAGAGAGGGGGATAGAGAATGAGAGGGGGATAGAGAAAGAGAGAGGGGGGTGGAGAAAGAGAGGGGGGATAGAGAAAGAGAGAGAGGGGGGTGGAGAAAGAGAGAAAGAGGGGGGATAGAGAAAGAGAGAGGGGGTGGAGAAAGAGAGAGGGGGATAGAGAAAGAGAGGGGATAGAGAATGAGAGGGGGATAGAGAAAGAGAGGGGGGTAGAGAGAGAGAGAGAAGAGAGAGAGAGAGAGAGAGAAAAAGAGAGAGAGAGAGAGGAAAAAGAGAGAGAGAGAGAAAGAGAGAGAGAGAAAGAGAGAGAAAGAGAGAGAGGGGTGGGGGAGGGTGAAAGGTAGAGGTTATTGTTAGTTGTCCAGAACTGGTTATTTACAGGCCTAATAATGAAACCTGTCAATTCCAATGTACCTTCTAATTTAGATTATTCTCCTTGGCTACGTCGCCCCCACCCGTCGGTCAATTCCAATATATCAAACTAACAGGTCCACCCCCCCCCCCGGCCTGCCCCACCCAACCCATCCGTCAGCCCCCCCCCCCCCTAACTAACTGGTATAGTGATGTTGATACCTGCATGTTCTGATAGTGTTGCAGACTGCTGCAGTGGGTCTTCTTGGCTGTGTGTTCGTTCCCGTAGAACAGAGAACACAACCTACAGAAGAACCCTGTCTTAGGAACCACAAAGTCCTGGCCTGGAGAGGAGAGAGAGAGAGGGAGGGGGGCAGTTAGACCTGATGAGAAATGGTGTGTGTGTGTGTGTCTGTCGGGGAGTGTGTCTGTCAGTATCACCTATAGGGTTGTGAGGGCTGAAGGGAGGCAGTTTGAAGTCTGTGATCAGAGGAGACTCAGAACGACAACGTTTTAATTCAGGCTGCTCTTCCTCCTCTCTTCTCTGTTCACTGTCTTCTAGAGAGAAAGAGAGATGTGGAGAGAGAGATGAGAGAGAGAGATGTAGAGAGAGAGAGATGTGGAGAGAGAGATGAGAGAGAGAGAGAGATGTAGAGAGAGAGAGATGTGGAGAGAGAGAGAGGAGAGAGAGAGAGAGATGTGGAGAGAGAGAGATGTGGAGAGAGAGAGAGGAGAGAGAGATGTGGAGAGAGATGAGAGAGCGAGAGATGTGGAGAGAGAGAGAGATGAGAGATGTGGAGAGAGAGAGAGATGCGGAGAGAGATGAGAGAGCGAGAGATGTGGAGAGAGAGAGACGAGAGAGAGAGAGAGAGAGATGCAGAGAGAGAGAGATGTGGAGAGAGAGAGATGCAGAGAGAGAGATGCAGAGAGAGAGAGAGATGCAGAGAGAGAGATGTGGAGATGAGAGAGATGTGGAGATGAGAGAGATGTGGAGAGAGAGATGTGGAGATGAGAGAGATGAGAGATGTGGAGAGAGATGTGGAGAGAGAGAGATGTGGAGAGAGAGAGAGAGAGAGATGTGGAGAGAGAGATGTGGAGAGAGATGTAGAGAGAGAGATGTGGAGAGAGAGAGAGAGAGAGAGAGATGTGGAGAGAGAGAGAGAGAGATGTGGAGAGAGAGATGTAGAGAGAGAGAGAGAGAGAGAGAGAGAGAGAGAGAGATGTGGAGAGAGAGAGATGTGGAGAGAGAGAGAGATGTGGAGAGAGAGAGATGTGGAGAGAGAGAGAGAGAGAGAGAGAGAGAGAGAGAGAGAGAGAGAGAGAGAGAGATGTGGAGAGAGAGAGAGAGATGTGAGAGAGAGAGAGAGAGAGAGAGAGAGAGAGAGAGAGAGAGAGAGAGAGAGAGATGTGGAGAGAGAGAGATGTGGAGAGAGAGAGAGAGAGAGAGAGGAGAGAGAGAGAGAGATGTGAGAGAGAGAGAGAGATGAGAGAGAGAGAGAGAGAGAGTGTGGAGAGAGAGAGAGAGAGATGTGGAGAGAGAGATGTAGAGAGAGAGAGAGAGAGAGAGAGAGAGAGAGAGAGAGAGAGAGTGGAGAGAGAGAGATGTGGAGAGAGAGAGATGTGGAGAGAGAGATGTGGAGAGAGAGAGATGTGGAGAGAGAGATGAGGAGAGAGAGAGAGAGAGAGAGAGAGAGAGAGGAGAGAGAGAGAGAGAGAGAGAGAGAGAGAGAGAGAGAGATGAGAGAGAGAGAGAGAGAGAGAGAGATGAGAGAGAGAGAGATGAGAGAGAGAGAGAGAGATGTGGAGAGAGAGAGAGAGAGATGGGAGAGAGAGAGAGAGATGAGGAGAGAGAGAGAGAGAGATGTGAGAGAGAGAGAGATGTGGAGAGAGAGAGAGATGTGGAGAGAGAGAGAGAGAGAGAGAGAGAGAGAGATGTGGAGAGAGAGAGAGAGAGAGAGAGAGAGAGAGAGAGAGAGAGAGAGAGAGAGAGAGATGTGGAGAGAGAGAGAGAGAGAGAGAGATGTGGAGAGAGAGAGATGTGGAGATGAGAGAGAGAGATGTGGAGAGAGAGAGAGATGTGGAGATGAGAGAGAGATGTGGAGAGAGAGAGAGAGATGTGGAGAGAGAGAGAGATGTGGAGAGAGAGAGATGTGGAAAGGGAGAGAGATGTGGAGAGAGAGAGATGTGGAGAGAGAGAGAGATGTGGAAAGGGAGAGAGATGTGGAGATGAGAGAGATGTGGAAAGGGAGAGAGATGTGGAGAGAGAGAGAGATGTGGAGAGAGAGAGAGAGAGAGAGATGTGGAGAGAGAGAGAGAGAGAGAGAGAGATGTGGAGAGAGAGAGAGAGAGAGATGTGGAGAGAGAGAGATGTGGAGAGAGAGAGATGTGGAGAGAGAGAGAGGAGAGAGAGATGTGGAGATGAGAGAGAGAGATGTGGAGAGAGAGAGAGGAGAGAGAGATGTGGAGATGAGAGAGAGAGAGATGTGGAGAGAGAGGAGTCAGGAAGAACAAAGGCGAAGGGAGAAAACAGATCAATTTGGCAGAAAGAACAGAGTCCAGATATCATGTCATTATGTTCCTATCAAACACACGTCTTCATGACCACGTGGCCATTAGGAACATCCAGGGAGGAACTGATATTCACACCGCCTGGAATACAGACACCAGCCAAGGAAAAATGACTCAGTCTGTGGTCACATTTGAAAAAGATGCCAAATACGATTCCAAAATAAAACTTCTCCGCGGGAATGTGACACCTCAGTGACGCTACGAGGCTGGTGTCTCATGAACTACTGAACAACAGCTCATGTTGTTCTCTCTCTACCTTGTGGTGTCGTGAAGTCAGTCCAAGCTTTTCCAACACTGATATCTGTTGTCTCCTGTTTCCCCTCCAGACTCTGGTTCTCAGGGGGGTTCGTCTGCCTCTCCTGCCCTGCTGAGGAGGCCTCCAGGCTGGGTTGGTCTGCCGGGGTATCAGCCTTCCTCTCTTTCTCCTGGAGGTCTGGGACCGAGGCAGCTGGTTGGGCGTCCACCTCTGAGGTCACAGCGACTTGGAGCAATGAGGAGGGAGCGTCAACAGAAGCTGTGTCAGTGGGAGGAGTCGTATCTGTCCGAGGCTCCTCCTCTTCCTCTTCTTTAACTCTCACCTTCTTCACCTTCACTGGTTTCCTGGCTGTGATGAGAGAAGATGAAGAAATACAGAAGCAACATTATAACTCAAATCCTGTGTGTCTCCGAGTGTGTGTGTGTCTCCGAGTGTGTGTGTGTCTCCGAGTGTGTGTCTCTGTGTGTGTGTGTCTCTGAGTGTGTGTGTGTGTCTCTGAGTGTGTGTGTCTCCGAGTGTGTGTGTCTCTGAGTGTGTGTGTCTCCGAGTGCATGTGTGTGTCTCCGAGTGCATGTGTGTGTGTATGTCTCTGAGTGTGAGTGTGTGTGTGTGTCCCTCTATCTTACCAGAGGTCTGTCGGGCCCTCTTCCTCCCCCTGGCTCCTCTCCTTGTGGTAACAGCCTCCTCCTCCTCCTCCTCTCCCACTTCATCCACGGTCACAAAGTCCATTCTCCTGATTTCCTCCATGCCCCTGCCGTCGTCCTCTGCACCAGGAGACCCTGTAGCATCAGCTGGAGGAGAGAAATGGTTTAGACGACGAGAGGACAACCCCCCTTCTGTCCCAATACAACCCCCTTCTGTCCCAATACACCCCCCTTCTGTCCCAATTCAACTCCCCCCTTCTGTCCCAATACACCCCCCCTTTCTGTCCCAATACACCCCCCCCCTCTGTCCCCATACACCCCCCCTTCTGTCCCCATACACCCCACCCCCTTCTGTCCCCATACACCACCCCCACCATTCTGTCCCCCCCCTTCTGTCACGATTCACCCCCCTTTCTGTCCCAATACACCCCCTCCCCTTCTGTCCCGATACACCCCCACCCTTTCTGTCCCAATACACCCCCCCCCCCTTCTGTCCCGATACACCCCCCACCCTTTCTGTCCCAATACACCCCCCCCCTTCTGTCTAGATACACCCCCCCCCCTTCCGTCCTGACCCCCCCCTTCTACTACTCTGACAGACAGACCTGTGTGATCAGCTTGCTGGTTCTGCGCTGGTTCAGGACTCTTGTTCTGCTCTTCCTCCTCATCATCCTCCCCATCACCTCCAGCCTCATCCAGGGTTACCAGAGTCTGATAGGAGAGAGGTCAAAGGATGTGTGACTGAGAAAGGGAGAGACGACAGAGAGAGGAGAGACGACAGAGAGAGGAGAGAAGAGAGAGACGAGAGAGTGGAGAGAAGAGAGAGACGAGAGAGTGGAGAGGAGAGACGACAGAGAGAGAAGAGAGATGACAGAGAAGAGAGACGACAGAGAGAGGAGAGAGACGACAGAGAGAGAAGAGAGAGACGACAGAGAGGAGAGACGACAGAGAGGAGAGACGACAGAGAGAGGAGAGAGACTACAGAGAGGAGAGACGACAGAGAGGAGAGAGACTACAGAGAGAGGAGAGAGACTACAGAGAGGAGAGACGACAGAGAGGAGAGACGACAGAGAGAGGAGAGACGACAGAGAAGAGAGAGATGACAGAGAGGAGAGACGACAGAGAGAGGAGAGAGACTACAGAGAGAGGAGAGAGACTACAGAGAGGAGAGACGACAGAGAGGAGAGACGACAGAGAGGAGAGACGACAGAGAGAGGAGAGAGACTACAGAGAGGAGAGAGAGACGAGAGAGTGGAGAGGAGAGACGACAGAGAGAAGAGAGAGACGAGAGAGTGGAGAGGAGAGACGACAGAGAGAGAAGAGAGATGACAGAGAAGAGAGACGACAGAGAGAGGAGAGAGACGACAGAGAGAGAAGAGAGAGACGACAGAGAGGAGAGACGACAGAGAGGAGAGACGACAGAGAGAGGAGAGAGACTACAGAGAGGAGAGACGACAGAGAGGAGAGAGACTACAGAGAGAGGAGAGAGACTACAGAGAGGAGAGACGACAGAGAGGAGAGACGACAGAGAGAGGAGAGACGACAGAGAAGAGAGAGATGACAGAGAGGAGAGACGACAGAGAGAGGAGAGACGACAGAGAGAGGAGAGACGACAGAGAGAGGAGAGACGACAGAGAGAGGAGAGACGACAGAGAAGAGAGAGATGACAGAGAGGAGAGAGACGACAGAGAGAGGAGAGAGACGACAGAGAGAGGAGAGAGACGACAGAGAGAGGAGAGAGACGACAGAGAGAGGAGAGAGACTACAGAGAGGAGAGACGACAGAGAGGAGAGACGACAGAGAGAGGAGAGACGACAGAGAAGAGAGAGATGACAGAGAGGAGAGACGACAGAGAGAGGAGAGACGACAGAGAGAGGAGAGACGACAGAGAGAGGAGAGACGACAGAGAGAGGAGAGAGACGACAGAGAGAGGAGAGACGACAGAGAGAGGAGAGACGACAGAGAGAGGAGAGAGACGACAGAGAGAGGAGAGAGACGACAGAGAGAGGAGAGACGACAGAGAAGAGAGAGATGACAGAGAGGAGAGAGACGACAGAGAGAGGAGAGAGACGACAGAGAGGAGAGACGACAGAGAGGAGAGAGACTACAGAGAGAGGAGAGAGACGACAGAGAGAAGAGACGACAGAGAGAGAAGAGAGACGACAGAGAGAGGAGAGAGACGACAGAGAGGAGAGACGACAGAGAGGAGAGAGACTACAGAGAGAGGAGAGAGACGACAGAGAGAAGAGAGAGACGACAGAGAGAAGAGAGACGACAGAGAGAGAAGAGAGACGACAGAGAGAGGAGAGAGATGACAGAGAGGAGAGAGACGACAGAGAGAGAAGAGAGACGACAGAGAGAGGAGAGAGACGACAGAGAGGAGAGACGACAGAGAGGAGAGAGACTACAGAGAGAGGAGAGAGACGACAGAGAGAAGAGAGAGACGACAGAGAGAAGAGAGAGACGACAGAGAGAGGAGAGAGACGACAGAGAGGAGAGAGACGACAGAGAGAGGAGAGAGACTACAGAGAGGAGAGAGACGACAGAGAGGAGAGACTACAGAGAGAGGAGAGAGACGACAGAGAGGAGAGAGACGACAGAGAGGAGAGACTACAGAGAGAGGAGAGAGACGACAGAGAGAGGAGAGAGACGACAGAGAGAGGAGAGAGACGACAGAGAGAGGAGAGAGACGACAGAGAGAGGAGAGAGACGACAGAGAGAGGAGAGAGACGACAGAGAGGAGAGAGACGACAGAGAGAGGAGAGAGATGACAGAGAGGAGAGAGACGACAGAGAGAAGAGAGATGACAGAGAGGAGAGAGACGACAGAGAGGAGAGAGACGACAGAGAAGAGAGAGACGACAGAGAGGAGAGAGACGACAGAGAGAGGAGAGAGACGACAGAGAGGAGAGAGACGACAGAGAGAAGAGAGATGACAGAGAGGAGAGAGATGACAGAGAGGAGAGATGACAGAGAGGAGAGAGACGACAGAGAGGAGAGAGACGACAGAGAGAAGAGAGATGACAGAGAGGAGAGAGACGACAGAGAGGAGAGACTACAGAGAGAGGAGAGAGACGACAGAGAGGAGAGAGACGACAGAGAGGAGAGACTACAGAGAGAGGAGAGAGACGACAGAGAGAGGAGAGAGACGACAGAGAGAAGAGAGAGACGACAGAGAGAGAGAGAGACGACAGAGAGAGAGAGACGACAGAGAGAGGAGAGAGACTACAGAGAGGAGAGACGACAGAGAGGAGAGAGACGACAGAGAGAGGAGAGAGACTACAGAGAGGAGAGAGAGACGACAGAGAGGAGAGACTACAGAGAGAGGAGAGAGACGACAGAGAGAGGAGAGAGACGACAGAGAGAAGAGAGAGACGACAGAGAGGAGAGAGAGACGACAGAGAGGAGAGAGAGACGACAGAGAGGAGAGAGAGACGACAGAGAAGAGAGAGACGACAGAGAGAAGAGAGAGACGACAGAGAGAAGAGAGAGACGACAGAGAGGAGAGAGACGACAGAGAGAGGAGAGAGACGACAGAGAAGAGAGAGACGACAGAGAGAGGAGAGAGACGACAGAGAGGAGAGAGACGACAGAGAGAAGAGAGATGACAGAGAGGAGAGAGACGACAGAGAGGAGAGAGACGACAGAGAGGAGAGAGACGACAGAGAGAAGAGAGATGACAGAGAGGAGAGAGACGACAGAGAGGAGAGACTACAGAGAGAGGAGAGAGACGACAGAGAGGAGAGAGACGACAGAGAGGAGAGACTACAGAGAGAGGAGAGAGACGACAGAGAGAGGAGAGAGACGACAGAGAGAAGAGAGAGACGACAGAGAGAGGAGAGAGACGACAGAGAGGAGAGAGACGACAGAGAGAGGAGAGAGACTACAGAGAGGAGAGAGACGACAGAGAGGAGAGAGACGACAGAGAGAGGAGAGAGACTACAGAGAGGAGAGAGACGACAGAGAGGAGAGACTACAGAGAGAGAGAGACAGAGACGACAGAGAGAGGAGAGAGACGACAGAGAGAAGAGAGAGACGACAGAGAGAGGAGAGAGACGACAGAGAGGAGAGAGACGACAGAGAGGAGAGAGACGACAGAGAGAGGAGAGAGACGACAGAGAGGAGAGAGACGACAGAGAGAAGAGAGAGACGACAGAGAGAGGAGAGAGACGACAGAGAGGAGAGAGACGACAGAGAGAGAAGAGAGACGACAGAGAGGAGAGAGACGACAGAGAGAGAAGAGAGACGACAGAGAGAGGAGAGAGACGACAGAGAGGAGAGAGACGACAGAGAGAAGAGAGATGACAGAGAGGAGAGAGACGACAGAGAGGAGAGACGACAGAGAGAGGAGAGAGACGACAGAGAGGAGAGAGACGACAGAGAGAAGAGAGATGACAGAGAGGAGAGAGACGACAGAGAGGAGAGACTACAGAGAGAGGAGAGAGACGACAGAGAGGAGAGAGACGACAGAGAGGAGAGACTACAGAGAGAGGAGAGAGACGACAGAGAGAGGAGAGAGACGACAGAGAGAAGAGAGAGACGACAGAGAGAGGAGAGAGACGACAGAGAGGAGAGAGACGACAGAGAGAGGAGAGAGACTACAGAGAGGAGAGAGACGACAGAGAGGAGAGACTACAGAGAGAGGAGAGAGACGACAGAGAGAGGAGAGAGACGACAGAGAGAAGAGAGAGACGACAGAGAGAGGAGAGAGACGACAGAGAGAGGAGAGACGACAGAGAAGAGAGAGACGACAGAGAGGAGAGAGACGACAGAGAGGAGAGAGACTACAGAGAGAGGAGAGACGACAGAGAGGAGAGAGACGACAGAGAGGGGAGAGACGACAGAGAGAGGAGAGACGACAGAGAGGAGAGAGACGACAGAGAGGGGAGAGACGACAGAGAGGAGAGAGACGACAGAGAGGAGAGACGACAGAGGGGAGAGACGACAGAGAGAGGAGAGACGACAGAGAGGAGAGAGACGACAGAGGGGAGAGACGACAGAGAGGAGAGAGACGACAGAGAGGAGAGACGACAGAGGGGAGAGACGACAGAGAGGAGAGACGACAGAGGGGAGAGACGACAGAGAGGAGAGAGACGACAGAGAGGGGAGAGACGACAGAGAGAGGAGAGACGACAGAGAGGAGAGACGACAGAGAGGAGAGACGACAGAGAGGAGAGACGACAGAGAGGAGAGAGACGACAGAGAGGGGAGAGACGACAGAGAGAGGAGAGACGACAGAGAGGAGAGACGACAGAGAGAGGAGAGACGACAGAGAGGAGAGACGACAGAGAGGAGAGACGACAGAGGGAGAGACGACAGAGAGGGAGAGACGACAGAGAGGAGAGAGACGACAGAGAGGGAGAGACTACAGAGAGGAGAGAGACGACAGAGAAGAGAGACGACAGAGAGGAGAGACGAGAGAGAGAAGAGAGAGACGACAGAGAGAGTAGAGACGACAGAGAGAGGAGAGACGACAGAGAGAGTAGAGACGACAGAGAGGAGAGACGACAGAGAGAGGAGAGACGACAGAGAGGAGAGACGACAGAGAGGAGAGACGACAGAGGGGAGAGACGACAGAGAGAGGAGAGACGACAGAGAGGAGAGAGACGACAGAGAGGGGAGAGACTACAGAGAGGAGAGAGACGACAGAGAAGAGAGACGACAGAGAGGAGAGACGAGAGAGAGAAGAGAGAGACGACAGAGAGAGTAGAGACGACAGAGAGAGGAGAGACGACAGAGAGAGTAGAGACGACAGAGAGGAGAGAGACGACAGAGAGGGGAGAGACGACAGAGAGAGGAGAGACGACAGAGAGGAGAGACGACAGAGAGGAGAGACGACAGAGAGGAGAGAGACGACAGAGAGGGGAGAGACGACAGAGAGACGAGAGACGACAGAGAGAGAGACGACAGAGAGAGGAGAGACGAGAGAGAGGAGAGACGACAGAGAGGAGAGACGACAGAGGGGAGAGACGACAGAGAGAGGAGAGACGACAGAGAGGAGAGAGACGACAGAGAGGGGAGAGACTACAGAGAGGAGAGAGACGACAGAGAAGAGAGACGACAGAGAGGAGAGACGAGAGAGAGAAGAGAGAGACGACAGAGAGAGTAGAGACGACAGAGAGAGGAGAGACGACAGAGAGAGTAGAGACGACAGAGAGGAGAGACGACAGAGAGAGGAGAGAGATGACAGAGAGAGGAGAGAGACGACAGAGAAGAGAGACGACAGAGAGAGGAGAGAGAGATGACAGAGAGAGACGACAGAGAGGAGAGAGAGAGGAGAGAGGAGAGAAGAGAGACGACAGAGAGAGGAGAGAGACGACAGAGAGAGAGAGCTGAGAAAGCAAGCAGCAGATATTTCCTGACCTCTGGGTTGAAGGTGTCTCCTGATTCGTCCTCCTGGCTGAAGGGGTGTGGCTCCAGGCAAGGCCCCTCTGCTCCTTCATCCTCTCCGATCTCATCCAAAGTCACCAAGCCCTCAGTATCCACTCCGACCCTCTCCTCCCTCGTCCGTTCCTTCTCTCTACTCCTCCTCCGCCCTTTCTCTCTCTCCTTCCCTCTGTCCTTCTCTCGCTGCTTCTCCTTCACCAGTTTTTGTTTCTTAATAAGTTCTTCCTCTTCGGCGGCGTCATCTGGGTAATCCTCCTCCTCCTCGCTGACCTCATCCAAGGTGACAAGGTTACTCTTTTTCGGGGTACCCCCCTCGGACTCTCCTGTTGGGGTCTTGGTCACCTGTTGAGTTTTGAATACCTTCTTAATCTCCTTCTTCCCCTTCTTTTGGGGTGTCTTCTTACCCCCCCTTTAGAGGCTTGGAGCCCCCCTGACATTTAGGGTCAGTCGTATGGTTGTCCAGAACTTGGGTCGTTTCCGTCTGATCGTCGACTGAATCTAGTATCTGGAACTCCTCCATCTCTCTGGGTAGAGAATCTCTTCGGCCTCCTTGGCCTGCGAGAGAGGAGTCGGCCATGTTGTCTTCAGTGTCTTCTAGAGAGTCGAGGATCTGGAAAGCAGATTCTTCGTCGTTGGAGATCTCTTCGTGTTCCTCTAGTGTAGCTTGAGGCACCTGGGACTCTGTAGATTCGGGCTGCAGGCGCCTGGTAACCCAGTGATAGAGATCCAGACTGTTCTTGAGTGTCTTGACTGCCCTCTTCTCCGTCTCTACGTGTGTTATCGTCCACAGCTTCGTCGAGAATCTGGAAATCACCATCATCATCAGGTTCTTTATCAATAAGTGATTGGGGCACCTGGTGACCCGACACCGTCTCCACCTCTAGTAGTTGCAGGGCCTTCTGAAGGTTTCGCTCCTTGGCTGAGGCAGACGGATGGGTCAGACCAAGCTCCAGTGGACAGGCTCCATTCTGAGCCTCGGTACCCAGAATCGAGGAACCTTTTTCAGCCTGGGTCGCCTCCTCGCTCCCCTCTAGCTCTGGAAGTTTTTCAGCGGTCGTCTCCATATCGCTTTCTGACACAGCACTTTTCTCTTCCTTGTTGTCGGTCACTGCAGTGTCCAACACTGACATCTTGTGGTGGGATGACGGTACTACATCCTCCGTGTCACATCCCTTAGTGACCACTACAACTTCCTCTTCCGACTGAGACCGAGTCTCCAAGGGAACAGGCTCCGCCTCCGTATCGGCTATGCTGGTGTTTTCCTCGGCAGCTTCCTGGGTTTCTGCGGCTTCGGTCGCTACAACAACAGCTGCTGATGACCTGGTCTTGCGCCCAGAGGTGGCAGGTGGTTGAGGTTTAGCTGCTGCCTTTTTTGCTGCGGCTTTTCGTGGAGTCTTCTGAGCAGGCGGGGTAGAGGAGGAGGACGTGGGTGTCTCCTTGTGCTCCAGGCTAGATTTCGGAGATGGGGTATCTGGGGTACCCCTCTTGCGTTCGGACGATCGTTTTGACCTTTCCGAGGCCTTATCTTGGGTCTTGTGCGACGGAGATGAGGATGACTGCGGTGGGTTGGTGTTCTCAGCCTCATCCCCTTGCACCTCATCCACAGTAACAAACTGGTCCATGTTGAACTGGTCCAGATAGAAGGAGTTGGCTTCACCAGGGATGACGTCAGACGTAAACTCATCTCCCGCGTAGCAACTAGCTTGAGGTAAAGAGAGAGAGAAGGATGAATGCAAAGAATTAATTCAGCAAAATCAAATGAAATCTTCCACAAGTTCAACAGAAGTGCTGTAGTTTGAAATCAGATGTATGAGAGTTTGCTACAACAGACTGTAGCGGTTATAGATTCTGTACAGAATGTGGTATTTTGGAAAGCATCGTCGGCTCACCGTGTCTTTAGACCTGCTCCTCGAGGAGAGCGTCGTTTTACTGCTGCTACCGAGGCTCTGTGGAACCAACAGAAACATTTACCAGGATCATTTCTCGCTCAGAAATAGAATCAAATCATAAAAAAAGATAGAATTGTCATTCAGCATCACGCCTTGCTTTTCTCCTTCTCCTACCTTGCTCCTCCCGTCTTCCTCTTCTTTCCTCCCCTTCTTCCCCTTCTTCTTGGCGGGGCTGCGGGAGCCAGAAGAGGAGCTAGAGGAGTTGCCCTGTCTAGACGTCGAAGGGAGCCCTCCTCGGAAGGAGCACGGCTGCTTCTATGCCTTGAAGAGTCTCTCCTTTCTGGGGAGAGGCGCCGGCCTCTCCCTCCGGAAGCCTCTGTCTTCCCCTGGATGAATTCATTTTATTACACATTTAAACCTATAATGAGTTGCCTCAGTCATTAGAGTACAATACATACATTCCAATATTAGCAGAAGCTAAGGTAACAGTATTGCTTCCATCCCTCTCCTCGGCCCTACATGGGCTCCCTCGAAGCAGCCACCCTGGACGCATCGTTACCCATCGCTCCCCAAAAGCCGCAGCCCTTGCAGAAGGGAACAACTACTCCAAGTCTCAGAGCGAATGACGTCACCGACTGAAACGCTATTAGCGCGCACCACCGCTAACTAGCTAGCCATTTCACACCGGTTACACTAAGGTGCAATGAATCAGACTGTCAGTGATTCAAATCTGTCAGACTGATTCAAATCTGTCAAGGTTTAAATGATATCTGTCCCTTAAATTCACATTATTATTATGATACGTACATTCTTGTGGTCTGGTTGGCCAGATCCTGAAGGTGTCTTCTTCGTGTCGGTGGTCTTCTTGTCCGGCTGTGACTTCTTCTCTGGTCGTGGCTCCTCTTTCTTCGCTGTCTCTTTCTCCCCAGTCTTCTCTTCTGACTCAGCCGGGGTCTTTCTCTCCGCCGTCTCCCCAGCTGCAGGGCTCTCCTGGTTGGGTAGAGGCTTGGCCTGGATTCCCTCTCCCTGGTTGTGTTCCTGTTTCGCCTGTTCCTCCGCCAGTCTCCCCATACGGTGTTGGTGCACGGCTGCCTCCAGGGCCTTGAGGATCTCCTCTGTGACCGGAGGAAAGTCCTGAGGTTTGTCTTCAACATTTAACTCTACCGGGACAGGAGCCGGTGTTTGTTCCGGTACCAAGGCGGCAACGGTGTCAGAGTCGACGGGATTGGCCACTTTATCAGCTCCCTCCACAGCGGAGATCAGACGAGGTTCTGTTGTGGCCACAGTCTTCACGGTTTCACTAGCCAAAGCAATGACATCACTGCCCTGTTGTGGGACCGCAGCTAGAACCTGTTTGGGTTCTGCTGCAATCTCATTGGTCGAGGCGACGCCGTCGGTGCTCTGGGTTTCCATGGTGACCTCTTCCTCGGGAGCGGACACGGCGACCGTAGGTAACGAGGCGGAAACGACGACAGTCGCAGTGTCTTCCTTGTTTCCTTTTGCCTCCTCAGTTTTCATCCCTCCATCCTCTTTGGGAGGATGAGCGTTCTTCTTCTTCCCATCTTTAGTCGAGGAAATCCCACCCTCTTTCCCTCCAGACTCCGCCACCGTTGCCTTTCCGTCGGAATTCATCACCACGACGTCACTTCCTGGTTGCTTGGCCTCCGCGACGATGACGTCGTCACCCGGTTGCTTGGTCGCCACGGCAACAGGCCGAGAGGATGAGACCGTAGCATCGGTGCTGGTAGTAGTGGAAGTAACAGGTTTAACTGGGGTTGTGACATCTTTAGCTACAGGCTTCTTGCCTTTGATTGGTTTCTTCTTGGCTTTGGTGCTGAAATAACAAACACGTAGATTATATAAGTGATGTTTACATGCCCAGATCAGTCCGAAAGGTCTCCAGAGGAACACATGGGACAGGAGTTGTTCCCTGACAAGGAAAAACAATGGACTCTAATTGTATCCTATGTCCTTAGAAAACAGGACGTTAATACAATGATTGGATTGGATGGACTGACGGATCAAATCTAGGAAGTTAATGAAAAGGTTGAGTTAAGATAGTTACCTGGCAACAGATGTCTTCTGGGCTGGGGGCTGCGGTGCCTGTTGATCCTTGACCAGCAAGTTGAACTTCAGAGGGTTGTTCTGAACTACACTGGGGGACTTCTGGAAATGAAGACACACGGTCGTCGCCACCGACGACGATTCCATCTCAAAATAGATCTGAGACAGAGAGAGAAACATATATATTAAACAAACCAATTCATCTGATTAGTTATCTGTGTCGTCTCCTGACGAATCAGAAATGTTTTAAAAAATGCAGTCGGAGGTTCCAGAGTCCTAATTGGTTACACGGAGCCTTCAGAAAGCATTCGGACCCCTTTTGTTTTGTTATTATTATTATTATATTATATATATTATTATATTATTATTATTATATTATTATTATTATATTATTATATTATATATATTATTATATTATAAAAATGATTGTTTTTTTCCCCAACATCAATCTACAAACGATACCCCATAATGACAAAGCAAAAAACAGAATTTTGTTGTTGCTAATTTACCAAAAAAAATTGAAATAAATGAAATTTCACATTTACATAAGAATTCAGACCCTTTACTAAGTACTTTGTTGAAGCACCTTTGGCAGCGATTACAATCCTAGAGTCTTCTTGGGTATGACGCAACAAGCTTGGCACACCTGTATTTGGGGAGTTTCTCCATTTCTTCTCTGCAGATCCTCTCAAACTCTGTCAGGTTGGATGGGGAGTGTCGCTGCACAGCTATTTTCAGGTCTCTCCAGAGATGTTTGATCAGGTTCAAGTCGGGGCTCTGGATGGGCCACTCAAGGACATTCAGAGACTTGTCCCGAAGCCACTCCTGTCTTGTCTGGCTGTGTGCTTAGAGTCGTTATCCTTTTGGAAGGTGAAACTTCGCCCCACTGTGAGGTCCTGAGCGCTCTGGAACAGGTTTTCATCAAGGAGCTCTCGGTACTTTGCTCCGTTCATCTTTGCCTCGATCCTGACTAGTCTCCCAGTCCCTGCCACTTAAAAACATCCCCACAGCATGATGCTGCCACCACCATGTTTCACCGTAGGGATGGTGCCAGGTTTCCTCCAGACGTTACTCTTGGCGTTAAGGACAAAGAGTTGAATATTGGTTTCATCAGACCAGAGAATCTTGTTTCTCATGGTCTGAGAGTTTTTAGGTGCCTTTTGGCAATCTCCAAGCAGGCTGCCATGTGCCTTTCATCGAGTGGCTTCCGTCTGGCCACTCTACCATAAAGGCCTGACTGGTGGAGTGGTGCAGAGATGGTTGTCCTTCTGGAAGGTTCTCCCATCTCCACAGAGGAACTCTAGAGCTCTGTCAGAGTGACCATCAGGTTCTTGGTCACCTCCCGATTGCTCAGTTTGACCGGGCGACCAGCTCAAGGAAGAGTCTTGGTGGTTCCAACCTTCTTCCATTTAGAGCTCAAGGAAGAGTCTTGGTGGTTCTTCTTCCATTTAAGAATCTTGTGGACCTTCAATGCTGCAGAAATGTTTTTGCTTGTTTTTTTGCTCTGAACCTTATATAGACTGGTGTTATATAGAAAGCTGTTTAGCGCATATTCCAATCCAGCGCCAAACTGGCGTCCGGGCCGATGCACTGACCACGGTCTGGAATCCACTTGAACTGCAGATGCATCCCGATGTATTCGGCTTTTGGGGCGTCGTTCCCAATTCCCTTTTATTGGAAGAATCCAGTTTACGAGTTATTTTACGAATCCAGTTTACAAGTTAGTTTACGAATCCAGTTTACAAGTTATTTTACGAATCCAGTTTACGAATTCAGTTTACAAGTTATTTTACGAATCCAGTTTACGAGTTATTTTACGAATCCAGTTTATGAATCCAGTTTACAAGTTAGTTTACGAATCCAGTTTACGAGTTATTTTACGAATCCAGTTTACGAGTTATTTTACGAATCCAGTTTACGAGTTATTTTACGAATCCAGTTCACGAATCCAGTTTACAAGTTAGTTTACGAATCCAGTTTACGAGTTATTTTACGAATCCAGTTTACGAATCCAGTTTACAAGTTATTTTACGAATCCAGTTTATGAGTTATTTTACAAATCCAGTTTACGAGTTATTTTACAAATCCAGTCTACGAATCCAGTTTACAAGTTATTTTACGAATCCAGTCTCTTTATGGTCTCGTCTCCTTCTGAGCTGTGTCCACTGTCCATCGTTTGTGGTACTACGTACAGCTAGCAGCATTCTAGCCACGTCACGTGCTAGCTGTCTAATCTGTTTGTGATAGGGGGCAGCATTTTCACTTTTGGATGAATAGCATGCCCAGAGTAAACTGCCTCCTACTCTGTCCCAGATGCCCAGATGCTAAAATATGCATATTATTATTAGTATTGGATAGAAAACACTCTGAAGTTTCAAAAAATATTTGAATGATGTCTGTGAGTAATACAGAACTCATATGGCGAAAACCTGAGAAAAATCCAACCAGGAAGTGGGACATCTGAGGTTTGTTGTTTTTCAAAGCTTGGCCTACCAAATACACAGTGGGTTATGGATTAAGTTGCACTTCCTACGGCTTCCACTGGATGTCAACCGTCTTTAGAAAACGGGTTTGAGGATTCTACTATAAAGGAGGGGCTCATGAGACCTGTTTGAGTCAGTGGTCTGGCAGAGAGCCCCGGTCTCATGACGGGCGCTCCCGACAGAGTTACCTCTGTCGGCAGCGTTCCAGTGCTTTTCTTCAGACAAAAGAATTCTCCGGTTGGAGCATTATTGATGATTTATGTTAAAAACATCCTAACGATTGATTCCATAAATCGTTTGACATGTTTCTAAAGGACTGTAACGGAACTTATTAAGTTTTTGTCTGGACGAAGTGCCTGCGCCTCATGAAGATGGATTACTGGGCTGAACACACTAACAACAAGTGGCTATTTTGACATAAATGATGGACTTTATGGAACAAATCAGTAATGTATTGTGGAACTGGGATTCCTGGGAGTGCCTTCTGATGAAGATCATCAAAGGTAAGTGAATATTTATGGTGTTATTTCTAACTTTGTTGACTCCAAAATGGCGGATATTCCTCTGGCTGTTTTGGGTTCTGAGCGCCGTTCTCAGATTATGATTTTTCCGTAAAAAAATGATAATAATCTGACACAGCGGTTGCATTAAGGAGAAGTCTATCTTTAACTCTGAATAACACTTGTATCTTTTATCAATGTTTATTATGAGTATTTCTGCAAAATCACTGGATGTTTTTGGAATAAATAAAAAACTACTGCACGTAAGGCGCCAATGTAAACTGAGAGTTTTGCATATAAATGTGCACATTATCGAACAAAACATTCATATATCGTGTAACGTGATGTCCTATGACTGTCATCTGATGAAGATCATCAAAGGTTAGTGATTATTTTTTGTATTTCTGCTTTTTTGTGACTCCTATCTTTGGCTGAAAAAATGGCTGTGTGTTTTTTTGACTTGGCGGTGATCTAACATAATCATATGTTGTGCTTTAGCTGTAAAGCATTTTTGAAATCGGACGCGATGGGTAGATTAACAAGATGTGTATCTTTAATTTGCTGTTGGACTTGGCTGCATTGAGTAGCTGATGAAAGGTGCACAGAGTTAAGTAAATGGCTCCTCAGTCCCAGTTGCTAATATATACATATTAATATTAGTATTGGATAGAAAACACTCTGAAGTTTCTAAAACTGTTTGAATGACGTCTGTGAGTATAATATAACTCATATGACAGGCAAAAACCTGAGAAGGAATCCCAAACAGGAAGTGGGAAATCCCAAACAGGAAGTGAGAAATCCGAGGCTGGTATATTTTCAAACCATTCCCTTTTGAAATCCCTGTTAGATATGAATGAAGATGTCAACCGTCTTTAGAAATTTGAGACTTCTGCTGTGTTGTGGGGCTGAATAAGAACAGAATGCATCAGACTACTGGCAGAGAGCCAGTTCCAGCTCACGCGCAAAGCACATGATATCGACCTGCGTTCCGTTCCTCCTCTAGACACAAAGGAATTCTCCGGATGGAACTTTATTGAACCTATATGTTAAAAACATCCTAATGATTGATTCTGTACTTAGTTTGAAATGTTTCTTCAACCTGTAATATAACTTTTTTTTTAAGTTTTTGTCCGAAGAAACTGTCAACCAGCTCCAGCATTTGGATAGGGAACTTTTTTAACTTTTCGTCCGACGTTCGGCGCGACCTGAACGCGCTTTTGGATTTGTTTACCAAACACGCTAACAAAAGTAGCTAATTGCACATAAATAATGGACATTATCGAACAAATCAAGCATTTATTGTGGACCTGGGAGACTTTCTGATGAAGATCATCAAAGGTAAGGGAATATTTAGCATGTAATTGATGGTTATAGTTGACTCCAACATGGCAGCTATGCGACTATTATTCTGAGCGCCGTCTCAACTAACTGAGCGCCGTCTCAGATTATTGCATGGGTTGCTTTTTCCGTAACGTTTTTTTTTTAAATCTGACACAGCGGTTGCATTGAGGAGAGGTATATCTATAATCTATAATTCCATGTCTAACAATTGTATTTATCAACATTTATAATGAGTATTTCTGTTGAATCGATGTGGCTATGCAAAATCACTGGATATTTTTTGGAACTAGTGAATGTAACGCGCCAATGTAAACTCAGATTTTTTAAATATGAACTTAATCAAACACAACACACATGTGTTATGTAACATGAAGTCCTATGAGTGTCATCTGATGAAGATCATCAAAGGTTAGTGATTCATTTTATCTCTTTGTGCTTTTATTCTCTCTCTCTTTGGCTTGAAAAATTGTCTGTGTATTTCTGTGCGTTGTTGGTGACCTAACAAAATCATTTGTGGTGCTTTCCCTGTAAATCCTATTTGAAATCGGACACTGTGGTGGGATTAAAAACAAGACTACCTTGAAAACGATATAAGATACATGTATGTTTGAGGAATTTTAATTATGAGATTTCTGTTCGTTTGAATTTGGCGCCCTGCACTTTCACTGGTTGTTGTCATATCGCTCCTGTTAACGGGATTGCAGCCATAAGAGGTTATTAATGTGTGAAAGTTACATATTTCTAAACAATATTTTGGAATTTCGTGAGCTGCCTTTTCAGCGGAATGTTGTTGAGAATTAATAAAACCAGCATCTTTTGGTTCCACTAGTAAATAAAACCAGCAGCTTTCTGTTCCACTAGTTAATAAAACCAGCATCTCTTTTAGTTCCACTAGTTTATGAAAACCAGCATCTCTTTTAGTTCCACTAGTTAATAAAACCAGCATCTCTTTTAGTTCCACTAGTTAATAAAACCAGCATCTCTTTTAGTTCCACTAGTTAATAAAACCAGCATCTCTTTTAGTTCCACTAGTTAATAAAACCAGCATCTCTTTTAGTTCCACTAGTTAATAAAACCAGCATCTCTTTTGGTTCCACTAGTTAATAAAACCAGCATCTCTTTTGGTTCCACTAGTTCATGAAACCAGCATTTTTAGTTCCACTAGTTAATAAAACCAGCATCTCTTTTAGTTCCACTAGTTAATAAAACCAGCATCTCTTTTAGTTCCACTAGTTAATAAAACCAGCATCTCTTTTAGTTCCACTAGTTAATAAAACCAGCATCTCTTTTAGTTCCACTAGTTAATAAAACCAGCATCTCTTTTGGTTCCACTAGTTAATAAAACCAGCATCTCTTTTGGTTCCACTAGTTCATGAAACCAGCATTTTTAGTTCCACTAGTTAATAAAACCAGCATCTCTTTTAGTTCCACTAGTTAATAAAACCAGCATCTCTTTTGGTTCCACTAGTTCATGAAACCAGCATTTTTAGTTCACGATGTGTATCTTTCATTTGCTGTATTAATGCTAATGTGTGAAAGTTACATGTTACATATGTCTAAAAAATATGTTTGAATTTCGCTCGCTGCCTTTTCAGCGGAATTTTAATAAACGTGGCAGAAGCAACAACAAAAGAAGACATTTATAAAAAGGAATTGGGTAATTCATTCTCATTCTGAGAAACACGTATCTTTCCAACCCAGGTAGGTGACTTGATTTCAACATCGGAAACAGAAGTCAACAGGCTACTTTCAAACAGTTGCCTTAAGGCCTCCCGGTGTCTGGCCCTACCCTGTTGATCAGAGACAGCGAGTCGCGGTAGGAGCCGAAGCGCTTGACGAGGTCGTGAACCTCCTGGGATGCTACAGTCCCTGCGGGGACGTTACTGACAATCAGAAGACGTTCCTTCAACGTTGGATCCTGTTTAGACAGAGGGTTATAAAGGGGTTATTAACAAGTTATAAACGGGTTATAAAGGGGTTATTAACAGGTTATTAACAGGGTATTAACCTGTTATAAAGGGGTTATTAACAGGGTTATAAAGGGGTTATTAACAGGGTTATAAAGGGGTTATTAACAGGGTTATAAAGGGGTTATTAACAGGTTATAAAGGGGTTATTAACAGGTTATTAACAGGTTATTAACCTGTTATAAAGGGGTTATTAACAGGGTTATAAAGGGGTTATTAACAGGGTTATTAACAGGGTTATAAAGGGGTTATTAACAGGTTGTAAAGGGGTTATTAACAGGTTGTAAAGGGGTTATTAACAGGTTATTAATGGGTTATTAACAGGTTATAAAGGGGTTATTAACAGGTTATAAAGGGGTTATTAACAGGTTGTAAAGGGGTTATAAAGGGGTTATTAACAGGTTATAAAGGGGTTATTAACAAGTTATAAAGGGGCTATAAAGGGGTTATTAACAGGTTATAAAGGGGTTATAAAGGGGTTATTAACAGGTTATAAAGGGGTTATTAACAAGTTATAAAGGGGCTATAAAGGGGTTATTAACAGGTTATAAAGGGGTTATTAACAGGTTATAAAGGGGTTATTAACAGGTTATAAAGGAGTTATTAATGGGTTATTAACAGGTTATAAAGGAGTTATAAAGGGGTTATTAACAGGTTATAAAGGGGTTATAAAGGGGTTATTAACAGGTTATTAATGGGTTATAAAGGGGTTATTAACAGGTTATAAAGAGGTTATTAACAGGTTATTAACAGGTTATAAAGGGGTTATTAATGGGTTATTAACAGGTTATAAAGGGGTTATTAACAGGTTATAAACGGGTTATAAATTAGTTATTAACAGGTTATAAAGGGGTTATTAACAGGTTATAAGGGGGTTATTGACAGGTTATTAACAGGTTATAAAGGGGTCATTAACAGGTTATTAATGGGTTATAAAGGTGTTATTAACAGGTTATAAAGGGGTTATTAACAGGTTATAAAGGGGTTATTAACAGGTTATTAATGGGTTATAAAGGGGTTATTAACAGGTTATTAACAGGTTATAAAGGGGTTATAAACAGGTTATAACGGGGTTATTAACAGGTTATTAACGGGTTATAAAGGGGTTATTAACAGGTTATAAAGGGGTTATTAACAGGTTATAAAGGGGTTATTAACAGGTTATTAACAGGTTATAAAGGGGTTCTTAACAGGTTATAAAGGGGTTATTAACAGGTTATAAAGGGGTTATAAAGGGGTTATTAACAGGTTATAAAGGGATTCTTAACAGGTTATAAAGGGATTCTTAACAGGATTTATTAACAGGTTATAAAGGGGTTCTTAACAGGTTATAAAGGGGTTATTAACAGGTTATAAAGGGGTTATAAAGGGGTTATTAACAGGTTATAAAGGGGTTATTAACAGGTTATAAAGGGATTCTTAACAGGTTATAAAGGGATTATTAACAGGTTGTAAAGGGGTTATAAAGGGGTTATTAACAGGTTATAAAGGGGTTATTAACAAGTTATAAAGGGGC
>NC_060193.1:4721842-4764342 GCF_021184085.1 Oncorhynchus gorbuscha
GAGAGAGAGAGAGAGAGAGAGAGAGAGAGAGAGAGAGAGAGAGAGAGAGAGACAGAGAGAGAGAGGGAGGGAGAGGGAGGGGAAGAGAGAGAGAGAGGGAGAGAGAGAGAGAGGAGGGAAGAGAGAGAGAGAGGGAGGGGAAGAGAGAGAGAGAGGGAGGGGAAGAGAGAGAGAGAGAGGGGAAGAGAGAGAGAGAGAGAGAGAGAGAGAGAGAGAGAGAGAGAGAGAGAGAGAGAGAGAGAGAGAGAGAGAGAGAGAGAGAGGAGAGGGAGGGGAAGAGAGAGAGAGAGAGGGAGGGGAAGAGAGAGACAGAGGGAGGGGAAGAGAGAGACAGAGGGAGGGAAGAGAGAGAGAGAGAGAGAGAGAGAGGGGAGGGAAGAGAGAGAGAGAGGGGGGAAGAGAGAGGGAGGGGAAGAGAGAGAGAGGGAGGGGAAGAGAGAGAGAGAGGAGGGAAGAGAGAGAGAGAGAGGGAGGGGAAGAGAGAGAGAGGGAGGGAGGAGAGAGAGAGAGAGAGAGAGAGAGAGGGGGGGAAGAGAGAGAGAGAGGGAGGGGAAGAGAGAGACAGAGGGAGGGGAAGAGAGAGAGAGAGAGAGAGAGAGAGAGAGAGAGAGGGAGGGGAAGAGAGAGAGAGAGGGAGGGGAAGAGAGAGAGAGATTGTATTGTATTTTATACCCATTTAATGAACAATCTCACACTGAATATATAGAGTTAATGAAATCACACTGTATATATAGAGTTAACTAATTATATACTGAATATATAGAGTTAACCTCTCTGGGGTAGGGGGCACTATTTTCACGTCCGGATGAAAAGCAAACTGCCTGTCACTGAATCATATGTACACCTTTGTTTTTAACCTCTTGAAGCTAGGGGGCACTATTATAATTTTGGGAAAAATAACGTTCCCAAAGTAAACCGCCTATTTCTCAGGCCCAGAAGCTAGGATATGCATATAATGCATATAATTGGTAGATTTGGATAGAAAACACTCACGTTTCTAAAACTGTTAAAATAATGCCTGTGAGTATAACAGAACTGATATGACAGGCGAAACCCCCAAGGACAACGAAAAAATAAAATGTTCAGCTTACCACTGTTTTCAATGGTTAGCCCAAGTCCTCCCAAATTGCAGTTCCTAGGCTTTCCACTAGATGTCAACAGTCTTTAGAAACAGTTTCAGGTTTTTGTGTTGTAGTTTTTCTAGGTGGCTCCCATTTTGGCTGTTATGTTTCCGTGGAGGAAAGCGAGTTTTTATTTATCTCCAGTAATGAACATACTATTCTCCGTCTTAAATTGTATAGTTTATTTGCGTATTAGGGTACCTGAGGATTGATTAGGATACCTGAGGATTGATTAGGATACCTGAGGTTTGATTAGGATACTTGAGGATTGATTAGGATACCTGAGGATTGATTAGGATACCTGAGGCTTGATTAGGATACCTGAGGATTGATTAGGGTACCTGAGGATTGATTAGGATACCTGAGGATTGATTAGGATACCTGAGGATTGATTAGGATACCTGAGGATTGATCAGGATACCTGAGGATTGATTAGGATACCTGAGGATTGATCAGGATACCTGAGGATTGATTAGGATACCTGAGGATTGATTAGGATACCTGAGGATTGATTAGGATACCTGAGGATTGATTAGGATACCTGAGGATTGATTAGGATACCTGAGGATTGATTAGGATACCTGAGGGTTGATTAGGATACCTGAGGATTGATTAGGATACCTGAGGATTGATTAGGATACCTGAGGATTGATTAGGATACCTGAGAATTGATTAGGATACCTGAGGATTGATTAGGATACCTGAGGATTGATTAGGATACCTGAGGATTGATTAGGATACCTGAGAATTGATTAGGATACCTGAGGATTGATTAGGATACCTGAGGATTGATTAGGATACCTGAGAATTGATTAGGATACCTGAGGATTGATTAGGATACCTGAGAATTGATTAGGATACCTGAGGATTGATTATAAACGTGTTTGACTTGTTTGGAAACGTTTATTAGTAACGTTTGGGATTCATTTTGTATGCATGTTGATGGAGGGAAACTGGGTGGATTATTGACTGAAGCGCGCCAGCTGAACTGAGTTTTTATGGATATAAAGAGGGACATTATCGAACAAAAGGACCATTTGTGATGTAACTGGGACCTTTTGGAATGCCAACAGAAGAAGATCAAAGGTAAGGCATTAATTATATCGCTATTTCTGATATTTGTGTCGCATCTGCCTGGTTGGAAAATTATTTTAATGTGTTTGGATGCGGGGCGCTGTCCTCAGATAATCACATGGTTTGCTTTCGCCGTAAAGCCTCTTTGAAATCTGACACAGCAGCTGGTGAAACTACCCATCCCGGATCCGGGAGAATTGTCATCAACTACGCTAATTAGCATAATGCAACGGACAAAAAATCTTACTAGAAAATATTCATATTCATGAAATCACAAGTGAAATATAGTGAAACACATCTTAGGCTTTTGTTAATCCCCCTCTCATCTCAGATTTTGAAATTATTGCTTTACAGCCAAAGCAAGACAAGCATTTGTGTAAGTTTATCGATGGCCTAGCATAGCATTATGTCCAGCTAGCAGCATCAAATTAAATCATTTACCTTTGATGAGCTTCGGATGTTTTCACTCACGAAGACTCCCAGTTAGACAGCCAATGTTCCTTTTGTTCCATAAAGATTATTTTTTATAGCCGAAACAGTTTCTTATCCACGTTTTGTTGAGAAATCCACCAGAAATTGCGGTCATGACAAAAAACTCCAAATTAGATCCATAATATTGACAGAAACATGGCAAACATTTTTTTTATAATCAATCCTCAAGATGTTTGTCAAATATCTATTCGATAATATATCAACCGGGACAATTGGTTTTTCATTAGGACCGATTGGAATAATGGCTACCTCTGTATTTTTACCGAGAATCACTCTGGGAGCATCAGGTGACCACTTGCACAATGTAGCCGCTTACGGGTATTCTTCAACATAAATGCGTAAAACTACGTCACAATGCTGTAGTCATCTTGGGGAATACGGAGAAACAGTAATCTGGTTGATAGCCCATTCATTGCTCAATAGGGACGCATCGGAACGCAGCACTTTCAGAACATGAGTCACTTCCGGAATTGGATTTTTCTCAGGCTTTCGCCTGCAATATCAGTTCTGTTATACTCACAATATTTTTACAGTTTTGGAAACTTTAGAGTTGACTAACGATGTCGTAGTGAATATATAGAGTGAATGATGTCGTAGTGAATATATAGAGTTGACTAACGATGTCGTAGTGAATATATAGAGTGAATGATGTCGTAGTGAATATATAGAGTTAACTAATGATGTCGTAGTGAATATATAGAGTTAACTAATGATGTCATAGTGAATATATAGAGTGAATGATGTCATAGTGAATATATAGAGTTAACTAATGATGTCATAGTGAATATATAGAGTTGACTAATGATGTCATAGTGAATATATAGAGTTGACTAATGATGTCATAGTGAATATATAGAGTTGACTAATGATGTCATAGTGAATATATAGAGTTGACTAACGATGTCATAGTGAATATATAGAGTTGACTAATTCTGTTACTTTTCAGAAGAAGACTTCTTGTCCCGGTCCAGTTCCTTTGAGTCCTCCAGCAGAGTCTCTTCCTCCATCCGTACGATAACGACCTGGCCTCTGATGGTCAGGGTCTTACAGTTAGCCAGCAGTCTGGCATCCTCCTCTTTCTCAAACATTACTGATGCCTACGGGGGGGGTGGAGAGAGAGAGGAGAGAGAGAGAGAGGGGGATGAGAGAGGGAGGGAGGGGGAGTGGAGAGAGAGAGGGGGGTGGTGGAGAGAGGGAGGGGGGAGAGAGAGAGAGATGGATGGACAGAGGGAGGGGGGGAGAGAGAGAGAGGGAGAGAGGGTGGAGAGAGAGAGAGAGAGAGAGGGGAGGGAGGGTGGAGAGAGAGAGAGAGGGGGAGAGAGGGTGGAGAGAGAGAGAGAGGGAGGGGGGTGGAGAGAGAGAGAGAGAGGGGGTGGAGGGAGAGAGAGAGAGAGAGAGGGGGGGGTGGAGGGAGAGAGAGAGAGAGAGGGGGGTGGAGGGAGAGAGAGAGAGGGGGTGGAGGGAGAGAGAGAGAGAGAGGGGGGGTGGAGGGAGAGAGAGAGAGAGAGAGAGAGGGGGTGGAGGGAGAGAGAGAGAGAGGGGGTGGGGGGTGGAGGGAGAGAGAGAGAGAGAGTTTCTTTAGACAATTTTTAAAAAATAAACAGAAGCGAATATGGAGCGAGGAAGGGAGGGACTGGGCCAGAGAGGGAGGGACCGGGCCAGAGAGGGAGGGACTGGGCCAGAGAGGGAGGGACCGGGCCAGAGAGGGAGGGACCGGGCCAGAGGGAGGGACCGGGCCAGAGGGAGGGACCGGGCCAGAGGGAGGGACCGGGCAAGAGGGAGGGACCGGGCAAGAGAGGGAGGGACCGGGCCAGAGGGAGGGACCGGGCCAGAGGGAGGGACCGGGCCAGAGGGGGAGGGACCGGGCCAGAGAGGGAAAGAGAGATGTATTTGTGGTTGATTAGTTGTGTCTATGTAACAGTGTCCAGTTTTAATAACCTCCTAGTGGGGACTGGGGGAGGTTCACCAACAAGGGGAAGGACTGGGGGGGGGGTTCACCAACAAGGGGAAGGACTGGAGGGGGCACCAACAAGGGGAAGGACTGGAGGGGGCACCAACAAGGGGAAGGACTGGAGGGGGGTTCACCAACAAGGGGAAGGACTGGGGGGGGGGGTTCATAAAGAGACAATAAAGAGGTAATAACAGGTGGAATAGAGACTATAAGGGGTACTCTACATTGAAATAGAGACAATAAGGGGTACTCTACATTGAAATAGAGACTATAAGGGGTACTCTACATTGAAATAGAGACAATAACGGGTACTCTACATTGAAATAGAGACTATAAGGGGTACTCTACATTGAAATAGAGACTATAAGGGGTACTCTACATTGAAATAGAGACTATAAGGGGTACTCTACATTGAAATAGAGACTATAAGGGGTACTCTACATTGAAATAGAGACTATAAGGGGTACTCTACATTGAAATAGAGACAATAAGGGGTACTCTACATTGAAATAGAGACTATAAGGGGTACTCTACACTGAAATAGAGACTATAAGGGGTACTCTACACTGAAATAGAGACTATAAGGGGTACTCTACATTGAAATAGAGACAATAAGGGGTACTCTACATTGAAATAGAGACTATAAGGGGTACTCTACATTAAAATAGAGACTATAGGGGGTACTCTACATTGAAATAGAGACTATAAGGGGTACTCTATACTGAAATAGAGACTATAAGGGGTACTCTACATTGAAATAGAGACTATAAGGGGTACTCTACATTGAAATAGAGACTATAAGGGGTACTCTACATTGAAATAGAGACTATATGGGGTACTCTACATTGAAATAGAGACTATAAGGGGTACTCTATACTGAAATAGAGACTATAAGGGGTACTCTACATTGAAATAGAGACTATAAGGGGTACTCTACATTGAAATAGAGACTATAAGGGGTACTCTACATTGAAATAGAGACTATAAGGGGTACTCTACATTGAAATAGAGACTATAAGGGGTACTCTACATCTAATGTACCTGCTGTATGGACTTGAGCAGGATGATGTTGTTGATCTTTCCGAAGGGTTCTACGGCCTTCATCACCTCATCATGAGCTGTGTGCTGAGGGATATTCATCAGTTTTAACAGAGTTGAGGTCCCTGGGCCTCGTTTCTTCTTAGTTTGGAGAAAACAGGGAGAGAGAGAGAGAGAGAGAGAGAGAGAGAGAGAGAGTGAGAGGTACTGTTAGTCAGCTGTGTGTAGGGTATATTCTTTAGTCTTAACAGAGCTGAGGTCCCTGGGCCTCATTTCTTCTTAGTCGAGAGAAAACAGGAGGAGAGAGAGGTATTGTTAGTGAGCTGGTAGGAAAACCCCGCCCCCAGGTAGTAAAACCCCGCCCCCAGGTAGAAAAACCCCGCCCCAGATAGAAAACCCCCGCCCCCCAGGTAGTAAAACCCCGCCCCCCAGGTAGTAAAACCCCGCCCCCAGGTAGAAAAACCCCGCCCCCAGGTGAAAAACCCCGCCCCAGGTAGTAAACCCACTGCCCCAGGAGAAAACCCCGCCCCCAGGTAGAAAAACCCTGGTTTGGGGAAGGGAAGACAATACTGGTCATTCTATGGTTTGGGGAGCGGGGTTTTATACCTGGGGGCGGGGTTTTTCTACCTGGGGGCGGGGTTTTTCTACCTGGAGGGCGGGGTTTTACTACCTGGGGGGCGGGGTTTTACTACCTGGGGGGCGGGGTTTATCATCAGCTCTCTAATGTCCCTGCCAGTGGTCTTAACTTCTTCTTAAATTCTTGACGCTACCCAAGCCTGTCGCCGGGATCATTTTCGTCAGCTACCGCTGAATAGCTGAGCGCAACAGTCAAATAATATTACTAGAAACATATTAATATAATATAATATTACTATTACATCTGGTCCTGAGAAATAGGCAGTTTTCTTTGGGAACGTTATTTTTCCAAACATAAAAATAGTGCCCCCTAGCTTCGAGAGGTTTTAACAGTTTAATTTAAACGTCTGGAAGACAAAATACACACCTTGGTAGAAGTGGAGCTGGATGACTTTGAGGGAGAGGACGATTTCCTGGTTGATGACCTTCCAGAGGCACCTCCCTTCGAGGAGGAAGAGGAGGAGGCAGCGGCTCCCTTCTTCTTGGCGAGCTCTGCCAGGAGCGCGGGGGCGAGGGACTGCATCATAACTTCTAGACTGGTGTTCTCCGTCAGGGAGAGGCCAGCTGGAAGGGGAGACATGGGTTACAGAGAGAGACCAGCTGGAAGGGGAGGGGGAGATATGGGTAACAGAGAGAGACCAGCTGGAAGGGGAGGGAGAGACATGGGTTACAGAGAGAGGCCAGCTGGAAGGGGAGACATGGGTAACAGAGAGAGGCCAGCTGGAAGGGGAGACATGGGTAACAGAGAGAGGCCAGCTGGAAGGGGAGACATGGGTAACAGAGAGGCCAGCTGGAAGGGGAGGGAGAGACATGGGTTACAGAGAGGCCAGCTGGAAGGGGAGACATGGGTTACAGAGAGAGGCCAGCTGGAAGGGGAGGGGGAGACATGGGTTACAGAGAGGCCAGCTGGAAGGGGGGGACATGGGTTACAGAGAGAGGCCAGCTGGAAGGGGGAGACATGGGTTACAGAGAGAGGCCAGCTGGAAGGGGAGACATGGGTTAGAGAGAGAGGCCAGCTGGAAGGGGAGACATGGGTTACAGAGAGAGGCCAGCTGGAAGGGGAGACATGGGTTATAGAGAGAGGCCAGATGGAAGGGGAGACTTGGGTAACAGAGAGAGGCCAGCTGGAAGGGGAGGGGGAGACATGTATTAGAGAGAGAGACCAGCTGGAAGGGGAGGGGGAGACATGGGTAACAGAGAGGCCAGCTGGAAGGGGAGACATGGGTAACAGAGAGGCCACCTGGAAGGGGAGGGGGAGACATGGGTTACAGAGAGGCCAGCTGGAAGGGGAGACATGGGTTACAGAGAGAGGCCAGCTGGAAGGGGAGACATGGGTTACAGAGAGGCCAGCTGGAAGGGGAGACTTGGGTTACAGAGAGGCCAGCTGGAAGGGGAGGGGGAGACATGGGTTACAGAGAGGCCAGCTGGAAGGGGAGACATGGGTTACAGAGAGAGGCCAGCTGGAAGGGGAGACATGGGTTACAGAGAGGCCAGCTGGAAGGGGAGACATGGGTTACAGAGAGAGGCCAGCTGGAAGGGGAGACATGGGTTACAGAGAGAGGCCAGCTGGAAGGGGAGACGGGTTACAAAGAGAGGCCAGCTGGAAGGGGAGACTTGGGTTACAGAGAGGCCAGCTGGAAGGGGAGGGGGAGACATGGGTTACAGAGAGGCCAGCTGGAAGGGGAGACATGGGTTACAGAGAGAGGCCAGCTGGAAGGGGAGGGGGAGACATGGGTTACAGAGAGAGGCCAGCTGGAAGGGGAGACATGGGTTATAGAGAGAGGCCAGCTGGAAGGGGAGACATGGGTTACAGAGAGAGGCCAGCTGGAAGGGGAGACATGGGTTACAGAGAGGCCAGCTGGAAGGGGAGACATGGGTTACAGAGAGGCCAGCTGGAAGGGGAGACATGGGTTACAGAGAGAGGCCAGCTGGAAGGGGAGACATGGGTAACAGAGAGAGGCCAGCTGGAAGGGGAGGGGGAGACATGGGTTACAGAGAGGCCAACTGGAAGGGGAGGGGGAGACATGGGCTACAGAGAGGCCAGCTGGAAGGGGAGACATGGGTTACAGAGAGAGGCCAGCTGGAAGGGGAGACATGGGTTACAGAGAGGCCAGCTGGAAGGGGAGACATGGGTTACAGAGAGGCCAACTGGTGTCGTCTGCCTTTTTTCCAACTGTTAACGAAGACGACGAAGACGACGGTAGAGAGTCGACTCCAAATAATCGATTCCCTTTGTACATCGACTCCCATTTCTGAGTGATTCAAGATTCGATTCTGCTGAGAAAATCGACTCCCTTAAAGATTCAGAGTTTTTTGGGAACGGAGGAGACTGATTAGTATAGGCAGGTCATTCACCAGACAGAACCGTGCACTAGGTCTATCTATCATTATAGGCAGGTCAGTCACCAGACAGAACCGTGCACTAGGTCTATCTATCAGTATAGGCAGGTCAGTCACCAGACAGAACCGTGCACTAGGTCTATCTATCAGTATAGGCAGGTCAGTCACCAGACAGAACCGTGCACTAGGTCTATCTATCAGTATTGGCAGGTCAGTCACCAGACAGACAGAGCCGTGCACTGGTGTGTGTGTGTGTGTGTGTGTGTGTGTGTGTGTGTGTGTGTGTGTGTGTGTGTGTGTGTGTGTGTGTGTGTGTGTGTGTGTGTGTGTGTGTGTGTGTGTGTGTGTGTGTGTGTGTGTGTGTGTGTGTGTGTGTGTCTCACCAGATGACTCCAGTGTGTGTGTGTGTGTCTCACCAGATGACTCCAGTGTGTGTGTGTGTGTGTGTGTGTGTGTCTGTCTCACCAGATGACTCCAGTAGTTTCTTGGCCAGTCTCTCAGCACTGTTAGACTTCGGCAGGCTCCTCCTCCTCGTCGTCTCCCGACGTTCCCTCGCTCTCTCCCGCTCATAGCTCCTCGAGCGCGACCTGGTTGAAGGAATAGGAATATTCATATTAACATATTAATATAACATATTAACTCATTAAAGAGATGAATATTCATACATATTAACTCATTAAAGAGATGAATATTCATACATATTAACTCATTGAAGAGATGAATATTCATACATATTAACTCATTAAAGAGATGAATATTCATACATATTAACTCATTAAAGAGATGAATATTCATACATATTAACTCATTAAAGAGAGGAATATTCATACATATTAACTCATTAAAGAGATGAATATTCATACATATTAACTCATTAAAGAGAGGAATATTCATACATATTAACTCATTTAAAATAGGAATATTTATTACTCATTAAAGAGAGGAATATTCATACATATTAACTCATTTAAAATAGGAATATTTATTACTCATTAAAGAGAGGAATATTCATACATATTAACTCGTTAAAGAGAGGAATATTCATACATATTAACTCATTAAAGAGATGAATATTCATACATATTAACTCGTTAAAGAGAGGAATATTCATACATATTAACTCGTTAAAGAGAGGAATATTCATACATGTTAACTCATTAAAGAGATGAATATTCATACATATTAACTCATTAAAGAGATGAATATTCATACATATTAACTCATTTAAAATAGGAATATTTATTACTCATTAAAGAGAGGAATATTCATACATGTTAACTCATTAAAGAGAGGAATATTCATACATGTTAACTCATTAAAGAGAGGAATATTCATACATAGTAACTCATTAAAGAGAGGAATATTCATACACATTAACTCATTAAAGAGAGGAATATTCATACATATTAACTCATTTAAAATAGGAATATTTATTACTCATTAAAGAGAGGAATATTCATACATGTTAACTAATTTAAAATAGGAATATTTATTACTCATTAAAGAGAGGAATATTCATACATATTAACTCATTTAAAAGTCTGTAATCTTACCTCCGGGATGAAGAAGCTGTCTGAGGTCGACGTTCCTGATCCCGGTGGGAAGACGACGAGGCCGGAGGGTCACATTCTCTCTCCCTGCCCCGAAGTGAACACGGAGACCGGGAACGCCGGGTGGTGGTGTTGTGTCGACGTTCGCGGGATCGTTCCCTGGATCGAGGTCGGCGAGTAGAGGAGGAAGGGGTGTGGTAGGAGAAGGAGCGAGGAGGAGGAGAAGGAGAGCGAGACCAGGATGAAGAACGGGAGGCGGAGCGTGTTCTCCGACGGCGCGTGGAGGACAACTGGATGCTTTCATTTCTACTCGGAGCAGGGGAGGAAAGGGGAGAAAGAGGGGGAGGAAAGGAGAGAGAGGAAAGGAGAGAGAGGGGGAGGAAAGGAGAGAGAGGAAAGGAGAGAGAGGAAAGGAGAGAGAGGGGGAGGAAAGGAGAGAGAGGGGGAGGAAAGGAGAGAGAGGAAAGGAGGAGGGGGAAAGGAGAGAGAGGGGGAGGAAAGGAGAGAGAGGGGGAGGAAAGGAGAGAGAGGAAAGGAGAGAGAGGGGAAAGGAGAGAGAGGGGGAGGAAAGGAGAGAGAGGGGGGAGGAAAGGAGAGAGAGGAAAGGAGAGAGAGGGGAGGAAAGGAGAGAGAGGAATGGAGAGAGAGGGAGGAAAGGAGAGAGAGGGTGGAAAGGAGAGAGGAAAGGAGAGAGAGAGGGAGGAAAGGAGAGAGAGGAAAGGAGAGAGAGGAAAGGGGAGAGAGGAAAGGAGAGAGGGTGGAGGAAAGGAGAGAGAGGAAAGGAGAGAGAGGGGAAAGGAGGAGAGAGGGGGAGGAAAGGAGAGAGAGGGGGAGGAAAGGAGAGAGAGGAAAGGAGAGAGAGGGGAAAGGAGAGAGAGGGGGAGGAAAGGAGAGAGAGGGGGAGGAAAGGAGAGAGAGGAAAGGAGAGAGAGGGGGAGGAAAGGAGAGAGAGGAATGGAGAGAGAGGGAGGAAAGGAGAGAGAGGGGAGGAAAGGAGAGAGGAAAGGAGAGAGAGGGAGGAAAGGAGAGAGAGGAAAGGAGAGAGAGAGGAAAGGGGAGAGAGGAAAGGAGAGAGAGGTGGAGGAAAGGGAGAGAGAGGAAAGGAGAGAGAGAGGAAAGGAGAGAGAGGAAAGGAGAGAGAGAGGAAAGGGGAGAGAGGAAAGGAGAGAGAGAGGGAAAGGAGAGAGAGGGGGAGGAAAGGAGAGAGAGGAAAGGAGAGAGGGGGAGGAAAGGAGAGAGAGGAAAGGAGAGAGGGGGAGGAAAGGAGAGAGAGGAAAGGAGAGAGAGGGGGAGGAAAGGAGAGAGAGGAAAGGAGAGAGAGGGGGAGGAAAGGAGAGAGAGGAATGGAGAGAGAGGGAGGAAAGGAGAGAGAGGGAGGAAAGGAGAGAGGAAAGGAGAGAGAGGGAGGAAAGGAGAGAGAGGAAAGGAGAGAGAGAGGAAAGGGGAGAGAGGAAAGGAGAGAGAGGTGGAGGAAAGGAGAGAGAGGAAAGGAGAGAGAGAGGAAAGGAGAGAGAGGAAAGGAGAGAGAGGGGGAGGAAAGGAGAGAGAGGAAAGGAGAGAGAGAGGAAAGGAGAGAGAGAGAGAGGAAAGGGGAGAGAGGAAAGGAGAGAGAGAGAGAGAGAGAGGAAAGGAGAGAGAGGAAAGGAGAGAGAGAGAGAGAAAAGGAGAGAGAGGAAAGGAGAGAGAGAGAGAGGAAAGGAGAGAGAGAGGAAAGGAGAGAGAGAGAGAGAGGGAGGAAAGGAGAGAGAGGAAAGGAGAGAGAGGAAAGGAGAGAGGAAAGGGGAGAGGAGGAGGGTGAGAGAAGGAAGAGGTGGTCAGGCTGATGAAGTTATTCTGGTTGGTAACGTAAAGGATGAAAAGAGGAGTGTTTATATACTTCCAACAGACGCTAGGACTCAACTTGCTAAACCATTCAGTCAGCAGTGACCTAAATTGGACGTTTAATGACCTTCTGTTATAGAGCACAGTACAGGTCTGGGACTCACAGTGATACAGCGACAGTTTCCACGTTCCAGTCGGGATACCTGGAAGGAGGAAATGGATCAGGTGACTGGCACAAGCTACAACGTGAGGTCATCAGTGGACGTAGATTTAAATTCCTATTTCCGCGATTTTCCTCGCATCCAAATCTCCGCTCATTATTCTCAACTGTATTGGAAAAGATGTCAACGGCCCACTCAAGACTTTTTCCTCCAGTGGGTTTTTTTTATATTTTTGAATTTTACCCCTTTTTCTCCCCATTTCCGTGGTGTCCAATTGTTTAGTAGCTACTATCTTGTCTCATCGCTACAACTCCCGTACGGGCGCGGGAGAGACGAAGGTTGAAAGTCATGCATCCTCCGATACACAACCCAACCAAGCCAAGCCGCACTGCTTCTTAACACAGCGCGCATCCAACCCAGAAGCCAGCCGCACCAATGTGTCGGAGGAAACACCGTGCACCTGGCAACCTTGGTCAGCACTGCGCCCGGCCCACCACAGGAGTCGCTGGTGGGCGATGAGACAAGGATTTCCCTACCGGCCAAACCCTCCCTAACCCAGACGACACTAGGCCAATTGTGCGTCGCCCCACGGACCTCCCGGTCGCGGCCGGTTACGACAGAGCCTGGGCGCGAACCCAGAGTCTCTGGTGGCACAGCTGGCACTGCAGTACAGCGCCCTTAACCACTGCTCCACCCGGGAGGCCCTCCAGTGGGTTTTTTGAGGAGGAGATGAGGGGGGAGGATACAAGGGATTGAGGGGGGGGGGGGTCTGAGAAAAGGGAGAAGTGAAATATAAAGGAGAGAGAAGAAGACTCACGATTTCCCGAGTAGACGGCAATTCTCAACGTGGAGACCGGTGTTTTGATGCTCAATCCAGTTCTGTTGATCAAAACAGCAAACACCTGACAATCAGTCTGGGTCTTCATCATCATCCTCCTCCTCACCTCTCAACATCACCAATAACCCCCCAAACTCCTCTAAATCAAGCACTTTCAATACAGTTGTTCGTTTTTTTCTCAACAGAGTCCAATTTCCTTCTGCTTTCATAGCAGGAGTTGATTTATACAATGTTGGGGAAAAAAATAACATGGTAAATATAGGCTCTCTGTTCTACCAAGAAAAAGATTAACGACAAAAGTCTGATGCTGGAGAGAAAAAAAAATGGCAGCATCTGGAATCTTCCGGGGTTCTTCTCTGGAACGGATCCTCTCAGCAGCCATCTTCTTCCCCAAAAAAACAACGTACTTCCCAAAGTGACTAAATCAATTGTATATTTAAAGAAAATTAAAAGGCAGTAAGTAGTGTGTTGTGTCACTGGTTTAAACACAAGGGTATAAAACAATGATATCAAGGTTTGAGTAAAAAAAACATTAAGATTAAATAGTCCATTAATTCACAACGGTCGATGTCTAGAGATGGAGCCTAAACTTCCTGGTTTCTGGACAGCACTGTGACATCAGCTGATTAATGAAGGGCTTTATAAATACATTTGATTGGTTGGTTGATTGATTGATGGTTGTTCTCTGGCAGCTTCTCATCTTGTCGTTGGTTGTATCGTCTTCGAGCACTCGTCCTCCTCAAGACAAATCACGGTCATCGAAAGTCACAAATAAAACTGCATTTTATAACGGAATGTCTAAATTTAATCTTTACACACAAATAAAATGACAATATTTCAAGGAGGTTTAAAAAATTACAATTAAAAAACATCTAATTTTTTAAAAAATCATGACAATTTTCAATAAAGACAAAAGAATAATTCAGTCCAGGATTCGATGTCTTCATATTCCCAGAGGAGAAAACATTAAAAAAATTTAAAAAAAAAAAGCTTTTCTGTTTTATTTAAATTTAAATGTCATCCATTTTAGAACGTCTGTGAAATACATGACACAATAGCACAAAAATGGATTCAACAAGAAGCAAAAGTCTTGAGTTACAACATGAGGTTCAACAATATATATATATATTTCTTTTAAAGGCACACAATCAGTCTGGAGAGGTTCAGAACTGGGTTCAAATACTATTTGAGATTTCAAATACTTTATATGTACTTAATAATAATAATAATAATAATATATGCCATTTAGCAGACGCTTTTATCCAAAGCGACTTGATTGAACCCCTGAAACTGAAACAGCTGGAGGCGTTTCTGGAGGGCTAAAACACCTGGTCTATTATCCGGGACTGAAACAGACATGGGATACCAGGTAGAAACATAAAAATAAAAATAGTATTTTGGCCTTCCAGGAAAGAAAAATCAACCAGTGCTCAAAGTATAACAATCTCAAACAGTATTTAGAATCCAGGTCAAGACAGGAATGGCAAAAAAACTCACCTTTAGATGGGCACATTCTATGTTACAGAGAGAACAGGTATGAGGAAAGAATCTGGGAGAAGCTGCGGAGTAATCGCTCATCATGGTCGGGGTCGGTAACCTCTTCGTCATCATCATCATCGGGGGAGGTAGGTTCATCTGCTGGTGCATGGAAGGCATCGGACCAGTCCGGGGCAGAGGAAAAGTCACCGGGACATGACCAGGAGGTGGGATTGACGGGTTCATGATGGGGAATATGGAAGGCCAAATGGGGGGTGTCGTGGGAGGAGGAACCCCGACCGGGACACCTCCAAACCTGAGTCCTGGAATTCCGACCCCAGCTCCACCTCCACCACCAAGAACCACCAGGCCGGACCGGGGCTGAGCGTGGCCCTGAGCGTTGCCTTGATTCTGGGACGCCAGGAGTCGGTTGAGTCCTTGGTCTCCGCTGCGGACAGGGATGGTCATGGGCTTAGATGTTGTTTTAGAGGATGAGCCGTGGGTTTTGAGGGTCTGCTGGGGTGGGCTGGAAGGCAGAGGAAGGCCGATGCGAGAGCCTGTGTCTGTCATGGGGATGGGGCTCTGGACCGCTGGTCTGTGGATGTGCTGCTGTTGAGTACGCTGCTTGGAAAGGTCGGAGGTCATGGAATGGCCGGCGTACCCGCTCAGCGAGTCTCTGACCATGTCATATTTTGGCTTCTCTTTTGGGAGCGGATTGCGCGAGCTGTAATTATCGGGTTGGCTATTATCGCCATCATCATAACTGTCGTATTTAGTACCACGAGAATGTTCGTAATCGATCACTTTGCTCTGTCCTCCACCACCGTGGTCGGATCCTGGGCCAGGTCCACCGCCTACCTTGGGCCGAGGGTCCACATCCATAGTTCTATTGGCCTTACGGATGCGGATGTCTCTGAGGATGAAGGGCAGGTTGTCTGGGGTCAGATGATCGTCTGGGTAGTGGCTGAGGAGCTCCAGGTCTTCGTTGGACAAGCCGAAACTCGCCAGGATGCTGCTGGCGGACTTGGACGTGTACCGGGCTGGACGAGAGGCTGCGGACCAGGCGCTCATGGGGGCCTCGGAACCTCTGGAGGTGGACCCCAGCACTCCCGCACCTCCAAACCCAGAGGTTTGGCTTTGGTACTGAGGAAGGGTGGAGGAGAAGAGTTTGGAGGAAGCAGACTGGGTCAGGAAGCCAGACCAGGGGTCCATGGAACTTTGCTGGTCGCTGGAGGTCCGGCCAGGGGTGTAACCTCCCAGCCCTCCTCCAGACGAGAGCTCGTCCATGGGGTCGCGACTTAGACGAAGGTCTTGGGCGTCCAGTGAGACCTGCTGGTTCTTATTCTGCTGCATCAACTGGCTGAGCAGCCTCACCTCCTCTCTGGCCCCGCGGATGTGGTCGTCTATGGAGGTCTGCTGGGCCACCATCGAGGACATCATGCCTCCCTGGCCGGAGGAACCACCACCACCACCACCACCAGACCCCAGACCAAGGCGGGAGGCCCCCAGAGGGTCCCTTCCGGCCTGGGATTGTGTGAGTCCGTACTGCCCCATCTGGGTGGCAGATCTCTGGGCCTGTGAAGAGTACTGATCCCCTAAGGGGTTATATAGGGGACGGGACATGTTATTGAAGGTAGCTGCTGCTGTGAGGAGGTTGAAGGGGGCGAGAGGAGGTGAGTGGAGGGTGGTGGGGGTTGGCGGCAGAAGTGGAGGTTGCAGCGGTAACGAGCTGGGCAAGCTGCAGGGAGGCGTGGCCTAAGAGGAGCTGCAGGGGCGGGATCCCAACTCCCAGCCCTCCAATCGGATTCAGCGGGCTGGAAAGGGGAGCAGCGCAAGGATCCAATAGCAACGCAAAGCTGAAAGAGTTGGAGAGGAGAAACACACAGGAGGGTTACTGGTTGGTCTTCTCTCTGGCTCGCCCTGGGACAGGTCTATGGACAGTAGTAATCAAACTGGAAAGCAGACTGGATTTCTGCGATTGATCGGTTTGGTCAGTTTCAAGTCTATTTCACGCTGAAACACTTTTCACATCAGTTGTGTGTCAAACTGTGTGTGTGTCAAACTGTTCTAGAACAGCTTCTGTTGGTTAGGTCAGAGCAGAAGAAGACAGAAGAGTTCCTGCATCTTCACTGGAGGAAAGAAAAACAGCAAGCAAACAGGGAACAGACAGGAGGGGGAGAAGTAGTCATCGTGAAAAACATACAACATTATTTTACAAACTCCATGCACTGCTTTTGTGAAATTTGCAAGATTGCAAGCAGCTTTTTTTATACAAAAGGTTTAGTCATACTTTTAAGATAATAGCCAAGGGAAATAGTTTATTCAGTAATAAAACGGGGCTTACTAGTTTAGCTAAAGATCAGATTTAGTAGGGTTAAGTGGACGCTATTGATTATCGAATGAAGACGGAATCAAAATGTGAAAGGTTTCGTGGATGCATAAATCAATAAACGGTGTCAGGGTTCGTTCCCAAGACAACGATCTGAAAGTCGTATAACCAAACACAACACTGCACCTTGAGATTCAACTAAACCAATTCATGTCTCTAACCTACACTAATACACTTTCCGATAATATTGACGAGATAATATTCTTAACAGCGTGTTTATTTTCAAAGTGGTTAACGTCATGGTGCAAAGCATTGAGACATGAAAGCTGAACTTCAAAACCTGCTTCCACCCGCAGAGAAAGATAGTGGGTAAAATAGGTGCAAGGAGAACCCGTACCCGAGCCTGGATTTTAAACAGTTTACTACTGTGATTGGCTTCGTATATATGAATAATAATATAATAATATATGCCATTTAGCAGACGCTTTTATCCAAAGCGACTTAAAGTCATGTGTGCATACATTCTACGTATGGGTGGTCCCGGGGATCGAACCCACTACCCTGGCGTTACAAGCGCCATGCTCTACCAACTGAGCTACAGAAGGACCATGTTCATGTATCTTTGCATCAGGATTTTCTATACTGATAGGAAGGCTGTAGAGTTTTCACGTGTGATTAAACACAGAGAGATCAACTGATAACAGAGCTGACCACGTGCCCCAAACTACTGCATTTGACCAAAAACAAGTCCAATACTGGCATAACAATGTAAAAAAAAAATGTTTTTGCAGTTAATGTCAATACATTATTCTATAACGTTGCAGTGATCTCGAATGGAACAAGGCCTATAAGACCTGATGGAAAACCTAAATATTTCAGCAGCAAACATTTTATTATTATCGTCATCATCATCATCACCATTAAGTAAATGAAACCAACAACTTCTATATTAAAATGTTGGAAAACACATTCCGTCAAAATTCCAACGAAACGCAGCTAGATCTCTTAAATAGATCTCTTAAATAGATCTCTTAAATAGCCACCTTTTAATAGCTGGGTAAGAGCAAACATTTCAAACACCTGGTCTAAATGGATTGTCTGCGAGGTTACCACGGGGACGGGGACTAACGCCATGTTACCACGGGGACTAACGCCATGTTACCACGGGGACGGGGAATAACGCCATGTTACCACGGGGACGGGAATAACGACATGTTACCACGGGGACGGGAATAACGCCGTGTTACCACGGGGACGAACATTGAATTGTCTACTAAATATAAAAAGGCAAAACAACAAACAAACGTGGAGCTAAAAGATTTGATAAATGTTATTAGGAGGAAAAAACAGTGTTTGGACTTGGTCGTCCAGGTGACAGATTTGTATTTTTATTGATTTTTTAAATTTTACCTTTATTTAACTAGGCAGGTCAGCTAAGAACAAATTCTTATTTTCAATTGCGGCCTAGGAACAGTGGGGTTAACTGCCTGTTCAGCGGCAGAACAACATATTTGTACCTTGTCAGCTTGGGGGTTTGAACTTGCAACCTTTCAGTTACTAGTCCAACGCTCTAACCACTAGGCTACCCTGCCGCCCTGGTTGCAGTATCCGGGTAAAGACTCGGCCAGCATGCGGCGCCTGGCCCGGAAACCTCACGTTGAATTTCATTTCAATTCTCTACGTCGGGAACAAATTATCATTTGGATCAGGAAAGTTTCCTCATGCGACTTCTACACGGCAGAATGTTGGAACTTGTTGAACCGGTTGTCCACGCAGTTGATCGACATTTATTTTTTTTGCAGGTAGGAATGTCAAGTTTTCAAGACGATGATACAGGGAATCCATAATTGCATCAACCTTTTCAAATTGATAATAGCTGGGTAAACCATAAGAGCAATGCTGGAAGGATATTGACCTCATCCAGTCAGTTGAGGATGCCTGGTCATTCTTTAAAAGTAACTTCCTCACCATTTTAGATAAGCATGCTCCGTTCAAAAAATGCAGATCTAAGAACAGATATAGCCCTTGGTTCACTCCAGACCTGACTGCCCTCGACCAGCACAAAAACATCCTGTGGCGGACTGCAATAGCATCGAATAGTCCCTGCGATATGCACCTGTTCAGGGAAGTCAGGAACCAATACACGCAGTCAGTCAGGAAAGCAAAGGCCAGCTTCTTCAGGCAGAAATTAACTCCAAAAAGTTCTGGGACACTGTGAAGTCCATGGAGAACAAGAGCACCTCCTCCCAGCTGCCCACTGCACTGAGGCTAGGAAACACGGTCTCCACTGATAAATGATTATCGAAAACTGCAACAAGCATTTCTCAATGGCTGGCCATGCCTTCCTCCTGGCTACTCCAACCTCGGCCAACAGCCCCCCCCCCCCCCCGCACCTACTCGCCCAAGCCTCTCCAGGTTCTCCTTTACCCAAATCCAGATAGCAGATGTTCTGAAAGAGCTGCAAAACCTGGACCCGTACAAATCAGCTGGGCTCGACAATCTGGACCCTCTATTTCTGAAACTATCCGCCGCCATTGTCGCAACCCCTATTACCGGCCTGTTCAACCTCTCTTTCATATCGTCTGAGATCCCCAAGGATTGGAAAGCTGCCGCAGTCACCCCCCTTTTCAAAGGGGGAGACACCCTGGACCCAAACTGTTACATACCTATATCCATCCTGCCCTGCCTATCTAAGGTCTTCAAAAGCCAAGTCAACAAACAGGTCACTGACCATCTCGAATCCCACCGTACCTTCTCCGCTGTGCAATCTGGTTTCCGAGCCGGTCACGGGTGCACCTCAGCCACGCTCAAGGTACTAAACGATATCATAACCGCCATCGATAAAAGACAGTACTGTGCAGCCGTCTTCATCGACCTGGCCAAGGGTTTCGACTCTGTCAATCACCATATTCTTATCGGCAGACTCAGTAGCCTCGGTTTTGCTGATGACTGCCTTGCCTGGTTCACCAACTACTTTGCAGACAGAGTTCAGTGTGTCAAATCAGAGGGCATGCTGTCCAGTCCTCTGGCAGTCTCTATGGGGGTGCCACAGGGTTCAATTCTCGTATCTCGTGTGTATATATATATATATATATATATCAACGATGTTGCTCTTGCTGCGGGCGATTCCCTGATCCACCTCTACGCAGACGACACCATTCTGTATACTTCCGGCCCATCCTTGGACACTGTGCTATCTAACCTCCAAACGAGCTTCAATGCCACACAACACTCCTTCCGTGGCCTCCAACTGCTCCTAAACGCTAGTAAAATCAAATGCATGCTTTTCAACCGTTCGCTGCCTGCACCCGCACGCCTGACTAGCATCACCACCCTGGATGGTTCCGACCTTTAATATGTGGACATCTATAAGTACCTAGGTGTCTGGCTAGACTGTAAACTCTCCTTCCAGACTCATATCAAACATCTCCAATCTAAAATCAAATCTAGAGTCGGCTTTCTATTCCGCAATAAAGCCTCCTTCACTCACGCCGCCAAACTTACCCTAGTAAAACTGACTATCCTACCGATCACCACTGTGACCTGTATGAGCGAGTCGGCTGGCCCTCGCTACATATTCGTCGCCAGACCCACTGGCTCCAGGTCATCTACAAGTCCATGCTAGGTAAAGCTCCGCCTTATCTCAGTTCACTGGTCGCGATGGCAACACCCACCCGTAGCACGCGCTCCAGCAGGTGTATCTCACTGATCATCTCTAATGACAACACCTCATTTGGCCGCCTTTCGTTCCAGTTCTCTGCTGCCTGTGACTGGAACAAATTGCAAAAATCGCTGAAGTTGGAGACTTATCTCCCTCACCAACTTCAAACATCTGCTATCTGAGCAGCTAACCGATCGCTGCAGCTGTACATAGTCTATTGGTAAATAGCCCACCCAATTTTAACTACCTTATCCCCATACAGTTTTTATTTATTTACTTTTCTGCTCTTTTGCACACCAGTATCTCTACCTGTACATGACCATCTGATCATTTATCACTCCAGTGTTAATCTGCAAATTTGTAATTATTCGCCTACCTCCTTATGCATTTTGCACACAATGTATATAGACTCTCTTTTTTTCTACTGTGTTATTGACTTGTTAATTGTTTACTCCATGTGTAACTCTGTGTTGTCTATTCACACTGCTATGCTTTATCTTGGCCAGGTCGCAGTTGTAAATGAGAACTTGTTCTCAACTAGCCTACCTGGTTAAATAAAGGTGAAATAAAAAATAAATAAAGTGCTGGTTAGTGGGTTCATATTTCAATCACCCGAAACACCGGGGCAGAACCACGTGCACCAGCTCGGCTAGTATGCATGCTTCTCGTGCACGCCTTTACGTGGAACTGCTGCGGTGCTTCGGGTGATATGAAATATGAACACACTGAACAGCACTTTGAAAAGGTTGATGCAATTATGGATATCCTGTGGGTACACGGTCTCATTCCTACCTGCAAAAAGGGACCAACGGCGCAGACAATCGGTAAAGTACATTTCATTCTGATTCATGGCTTGTAGAGGTCGTGTGAGGTAACTTTCCTGATACAAAACGCTCATTTATGCCCGATGTTCCAGGCTAGCCTGAGCAGTGTCCTCGTTTGACCTAAACAGCATCTGCTCGTTCATTGGTCATGTGCACACCACAAGGTGCAAGAAGCTAACCACCGAACCAGATGGCTGATTAGCTCGTGTTACAACTCACAACTTAGAGAGGATATCAATACAAATTCACAAATAATTAGAAAACTCTGACATATGTCAACCATTAGCTAGCTAACAGAAATGTAGTGGCTAGTGCCACACTTTACAGGCTGTAAACTATTAGCTAACTAACAGAAATGTAGTGGCTAGTGCCACACTTTACAGGCTGTAAACTTTTAGCTAGCTAACAGAAATGTAGTGGCTAGTGCCACACTTTACAGGCTGTAAACTATTAGCTAGCTAACAGAAATGTAGTGGCTAGTGCCACACTTTACAGGCTGCAAAATATTAGCTAGCTAGCATTGCTAGCCAAACAATCATGTGCATACGACAGCCAGTCCCCCATCCAGAAGGAAGTTTTGTAATGCATATTAAAAAATCATAGAGATTTCACAGAAAACCGGAAGATTGGTTTTTGGTTAGGCTGTGATAAGGGTGATCACTGGGATCCCGAGAGGTGCAGCTGTCTAAGGCACTGCATCTCAGTGCTAGAGGAGTCACTACAGACCCTGGTTCGAATCCTGGGCTGTATCAATATCGGCCCAAATCCACCTGGTTCCTTCGGCCCAAATCCACCTGGTTCCTTCTTCTCCCACTGCGGGGTCACTGGGCTTCCTCCCACTAACATATTTGGTAAGAGTGAAAAAACGCCAAGCGGATGCTTCACATTTGGCTGGTGTGTTTACGGACATATTCAATCAATCCCTATCCCAGTCTGCTGTTCCCACATGCTTCAAGAGGGCCACCATTGTTCCTGTTCCCAAGAAAGCAAAGGTAACTGAGCTAAACGACTACCGCCCCGCCCCGTAGCACTCAATTCCGTCATCATGAAGTGCTTTGAGAGACTAGTCAAGGACCATATCACCTCCACCCTACCTGACACCCTAGACCCACTCCAATTTGCTTACCGCCCAAATAGGTCCACAGACGATGCAATCTCAACCACACTGCACACTGCCCTAACCCATCTGGACAAGAGGAATACCTATGTGAGAATGCTGTTCATCGACTACAGCTCGGCATTTAACACCATCGTACCCTCCAAGCTCGTCATCAAGCTCGAGACCCTGGGTCACGACCCCGCCCTGTGCAACTGGGTACTGGACTTCCTGACGGGCCGCCCCCAGGTGGTGAGGGTAGGCAACAACATCTCCACCCCGCTGATCCTCAACACTGGGGCCCCACAAGGGTGCGTTCTGAGCCCTCTCCTGTACTCCCTGTTCAACCACGACTGCGTGGCCACGCAAGCCTCCAACTCAATCATCAAGTTTGCGGACGACACAACAGTGGTAGGCTTGATTACCAACAACGACGAGACGGCCTACAGGGAGGAGGTGAGGGCCCTCGGAGTGTGGTGTCAGGAAATTAACCTCACACTCAACGTCAACAAAACTAAGGAGATGATTGTGGTCTTTAGGAAACAGCAGAGGGAACACCCCCCTATCCACATCGATGGAACAGTAGTGGAGAGGGTAGTAAGTTTTAAGTTCCTCGGCGTACACATCACAGACAAACTGAATTGGTCCACCCACACAGACAGCATCGTGAAGAAGGCGCTGCAGCGCCTCTTCAACCTCAGGAGGCTGAAGAAATTTGGCTTGTCACCAAAAGCACTCACAAACTTCTACAGATGCACACCCGAGAGCATCCTGGCGGGCTGTATCACCGCCTGGTACGGCAACTGCTCCGCCCTCAACCGTAAGGCTCTGCACAACGCATCACCGGGGGCAAACTACCTGCCCTCCAGGACACCTACACCACCCGATGTTACAGGAAGGCCATAAAGATCATCAAGGACAACAACCACCCGAGCCACTGCCTGTTCACCCCGCTATCATCCAGAAGGCGAGGTCAGTACAGGTGCATCAAAGCTGGGACCGAGAGACTAAAAAACAGTTTCTATCTCAAGGCCATCAGACTGTTAAACAGCCACCACTAACATTGAGTGGCTGCTGCCAACACACTGACTCAACTCCAGCCACTTTAATAATGGGAATTGATGGGAAATTATGTAAAATATATCACTAGCCACGTTAAACAATGCTACCTAATATAATGTTTACATACCCTACATCATTCATCTCATATGCATACGTATATACTGTACTCTATATCATCTACTGCATCTTTATGTAATACATGTATCACTAGCCACTTTAACTATGCCACTTTGTTTACTTTGTCCACATACTCATCTCATATGTATATACTGTACTCGATACCATCTACTGTATGCCGCTCTGTACCATCACTCATTCATATATCTTTATGTACATATTCTTTATCCCCTTACACTGTGTATAAGACAGTAGTTTTGGAATTGTTAGTTAGATTACTTGTTGGTTATTACTGCATTGTCGGAACTAGAAGCACAAGCATTTCGCTACACTCGCATTAACATCTGCTGACCATGTGTATGTGACAAATACATTTGATTTGATTTATACAACTTCACATTATATCCGGTGAAATATCTGTATCTGCTGTATTTTTCGGGGGGGGCTGTATTTTTTTGGGGGGGGCTGTGTTTTGGGGGGGGGGGATACTGCACACAAAATATCTGTATCTAGGCTACACTGTCCTACGAATGTCCCGCATTTGGGCATTTAAAATGTGGTCACCCTAAGACGTGATTGATCACAGCTGCCTTTCGCGTCTTAGACTTTACGAAAAACATCAGCCCTCCATTTTGTATTTCCTGTATCGTGTTGCATTAAGCGCCGCATGCGACTTCCAGCCAGCGGTATTGTCCGTTTTAAATCACATACGAACAACAACTAATCTCTTCTGTCTTGTGAAATCGGGTTTTTGTTACATACCTTCTGTTATTTTCGGTTCTTTTCTATGGAGAAATCTCGTACTTGTCTCTCTCTCCAAGCCGCTCAAGGGTTTGCGCATGCGCATTCGACTATCTCACCCGAACAACGTCATAGAGCCACTGAAAACAGAGTCGTTGATTGGAGGAACTTGTAGTAACTATTTTTCGCCAGATGGGGGAACCCTAGCCCTACATCAACACCAAATTCACAGAATAATTTACCAAGTTTATCATTTATTTATTTAATTTTATAGGCAAGTCAGTTAAGAACTAATTCTCAGTTACAATGCTGGTTTATGAAGAGTGGGTTAACTGCCTTGTTCAGGGGCAGAATGACTGATTTGTACCTTGGCAGCTCTGGGATTTGAACTTGCCACCTTTCGGTTACTAGTCCAACGCTCTAACCACTAGGCTACCCTGAGTTGGACACCTGTACATTAGAGCATTGCCAAAGTGAGACAAAATCAGCCTTAGATTGGTTGAGTCTGTGTTCGCCCCATTATCGTGGAGGAGCTGAGGAATTTGTCAAATTATCCTGTTGGTTGGATGAATGTGCTGAAGGCTACTGCCCTCGGATGCCCCATGTGTCACTATACTACCCACTACCCCCATCACAGGGTAAAGACAGGCATACTGTCCCACTACCCCCCATCACAGGTAAAGACAGGCATACTGTTCCACTACCCCCATCACAGGGTAAAGACAGGCATACTGTCCCACTACCCCCCTCACAGGTAAAGACAGGCATACTGTCCCACTACCCCATCACAGGGTAAAGACAGGCATACTGTCCCACTACCCCCTCACAGGTAAAGACAGGCATACTGTCCCACTACCCCCATCACAGGGTAAAGACAGGCATACTGTCCCACTACCCCCATCACAGGGTAAAGACAGACATACTGTCCCACTACCCCCCATCACAGGGTAAAGACAGGCATACTGTCCCACTACCTACCATCACAGGGTAAAGACAGACATACTGTCCCACTACCCCCCATCACAGGGTAAAGACAGACATACTGTCCCACTACCCCCATCACAGGGTAAAGACAGGCATACTGTCCCACTACCTACCATCACAGGGTAAAGACAGGCATACTGTCCCACTACCCCCATCACAGGGTAAAGACAGGCATACTGTCCCACTACCTACCATCACAGGATAAAGACAGGCATACTGTTCCACTACCCCCATCACAGGGTAAAGACAGGCATACTGTCCCACTACCCCCCATCACAGGGTAAAGACAGGCATACTGTCCCACTACCCCCATCACAGGGTAAAGACAGGCATACTGTCCCACTACCCCCCATCACAGGGTAAAGACAGGCATACTGTCCCACTACCTACCATCACAGGGTAAAGACAGGCATACTGTCCCACTACCCCCATCACAGGGTAAAGACAGGCATACTGTCCCACTACCCCCCATCACAGGGTAAAGACAGGCATACTGTCCCACTACCTACCATCACAGGGTAAAGACAGACATACTGTCCCACTACCCCCCATCACAGGGTAAAGACAGGCATACTGTCCCACTACCTACCATCACAGGGTAAAGACAGGCATACTGTCCCACTACCCCCATCACAGGGTAAAGACAGACATACTGTCCCACTACCCCCCATCACAGGGTAAAGACAGACATACTGTCCCACTACCTACCATCACAGGGTAAAGACAGGCATACTGTCCCACTATACCCACCATCACAGGGTAAAGACAGACATACTGTCCCACTACCCCCATCACAGGGTAAAGACAGGCATACTGTCCCACTACCTACCATCACAGGGTAAAGACAGGCATACTGTCCCACTACCCCCATCACAGGGTAAAGACAGGCATACTGTCCCACTACCCCCCATCACAGGGTAAAGACAGACATACTGTCCCACTACCTACCATCACAGGGTAAAGACAGGCAAACAGTCCCACTACCCCCATCACAGGGTAAAGACAGACATACTGTCCCACTACCTACCCCCCATCACAGGGTAAAGACAGGCAAACAGTCCCACTACCCCCATCACAGGGTAAAGACAGACATACTGTCCCACTACCCCCATCACAGGGTAAAGACAGACATACTGTCCCACTTCCACTGAAACTAGAGAAACAACGCTTCTAAACTCCCATCTCGGCTCCTTTGCTTCTGCGTCTGAGCCTCATCACCTTGTCAGTGTCAGAGTTGACTGGTTGTGGCCTTATTGGCAGATATCCTGGGGGTTGATAGAAGGAAATCTCTTCCAGTCCAAACTGGTAGAGATCATGATTCATTCATCACTAGGAGACTTTGGGCAGAGGTGAAGGAGAAGGTCTGAGGTGACCATATGGCACAGCTGGTCTTCAGTCTGCCTGACTGGCATTGACTGGCACTGGCCAGAGTGACTGAAGGAGAGGACACCTTGCTCAATCCTGCTGTACAGAGATTTATGTCCCATCCTTGCATGGGGTGTGTGTGCGTGTGTGTGTGTGTGTGTGTGTGTGTGTGTGTGTGTGTGTGTGTGTGTGTGTGTGTGTGTGTGTGTGTGTGTGTGTGTGTGTGTGTGTGTGTGTGTGTGTGTGTGTGTGTGTGTGTGTGTGTGTGTGTGTTTTGAATTGCCAGACTGCTCCATGATGCACAGGCCAACTGACCCTGCAGTCCTGCTGGGTTGTTGCTAGGCAACGTGGAGCAGAGATTGTTCATTAGCCAATCAGGATCAGAGTTGAGAGGTTCGAGAACACTCTGATGACCAATTAAAACATGATTATTTACTGATTTAGGCCACTAGGGTGCATTAATAATAATACGATTATCATTAGACAGTGGGCACTGCAATATGATACAACATTAAGCACTAATATGATAGTATGGGAATTAGTATTAATTAGTCATATGATAGTATGGGAATTAGTATTAATTAGTCATATGATAGTATGGGAATTAGTATTAATTAGTCATATGATAGTATGGGAATTAGTATTAATTAGTCATATGATAGTATGGGAATTAGTATTAATTAGTCATATGATAGTATGGGAATTAGTATTAATTAGTCATATGATAGTATGGGAATTAGTATTAATTAGTCATATGATAGTATGGGAATTAGTATTAATTATTCATATGATAGTATGGGAATTAGTATTAATTAGTCATATGATAGTATGGGAATTAGTATTAATTAGTCATATGATAGTATGGGAATTAGTATTAATTAGTAATATGATAGTATGGGAATTAGTATTAATTAGTCATATGATAGTATGGGAATTAGTATTAATTAGTCATATGATAGTATGGGAATTAGTATTAATTAGTCATATGATAGTATGGGAATTAGTATTAATTAGTATTTAGTAGTATATGGGAATTGGAACTTTCCTCTTAGGTTGTAATGACTTGTAACAGACAGACAGACAGACAGACAGACAGACAGACAGACAGACAGACAGACAGACAGACAGACAGACAGACAGACAGACAGACAGACAGACAGACAGACAGACAGACAGACAGACAGACAGACAGACAGACAGACAGACAGACAGACAGACAGACAGACAGACAGACAGACTCTCCTCTCCTCTCCTCCTCTCCTCCTCTCCTCTCCTCCTCCTCTCCTCTCCTCCTCTCCTCCTCTCATCCTCTCCTCCTCCTCTCCTCTCCTCCTCTCCTCCTCTCCTCCTCTCCTCCTCCTCTCCTCCTCTCCTCCTCTCCTCTCCTCCTCTCATCCTCTCCTCTCCTCTCCTCTCCTCCTCTCCTCCTCCTCTCCTCTCCTCCTCTCATCCTCTCCTCCTCCTCTCCTCTACTCCTCTCCTCCTCCCTCTCCTCTCCTCCTCTCCTCTCCTCCTCCTCTCCTCTCCTCCTCCTCTCCTCTCCTCCTCCCTCCTCTCATCCTCTCCTCCTCCTCTACTCCTCTCCTCCTCCTCTCTCCTCTCCTCTCCTCTCTCTCCTCTCCTCTCCTCTCCTCTCCTCTCCTCTCCTCTCCTCTCCTCCTCTCCTCCTCTCCTCTCCTCCTCTCTCTCCTCTCCTCTCCTCTCTCCCTCTCCTCTCCTCTCCTCTCCTCTCCTCTCCTCTCCTCTCCTCTCTCCTCTCCTCTCTCTCCTCTCTCTTCTCTCCTCCTCTCCTCTCCTCCTCTCCTCTCCTCTCCTCTCCTCCTCTCTCTTCTCTCCTCCTCTCCTCTCCTCCTCTCCTCTCCTCCCCTCCTCCTCTCCTCCTCCCCTCTCCTCCTCCTCTCCTCTCCTCTCCTCCTCTCCTCTCCTCCTCTCCTCTACTCCTCTCTTCCTCTCCTCCTCCTCTCCTCCTCTCATCTCCTCCTCTCCTCTCCTCCTCTCCTCTACTCCTCTCCTCCTCTCCTCTACTCCTCTCCTCCTCTCCTCCTCCTCTCCTCCTCTCCTAGCTCACTCTATTCACTGTGAATACCATTACTGAACTCGCTCTAGCTAAGGCAATCTAAAGTGACAGGTCTGTCACTTTCTTCCTACTGCCCTCTCTCTCTAGGCTGTACAATCCCAGTGAAGGAAAGGAAGTCACATTAATCAGTGAAGGAAAGGAGGTCACATTAATCAGTGAAGGAAAGGAGGCCACATTAATCAGTGAAGGAAAGGAAGCCACATTAATTAGTGAAGGATAGTAGGCCACATTAATCAGTGAAGGAAAGGAGGCCACATTAATCAGTGAAGGATAGGAGGCCACATTAATCAGTGAAGGAAAGGAGGCCACATTAATCAGTGAAGGAAAGGAAGCCACATTAATTAGTGAAGGATAGGAGGCCACATTAATCAGTGAAGGAAAGGAGGTCACATTAATTAGTGAAGGAAAGGAGGCCACATTCAGTGAAGGAAAGGAGGTCACATTAATCAGTGAAGGATAGGAGGCCACATTAATTAGTGAAGGATAGGAGGCCACATTCAGTGAAGGAAAGGAGGCCACATTAATCAGTGAAGGAAAGGAGGCCACATTCAGTGAAGGAAAGGTCACATTAATCAGTGAAGGAAAAGAGGCCACATTAATTAGTGAAGGATAGGAGGCCACATTCAGTGAAGGAAAGGAGGTCACATTAATTAGTGAAGGAAAGGAGGTCACATTAATCAGTGCTCACACTGCCCTACCCTGTGCTCTGACCTCTTTCTCCCCTCTCTCTCCAGATGAAATCTCGCGTCTTGTGACGGCCGGCCGCCCAACAACCTGCCCGCTTGACCCTATCCCCTCCTCTCTTCTCCAGACCATTTCCGGAGACCTTCTCCCTTACCTCACCTCGCTCATCAACTCATCCCTGACCGCTGGCTACGTCCCTTCCGTCTTCAAGAGAGCGAGAGTTGCACCCCTTCTGAAAAAACCTACACTCGATCCCTCCGATGTCAACAATTACAGACCAGTATCCCTTCTTTCTTTTCTCTCCAAAACTCTTGAACGTGCCGTCCTTGGCCAGCTCTCCCGCTATCTCTCTCTGAACGACCTTCTTAATCCAAATCAGTCAGGTTTCAAGACTAGTCATTCAACTGAGACTGCTCTTCTCTGTATCACGGAGGTGCTCCGCACCGCTAAAGCTAACTCTCTCTCCTCTGCTCTCATCCTTCTAGACCTATCGGCTGCCTTCGATACTGTGAACCATCAGATCCTCCTCTCCACCCTCTCCGAGTTGGGCATCTCCGGCGCGGCCCACGCTTGGATTGCGTCCTACCTGACAGGTCGCTCCTACCAGGTGGCGTGGCGAGAATCTGTCTCCTCACCACGCGCTCTCACCACTGGTGTCCCCCAGGGCTCTGTTCTAGGCCCCCTGTCATAACCTCACATGGTCTCTCCTATCATTGCTATGCAGACGACACACAATTAATCTTCTCCTTTCCCCCTTCTGATGACCAGGTGGCGAATCGCATCTCTGCATGTCTGGCAGACATATCAGTGTGGATGACGGATCACCACCTCAAGCTGAACCTCGGCAAGACGGAGCTGCTCTTCCTCCTGGGGAAGGACTGCCCGTTCCATGATCTCGCCATCACGGTTGACAACTCCATTGTGTCCTCCTCCCAGAGCGCTAAGAACCTTGGCGTGATCCTGGACAACACCCTGTCGTTCTCAACCAACATCAAGGCGGTGGCCCGTTCCTGTAGGTTCATGCTCTACAACATCCGCAGAGTACGACCCTGCCTCACACAGGAAGCGGCGCAGGTCCTAATCCAGGCACTTGTCATCTCCCGTCTGGATTACTGCAACTCGCTGTTGGCTGGGCTCCCTGCCTGTGCCATTAAACCCCTTCAACTCATCCAGAACGCCGCAGCCCGTCTGGTGTTCAACCTTCCCAAGTTCTCTCACGTCACCCCGCTCCTCCGATCTCTCCACTGGCTTCCAGTTGAAGCTCGCATCCGCTACAAGACCATGGTGCTTGCCTACGGAGCTGTGAGGGGAACGGCACCTCAGTACCTCCAGGCTCTGATCAGGCCCTACACCCAAACAAGGGCACTGCGTTCATCCACCTCTGGCCTGCTCGCTTCCCTACCACTGAGGAGGTACAGCTCCCGCTCAGCCCAGTCAAAACTGTTCGCTGCTCTGGCCCCCCAATGGTGGAACAAACTCCCTCACGACGCCAGGACAGCGGAGTCAATCACCACCTTCCGGAGACACCTGAAACCCCACCTCTTTAAGGAATACCTAGGATAGGATAAGTAATCCCTCTCACCCCCCCCTTTAAGATTTAGATGCACTATTGTAAAGTGACTGTTCCACTGGATGTCATAAGGTGAATGCACCAATTTGTAAGTCGCTCTGGATAAGAGTGTCTGCTAAATGACTTAAATGTAAATGTCAATGTAAGGAAAGCGCCATCATCCCTGAGGGTTGCTCAGCGGTCAGTGGATGATACTTACAGGTTGGGTCGCTGTCCTCAGATCATACTTACAGGTTGGGTCACTGTCCTCAGATCATACTTACCGGTTGGGTAACTGTCCTCAGATCATACTTACCGGTTGGGTCACTGTCCTTAGCCATAAGAATAAGAGATATAAAAGTAACAAGTAATTAAAAAAGAGCAGTAAAAAAATAACAATATATATAGGGGGTGTGGAGACTATATACAGGGTATTACGGTACAGAGTCAATGGGGAGGCTATATACAGGGTATTACGGTACAGAGTCCATGTGGAGGCTATATACAGGGTATTACGGTACACAGTCAATGTGGAGGCTATATACAGGGGGTACCGGTACAGAGACAACGTGGAGGCTATATACAGGGTATTACGGTACAGAGTCCATGTGGAGGCTATATACAGGGTATTACGGTACACAGTCAATGGGGAGGCTATATACAGGGGGTACCGGTACAGAGACAATGTGGAGGCTATATACAGGGTATTATGGTACACAGTCAATGTGGAGGCTATATACAGGGTATTATGGTACACAGTCAATGTGGAGGCTATATACAGGGTATTACAGTACAGAGTCAATGTGGAGGCTATATACAGGGTATTACGGTACAGAGTCAATGGGGAGGCTATATACAGGGTATTACGGTACAGAGTCAATGTGGAGGCTATATACAGGGTATTATGGTACACAGTCAATGTGGAGGCTATATACAGGGGGTACCGGTACAGAGTCAATGTGGAGGCTATATACAGGGTGTTACGGTACAAAGTTAATGTGGAGGCTATATACAGGGGGTACCGGTACAGAGTCAATGTGGAGGCTATATACAGGGTGTTACGGTACAAAGTTAATGTGGAGGCTATATACAGGGGGTACCGGTACAGAGTCAATGTGGAGGCTATATACAGGGGGTACCGGTACAGAGTCAATGTGCCGGTTCATTGAGGTATGTGAAGTTGAGGTAGTAGTGTTCCTGTAGGTAGAGTTAAAGTGACTATGCAAAGATGACAGCAGAGAGTGGCAGTGATGTGGAGGGGGGGGTAATGTGAATAGTCTGGGTAGCCATTTTGACTAGATGTTCAGGAGTCTTATGTCTTGGGGGCGGAAGCTGTTTAGAAGCCTCTTGGACCTAGACTTGGCGCTCCGGTACTGCTTGCCTAATCATAGAGAACAGTCTATGATTAGGGTGGCTGGAGTCTTTGACAATTTTTTAGGTTCTTCCTCTGACACCGCCTGGTATAGAGGTCCTGGATGGCAGGAAGCTTGGCCCCCGTGATGTACTGGGCCGTTCACACCACCCTCTGTAGTGCCTTGTGGTTGGAGGCTGAGCAGTTGCCGTACCAGGCAGTGATGCAACCAGTCAGGACGCTCTCATCTCCTTTGTCTTGATCTCGATATGTCTCTCTTTGTGTGTGTGTCTCTCTATCTCTCAATCTCTGTCTATCTGTCTCTGTCTCTCTCTGTCCCTCTCTCTCTTTCTCTCTCTCTCTCTGTCTCTCTGTCTCTGTCACTGTCTCTCTCTCTGTGTATGTGTCTCTCTATCTCTCAATCTCTGTCTATCTGTCTCTGTCTCTCTCTGTCCCTCTCTCTCTTTCTCTCTCTCTCTCTCTCTGTCTCTCTGTCTCTGTCACTGTCTCTCTCTCTGTCTCTGTCTCTCTCTCTCTCTCTCTCACTGTCTCTCTCTCTGTTTCTCTCTCTCTCTCTCTCTCTCTGTTTCTCTCTCTGTCTCTCTGTCTGTCTCTCTCTCTGTTTCTCTCTCTCTGTTTCTCTCTGTCTCTCTCTCTGTTTCTGTTTCTCTCTCTCTGTCTCACTCTCTGTTTCTCTCTCTGCTTCTCTCGCTCTGTCTCTCTCTGTTTCTCTCTCTCTCTGTTTCTCTCTCTCCCTCTCTCTCTCTCTCTCTCTGTTTCTCTCTCTCTCTCTCTCTGTTTCTCTGTCTCTCTATCTCTCTCTCTGTCTCTCTCTGTCTCTCGCTGTTTTTCTCTGTCTGTCTGTTTCTCTCTGTTTCTCTCTCTGTATCTCTCTCTGTCTCTCTCTCTCTGTCTCTCGCTGTTTTTCTCTGTCTGTCTGTTTCTCTCTGTTTCTCTCTGTATCTCTCTCTGCTTCTCTCTCTGTCTCTCTCTGTTTCTCTCTCTCTCTGTTTCTCTCTCTCCCTCTCTCTCTCTCTCTCTCTCTGTTTCTCTCTCTCTCTCTCTCTCTCTCTGTTTCTCTGTCTCTATATCTCTCTCTCTGTCTCTCTCTCTCTGTCTCTCGCTGTTTTTCTCTGTCTGTCTGTTTCTCTCTGTTTCTTTCTCTGCTTCTCTCTCTCTGTCTCTCTCTCAGTTTCTCTCTCTCTTTTTCTCTCTCTGTCTCTCTCTCTGTTTCTCTCTCTCTCTGTCTCTCTCTCTCTGTTTATCTCTCTCTGTCTCTCTCTCTCTGTTTATCTCTCTCTGTTTCTCTCTGTCTCTCTATCTCTCTGTTTCTCTCTCTCTGTCTCTCTCTGTTTCTCTATCTGTCTCTCTCTCTCTGTCTCTCTCTCTCTGTTTCTCTCTCTGTCTCTTTCTCTCTGTCTGTTTCTCTCTCTGTCTCTCTGTCTCTCTCTCTCTCTGTTTCTCTCTCTCTTTAAGATATGCTGCAGTTACACACCCTCTCTTATCTCTCTATTAGAACATTCAGCAAATGAAAATATAGTCTTGTCTATTTTATATTTTATATTTTAATATACTGGATGGAGACGGCTTGCTTGATAAGAGTGGAATCGAAATTAAATCACAATGCAATCACATGCACGCCTCTGCTGTGTCCAATGTAAAGTTACAGGAGAGATTTATTTTAGATTTATGATTTATTAGACGGTGAAGTTCAAACTTGAATTCTTTATTTTGTTAAACATATAAAATATGAACACAATAGTGACCTGTGTGAGACCGATGGCCAAGCTCCTGGGTCACGCTTGGTGTCATGTCACACCCTGCAATCTGCTAGTGACACACCGTAAGGCAAGGACATCTCACCTTCCTTCCTGGCTGTCACACACACACACAGAGCAAACTCACACACGCAGACACACACACACACACACACACACACACACACACACACACACACACACACACACACACACACACACACACACACACACACACACACACACACACACACACACACACACACACACACACACACACACACACACACACACACACACACACACACACACACACACACACACACACACACACACACACATGAACGTGAGTGCATGAAAACGCTGTGACCCCCTAACTTCTGTCAGTACAGTCTCACTCCTTGAGAATGAAGGCAAGTAGGAGGGGAGGTGTGAAAGGAGGAGAGACGGGAAGTAGAGTAGAGAGAGGGAGAGAGGGAGAGAGAGAGAGAGAGAGAGAGGCTATGTGCTCACTGCCCACAAAATGAGGTGGAAACTGAGCTGCACTTCCTAACCTCCTATCAAATATCTGACGATACTACAGACACATATTTCCCTCAGATTACACAGATCCACAAAGAATTCGAAAACAAACCACATTTTGATAAACTCCCATATTTGCTGGGTGAAATTCCACAGTGTTCCATCACAGCAGCACGATTTGTGACCTGTTGCCACAAGAAAAGGGCAACCAGTGAAGAACAAACACCATTGTAAATACAACCCATATTTATGCTTATTTATTTTCCCTTGTGTACTTTAACCATTTGTACATCGTTACAACACTGTATATATACATAATATGACATTTGTAATGTCTTCATCATTTTGAAACTTATATCCATCAGACTTTATTATTTTGGAACTTCTGTATGTGTAATGTTTACTGTTCATTTTTATTGTTTATTTCACTTTTGTATATTATCTACTTCACTTGCTTTGGCAATGTTAACATATGGTTCCCATGCCAATAAAGCCCCTTGAATTGAATTGAATTGAATTGAAGAGGTTTTTTTGTTGAGTTTTGTAATATGTCAATTGTGCAGAGTTGAGGACGTTGTCAAGCGCAGGACACAGAACTGAGTAAAAATAACGTACTTTACTCTGAAAAATAAATCAGCCAAAATAATCCAAGCAGGGACAATAAACACGGCGAACACAAACCAGGAATAATCACACACAAAACATAATGGCAACCAGAGGGTTAAATAGGGAAATAATAGTAACTAAATGGGAACCAGGTGTGAATAATCAAGACAAAACAAATGGAAAACAGAAACATGGATCGGTGGCAGTGACAAAGCGACGACGAGCGCCGAACGCCGGCAATTTAGGCGGAAGTCGTGACAAGTTTTTGTAGCTCAGTTGGTAGAGCATGGCGCTTGTAACGCCAGGGTAGTGGGTTCGATTCAATTTAGGAATGTATGCGACTGTAAGTCGTCGTCTGCTAAATGGCATATATTATTATTATATAATATTATAAAACCTATATTTTATACTCAAGTATTAACACAAATAAATGGCACACTGTGCCTTTTCAGAAATTAAACAACAAATGTGTCATTCTTAAATAAACATTGAATCATTAAAAAAATACAAAAATAGTTTCCCCTCAAAACAAACCGCTCTTTCGTAAGTCCACTTCTTCTCAAACAATGGGAGATCTTTTACAGCCCGAGAAGAACTCAAAATCCACTTTTATTCTCACTTTGACTAATCCTTTAAAAACATTCTGCCCATATCCCGTGTCTATCTTATGTTTCCGACAAGCTGAAATAATATTGAACTGTTGACAGTTACTCTTCTGTTACTTACTGTATTGAAACCCTAAAGTAAAAACAGTGTTATAGAGAATCTCCCCGTAACAAAGACTCCAGTACTTCAAAGAGGGGCTTTATCTTCTCACACTCCTTAAAACAATGAAAAAATGTTTCTCTTATGTTACATAAAGGACATCCACCTCCATCATCTGAGTTAATAACAGATACAAAAGCATTAACTGTAATGATGCCATGTATCACCCTCCATTACATGGCCCCAGTCCCCTTTAGTAACGGTGGCTTGTACAGTGTTCTCCATGCTGGCTTTACCTTGTCATCAACACCCTCCATTACATATCACCAGTCCCCTGTACAGTGTTCTCCATGCTGGCTTTACCTTGTCATCAACACCCTCCATTACATGTCACCAGTCCCCTTTAGTAACGGTGGCTTGTACAGTGTTCTCCATGCTGGCTTTACCTTGTCATCAACACCCTCCATTACATATCACCAGTCCCCTGTACAGTGTTCTCCATGCTGGCTTTACCTTGTCATCAACACCCTCCATTACATATCACCAGTCCCCTGTACAGTGTTCTCCATGCTGGCTTTACCTTGTCATCAAGGCCCAGTTTTACCCTCCAATGAGAGTCTTTTCTATTTTTCAACATATCTTTATATAAAACCTTGACACACCCCCTATATAACTCCTCCCCATTCACCTCATCCAAACCCACCACTTCCAACCCTCTCAGATGCAGTAATGAAGTCTTTCTGTCTGACTCTGAGATATTGGGTCTAATCCCTAGTCTGTCTGACTCTGGGATATTGGGTCTAATCCCTAGTCTGTCCGACTCTGGGATATTGGGTGTAATCCCTAGTCTGTCTGACTCTGGGATATTGGGTCTAATCCCTAGTCTGTCTGACTCTGGGATATTGGGTCTAATCCCTAGTCTGTCTGACTCTGGGATATTGGGTCTAATCCCTAGTCTGTCTGACTCTGGGATATTGGGTCTAATCCCTAGTCTGTCCGACTCTGGGATATTGAGTCTAATCCCTAGTCTGTCTGACTCTGGGATATTGGGTCTAATCCCTAGTCTGTCCGACTCTGGGATATTGGGTGTAATCCCTAGTCTTGGAAATGGGGCGCCTTTTTCTTGTAACTATTGAGCATAATCCACTTTTCTGCTGACAGAGCCTTCCTGCAACTTCCCAGCAGTTGTCCAACAATCCTTTCCGGCCTCACCCCCAAAATGTTCAGCCACCCGTCCTCCCTCCATTAATATGGGCCCAGCCATGTCCATTAACCTCCTTAGGGTAACAATTTTGCCCTTCAGTAGCATCTTGGAGAAATGTGGAACAGCTTCAGTTGTACAATCCAGTCTTGCCCCAAACACCAGATGTTCCTCCAGCAGCCAATGCAATGACTTACCCCCCTCCTCTTTTGACAAACACAAAACACTTTGTGGAACACAATGATATTTATGCCAAAATAAATCTACAATAATTGCCAGAAGGCCAGACGGTGTCTCTAAACATGACAACAGTGCAGAGGCCAACCACATTATTAACAATAATAGTGTGTCCCCTATATGACATATGAGATATCAACCACCATCTACTCATCCTCCCTTATACCATTTCAACCACCCAATTCCAATGTTTTTCCATAGTCCCCTTGTCCCCTAGGTACTTGAAACCTCCCTTACACCATTTCAACCACCCCATTCCAATGTTTTTCCATAGTCCCCTCGTCCCCTAGGTACAGTGCCTTGCGAAAGTATTTATATATATTATGTATTTATCATCATTATTCATTTAGGTCAACATTGGATCATTCAGAGATCCTCACTGAACTTCTGGAGAGAGTTTGCTGCACTGAAAGTAAAGGGGCTGAATCATTTTGCACGCCCAATTTTTCAGTTTTTGATTTGTTAAAAAAGTTTGAAATATCCAATAAATGTCGTTCCACTTCATGATTGTGTCCCACTTGTTGTTGATTCTTCACAAAAAAATACAGTTTTATATCTTTATGTTTGAAGCCTGAAATGTGGCAAAAGGTCGCAAAGTTCAAGGGGGCCGAATACTTTCGCAAGGCACTGTACCTGAAACCTCCCTTACACCATTTCAACCACCCAATTCCAATGTTTTTCCATAGTCCCCTCATCCCCTAGGTACTTGAAACCTCCCTTACACCATTCCAACCCCGCTGGCAAAGCCATGATCCCTCCAGACCATTTCCCAATTTTATAAAGCATACCCTCCCCCCAATCTACCTATGCAGAGGATATTCCCTTTAAACCAATCAACCATGAGACTCAAGCTATCCACCTCCACTTGATTTTTCACTAAAATAACTACATCATAAGCATAGGCTGAGAGACGAATAGGAGGAATATCCTCTGAAAGGTTCACTCCTTCAATGCAACTTCCAATGCTATTTGGTAGTGGCGCTATAGCGAATGGCATAACATTCCCTAACCAGAAACCGTGGATTGATGGCAGCATTCGCGTGAAACTGAAAGCGCGAACCACTGCTTTTAATCAGGGCAAGGTGTCTGGCAACATGACTGAATACAAACAGTGCAGCTATTCCCTCCGTAAGGCTATTAAACAAGCTAAGCGTCAGTACAGAGACAAAGTGGAATCTCAATTCAATGGCTCAGACACAAGAGGCATGTGGCAGGGTCTACAGTCAATCACGGACTACAAGATGAAATCCAGCCCAGTCACGGACCAGGATGTCTTGCTCCCAGGCAGACTAAATAACTTTTTTGCCCGCTTTGAGGACAATACAGTGCCACTGACACGGCCTGCAACGGAAACATGCGGTCTCTCCTTCACTGCAGCCGAGGTGAGTAAGACATTTAAACGTGTTAACCCTCGCAAGGCTGCAGGCCCAGACGGCATCCCCAGCCGCGCCCTCAGAGCATGCGCAGACCAGCTGGCCGGTGTGTTTACGGACATATTCAATCAATCCTTATACCAGTCTGCTGTTCCCACATGCTTCAAGAGGGCCACTATTGTTCCTGTTCCCAAGAAAGCTAAGGTAACTGAGCTAAACGACTACCGCCGCGTAGCACTCAATTCCGTCATCATGAAGTGCTTTGAGAGACTAGTCAAGGACCATATCACCTCCACCCTACCTGACACCCTAGACCCACTCCAATTTGCTTACCGCCCAAATAGGTCCACAGACGATGCAATCTCAACCACACTGCACACTGCCCTAACCCACCTGGACAAGAGGAATACCTATGTGAGAATGCTGTTCATCGACTACAGCTCGGCATTCAACACCATAGTACCCTCCAAGCTCGTCATCAAGCTCGAGACCCTGGGTCTCGACCCCGCCCTGTGCAACTGGGTACTGGACTTCCTGACGGGCCGCCCCCAGGTGGTGAGGGTAGGCAACAACATCTCCTCCCCGCTGATCCTCAACACGGGGGCCCCACAAGGGTGCGTTCTGAGCCCTCTCCTGTACTCCCTGTTCACCCACGACTGCGTGGCCACGCACGCCTCCAACTCAATCATCAAGTTTGCGGACGACACAACAGTGGTAGGCTTGATTACCAACAACGACGAGACGGCCTACAGGGAGGAGGTGAGGGCCCTCGGAGTGTGGTGTCAGGAAAATAACCTCACACTCAACGTCAACAAAACTAAGGAGATGATTGTGGACTTCAGGAAACAGCAGAGGGAACACCCCCCTATCCACATCGATGGAACAGTAGTGGAGAGGGTAGCTAGTTTTAAGTTCCTCGGCATACACATCACAGACAAACTGAATTGGTTCACTCACACTGACAGCGTCGTGAAGAAGGCGCAGCAGCGCCTATTCAACCTCAGGAGGCTGAAGAAATTCGGCTTGTCACCAAAAGCACTCACAAACTTCTACAGATGCACAATCGAGAGCATCCTGGCGGGCTGTATCACCGCCTGGTACGGCAACTGCTCCGCCCTCAACCGTAAGGCTCTCCAGAGGGTAGTGAGGACTGCACAACGCATCACCGGGGGCAAACTACCTGCCCTCCAGGACACCTACACCACCCGTTGTTACAGGAAGGCCATAAAGATCATCAAGGACATCAACCACCCGAACCACTGCCTGTTCACCCCGCTATCATCCAGAAGGCGAGGTCAGTACAGGTGCATCAAAGCTGGGACCGAGAGACTGAAAAACAGCTTATATCTCAAGGCCATCAGACTGTTAAACAGCCACCACTAACACTGAGTGGCTGCTGCCAACACACTGTCATTGACACTGACCCAACTCCAGCCATTTTAATAATGGGAATTGATGGGAAATGATGTAAATATATCACTAGCCACTTTAAACAATGCTACCTTATATAATGTTACTTACCCTACATTATTCATCTCATATGCATATGTATATACTGTACTCTACATCATCGACTGCATCCTTATGTAACACATGTATCACTAGCCACTTTAACTATGCCACTTTGTTTACTTTGTCTACACACTCATCTCATATGTATATACTGTACTCGATACCATCTACTGTATGCTGCTCTGTACCATCACTCATTCATATATCCTTATGTACATGTTCCTTATCCCCTTACACTGTGTATAAGACAGTAGTTTTGGAATTGTTAGTTAGATTACTTGTTGGTTATCACTGCATTGTCGGAACTAGAAGCACAAGCATTTCGCTACACTCACATTAACATCTGCTAACCATGTGTATGTGACAAATAAAATTTGATTTGATTTGATTTGATTTGATATACCCTTCCCGACAATGAACACCCCTGTCTAGTTCCTCTACACACTTCCCGACAATGAACACCCCTGTCTAGTTCCTCGACACACTTCCCGACAATGAACACCCCTGTCTAGTTCCTCTACACACTTCCCGACAATGAACACCCCTGTCTAGTTCCTCTACACACTTCCCGACAATGAACACCCCTGTCTAGTTCCTCTACACACTTCCCGACAATGAACACCCCTGTCTAGTTCCTCTACACACTTCCCGACAATGAACACCGCTGTCTAGTTCCTCTACACACTTCCCGACAATGAACACCCCTGTCTAGTTCCTCTACACACTTTAAAAAGGAGCACTGAAGCCACCGTTAACTTTCAATACACTTTCATTGTCACCATATATCACCCTGATCATGGAAATACAACCAGAGCTGAAACCAAATGCCTTAAATGTACAACGTAAGTATTGATGTTCAACTGGGTCACATTTTACTGATCAATTAAATTTAGACAAGCATTCAAACCAAAAAAGAAGCCCTAGAGATGTCCAAAAACATCCAGAATCAGGTTAAATGTTATCCCCTATCTGCCTGGCCGGGAACACAGCAGGACTGGTCCGTATAATTTGCCCCATCACCTCCCTCAACATCACCTCCCTCAACATCACCTCCCTCAGCCTGATGGACAAAGCCTTGGACAGGATCTTATAATCAGTGCACATTAAGGCCACCGGCCTCCAGTTCTTCACCTCCATAGGGTCATCCTTTTTTGGCAGTAGGGTGAGGACAGCTCTCCCACATCTCATTGGTAGTAACCCTCCGGTCAAAACTATCGTTAACTACTGCTAGCCAATCCTCTCGCTCATAAAAAACTCAAAAAGGTAAACGGGAAGGCCATCAATGCCTGGTGCCCTTCTATTTTCCATGCCTTTTTATGCAGTGTACAGCTCCTGCAAAGACAATGGTTAATCTAGCTCAACCTGAAACATTTGGATGATGCATTCATTTCAGATTATCTGAAATTTACTTCTCACCAATTTCCCCCTTGCTCTGATACCCAGCAGGTCTGCCAACGCCCCCTGTGCTTTGATACCCAGCAGGTCTGCCAACGCCCCCTGTGCTTTGATACCCAGCAGGTCTGCCAACGCCCCCTGTGCTTTGATACCCAGCAGGTCTGCCAACGCCCCCTTGCTCTGATACCCAGCAGGTCTACCAACGCCCCCTTGCTCTGATACCCAGCAGGTCTGCCAACGCCCCCTTGCTCTGATACCCAGCAGGTCTGCCAACACCCCCTTGCTCTGATACCCAGCAGGTCTACCAACGCCCCCTGTGCTCTGATACCCAGCAGGTCTGCCAACGCCCCCTTGCTCTGATACCCAGCAGGTCTGCCAACGCCCCCTGTGCTCTGATACCCAGCAGGTCTGCCAACGCCCCCTTGCTCTGATACCCAGCAGGTCTGCCAACGCCCCCTGTGCTCTGATACCCAGCAGGTCTGCCAATGAGGCTGTTTTTCTTCTTGAGTGCCTGAATATGGCCTCGATCTCCTGTGGTCTCAACCAACGCCAGGAGTTCCTCTATCTCAGACTTCAGAGTGTTCATTGATCTGGTGATATCTCTGGTGACAATCATCGTGTATTGATTACAGAATTGTTGAATCTGTATTTTCCCTACATCCCACCACGGTTGAAGGGATACAAAACTGTCCGTTTGAGACCTCCATCTCTCCCAGAAAAAAAATGAAAACATTTCCTGAAGTGTGCATCATTCAATAGTAATATTAAAATGCCAGTATGCACTTTTGGGGTTTTACTGCGTTAATGTCCACCACCTCTGTTGCTAAACAATGATCCGACAATCCTACTGGGGT
>NC_060193.1:4776842-4806842 GCF_021184085.1 Oncorhynchus gorbuscha
TGATGAATAATAATAATAATAATTCGCTTTTAATTTAATTTAATTAAATAATTTAATTTATAACCAAAAAGCTGAAAGTCTAAAAATGATCAGATGAACATCTGATTTCAGTTGTATTCCTGTTGCTTACCTGTTGTTTTTGTCAGGCTATAATTCTCTGGCCTCATTAGGGGTCAAGCAGGTTATGTTACGAGGTCATGTTGACACATGTTTACTTCAGTAAAGAGAGAGGGGAACGTTATGACCTCTACCACTTCATTGGTCCAACTGAAATGTGACTCCCAACCACTCCGAAAGACACTTACTGTACACACGCATGCATATAGAGGTTGTTGGGGAGGTAGTGGGGCGGGGTGGGGGGCGCTGCCACGCTGGGCTGTTGTTGTTGTTGTTGTTGTTGTGTGTGTGTGTGTGTGTGTGTGTGTGTGTGTGTGTGTGTGTGTGTGTGTGTGTGTGTGTGTGTGTGTGTGTGTGTGTGTGTGTGTGTGTGTGTGTGTGTGTGTGTGTGTGTGTGTGTGGGGGAGAAGAGAAGACAGATAGAGTAGGAGTAGGAGAGGAGACAGAATGAGAGACAGAAAGAGAGGGGGGAGAGAGAGGGAGGGAGGGAGGGAGACAGAGAGAGACAGAGAGAGAGGGGGGAGAGAGAGTGAGAGAGACAGAGAGAGAGAGAGAGAGAGAGAGAGAGAGAGAGAGAGAGAGAGAGGGAGAGAGAGAGAGAGAGAGGACAGAAAGAGAGAGAGAGAGAGAGAGAGAGAGAGAGAGAGACAGAGAGAGAGAGAGAGAGAGAGAGAGAGAGAGAGAGAGAGAGAGAGAGAGAGAGAGAGAGAGAGAGAGAGAGAGAGAGAGAGAGAGAGAGAGAGGAGAGAGAGAGAGAGAGAGAGGGGAGAGAGAGAGACAGAAAGAGAGAGGGATGGAGGGAGGGAGGGAGGGTATGTGTCTGTCGCTCTTCCAAATGCCAAACAAAACTAAATTCCGTTTACTAATAGCCAACTAGCCTAGTGCTACGAGGTACCAGTACTCTACATCAAAGAGAGCATGCTAATAGCACACTTCATCCAGACATAACACTTCATCCAGACATAACACTTCATCCAGACATAACACTTCAAGACAAACACTTCATCCAAACATAACACTTCATCCAGACATAACACTTCATCCAGACATAACACTTCAGCCAGACATAACACTTCATCCAGACATAACACTTCATCCAGACATAACACTTCATCCAGACATAACACTTCATCCAGACATAACACTTCATCCAGACATTCATCCAGACATAACACTTCATCCAGACATAACACTTCATCCAGACATAACACTTCATCCAGACATAACACTTCATCCAGACATAACACTTCATCCAGACATAACACTTCATCCAGACATAACACTTCATCCAGACATAACACTTCATCCAGACATAACACTTCATCCAGACATAACACTTCATCAGACATCATCCAGACATAACACTTCATCCAGACATAACACTTCATCCAGACATAACACTTCATCCAGACATAACACTTCATCCAGACATAACACTTCATCCAGACATAACACTTCATCCAGACATAACACTTCATCCAGACATAACACTTCATAAAGACATAACACTTCATCCAGACATAACACTTCATCCAGACATAACACTTCATAAAGACACTTACTGTTCTAGAAACAGATTCGCACTAAAGCAACAACATCTTTCAGAGCTGAAAGACTTTGGAATGTGTAAGTGCCAACAAAAGAGGTGTGTGTGTGTGTGTGTGTGTGTGTGTGTGTGTGTGTGTGTGTGTGTGTGTGTGTGTGTGTGTGTGTGTGTGTGTGTGTGTGTGTGTGTGTGTGTGTGTGTGTGTGTGTGTGTGTGTGTGTGTGTGTGTGTGAATGTGTGTGTGTGTGTGAATGTGTGTGTGTGTATGTGAATGTTTGTGTGTGTGTGAATGTGTGTGTGTGTGTGAATGTGTGTGTGTGTGTGTGTGTGTGTGAATGTGTGTGTGTGTGTGTGTGTGTGTGTGTGTGTGTGTGTGTGTGAATGTGTGTGTGCAGTTTTGTCACACAATGCAATGCCACAGATGACTCCAGTTTTAAGGGTAATTGACATGCTGACTGCAGATATTGTAATGTTCATTTCTCTATGATAAGGTGCCTCCTATGTCGTTTTAGAGAATTTGGCGTCCAACCGGCCTCACAACTGCCGACAGCATGGCGTCGTGTGGGCGCCATGAGGGCGCCGTGTGGGCGCCGTGTGGGCGCCGTGTGTGTGTCGTGTGGGTGTCGTGTGGGCGCCGTGAGGGCGCCGTGTGGGCGTCGTGTGGGTGTCGTGTGGGCGCCGTGTGGGCGTCGTGTGGGTGTCGTGTGGGTGTCATGTGGGCGTCGTGTGGGTGTCATGTGGGCGTCGTGTGGGCGCCGTGTGGGTGTCGTGTGGGTGTCGTGTGGGCGCCGTGTGGGCGTCGTGTGGTTGTCGTGTGGGTGTCGTGTGGGTGTCGTGTGGGTGTCGTGTGGGTGTCGTGTGGGCGCCGTGTGGGCGTCGTGTGGGTGTCGTGTGGGCGTCGTGTGGGCGCCGTGAGGGCGCCGTGTGGGCGTCGTGTGGGTGTCGTGTGGGCGCCATGTGGGTGTCGTGTGGGTGTCGTGAGGGCGCCGTGTGGGAGTCGTGTGGGTGTCGTGTGGGCGCCGTGTGGGCGTCGTGTGGGCGTCGTGTGGGCGTCGTGTGGGCGTCGTGTGGGCGTCGTGTGGGCGTCGTGTGGGTGTCGTGTGGGCGCCGTGTGGGCGCCGTGTGGGCGTCGTGTGGGTGTCGTGTGGGCGCCGTGAGGGCGCCGTGTGGGTGTCGTGTGGGTGTCGTGTGGGTGTCGTGTGGGCGTCGTGTGGGTGTCGTGTGGGCGCCGTGTGGGCGAGTGGTTTGCTGATGTCAACATTGTGAACAGAGAGCCCCATGGGTAATGGGCAGGGCGGCCATAAGCAATATACAACAAACACAATTGCATTTTATCGATGGTAATTTGAATCCACAGAGTAATCCAATAAGATCCCGAGGCCATTCATCTGCCTTCATCACCTCATGTTTCAGCATGATAATGCACGGCCCCATGTCGCAAGGATCTGTACACAATTCCTGGAAGCTGAAAATGAAAATGTCCCAGTTCTTCCATGGTCTGTATACTCACCAGACATGTCACCCGTTGAGCATGTTTGGGATGCTCTGGATTGACAAGTAAGACAGTGTGTTCCAGTTCCCACCAATATCCAGCAACTTCACACAGCCATGGAAGAGGAGTTGGGACAACATTCCACAGGCCACAATCAAACAGCCTGATCAACTCTATGTGAAGGAGATGTGTAGCGGTGTATGAGGTACATGGTGGTCACACCAGATACTGACTGGTGTTCTGATCCACACCAGATACTGACTGGTGTTCTGATCCACACCAGATACTGACTGGTTTTCTGATCCACACCAGATACTGACTGTTGTTCTGATCCACACCAGATACTGACTGGTGTTCTGATCCACACCAGATACTGACTGGTGTTCTGATCCACATCAGATACTGACTGGTGTTCTGATCCACACCAGATACTGACTGGTGTTCTGATCCACACCAGATACTGACTGGTGTTCTGATCCACACCAGATACTGACTGGTGTTCTGATCCACACCAGATACTGACTGGTGTTCTGATCCACACCAGATACTGACTGGTGTTCTGATCCACACCAGATACTGACTGGTGTTCTGATCCACACCAGATACTGACTGGTGTTCTGATCCACACCAGATACTGACTGGTGTTCTGATCCACACCAGATACTGACTGGTGTTCTGATCCACACCAGATACTGACTGGTGTTCTGATCCACACCAGATACTGACTGGTTCTCTGATCCACACCAGATACTGACTGGTGTTCTGATCCACACCAGATACTGACTGGTGTTCTGATCCACACCAGATACTGACTGGTGTTCTGATCCACACCAGATACTGACTGGTGTTCTGATCCACACCAGATACTGACTGGTGTTCTGATCCACACCAGATACTGACTGGTGTTCTGATCCACACCAGATACTGACTGGTGTTCTGATCCACACCAGATACTGACTGGTGTTCTGATCCACACCAGATACTGACTGGTGTTCTGATCCACACCAGATACTGACTGGTGTTCTGATCCACACCAGATACTGACTGTTGTTCTGATCCACACCAGATACTGACTGGTGTTCTGATCCACACCAGATACTGACTGTTGTTCTGATCCACACCAGATACTGACTGGTGTTCTGATCCACACCAGATACTGACTGGTGTTCTGATCCACACCAGATACTGACTGGTGTTCTGATCCACACCAGATACTGCCTGGTGTTCTGATCCACACCAGATACAGACTGGTGTTCTGATCCACACCAGATACTGCCTGGTGTTCTGATCCACACCAGATACTGACTGGTGTTCTGATCCACACCAGATACTGACTGGTGTTCTGATCCACACCAGATACTGACTGTTGTTCTGATCCACACCAGATACTGACTGGTGTTCTGATCCACACCAGATACTGACTGTTGTTCTGATCCACACCAGATACTGACTGGTGTTCTGATCCACACCAGATACTGACTGGTGTTCTGATCCACACCAGATACTGACTGGTGTTCTGATCCACACCAGATACTGCCTGGTGTTCTGATCCACACCAGATACAGACTGGTGTTCTGATCCACACCAGATACTGCCTGGTGTTCTGATCCACACCAGATACTGACTGGTGTTCTGATCCACACCAGATACTGACTGGTGTTCTGATCCACACCAGATACAGACTGGTGTTCTGATCCACACCAGATACTGACTGGTGTTCTGATCCACACCAGATACAGACTGGTGTTCTGATCCACACCAGATACTGACTGGTGTTCTGATCCACACCAGATACTGACTGGTGTTCTGATCCACACCAGATACTGCCTGGTGTTCTGATCCACACCAGATACTGCCTGGTGTTCTGATCCACACCAGATACTGCCTGGTGTTCTGATCCACACCAGATACTGACTGGTGTTCTGATCCACACCAGATACTGACTGGTGTTCTGATCCACACCAGATACTGACTGGTGTTCTGATCCACACCAGATACTGACTGGTGTTCTGATCCACACCAGATACTGACTGGTGTTCTGATCCACACCAGATACTGACTGGTGTTCTGATCCACACCAGATACTGCCTGGTGTTCTGATCCACACCAGATACTGACTGGTGTTCTGATCCACACCAGATACAGACTGGTGTTCTGATCCACACCAGATACTGACTGGTGTTCTGATCCACACCAGATACTGACTGGTGTTCTGATCCACACCAGATACTGACTGGTGTTCTGATCCACACCCCTACCTTTTTATTTCTGTAGGTATCTGTTTCCAGTCATGTGAAATCCATAAATCAGGTCCTAATTCATGTATTTGAATTGACTCATTTCCTTATATGAACTGTAACTCAGTAAAATGTTTGAAAATTGTTTCACGTTGTGTATATATTTTTGTTCAGTATATTAATAATACTACAAAATAAATACATAAGTAATAACAACAATAAAATAACATTAAATAATTACTACACTAATAATATACATTAATAATAATAGTAATAACAAAATAAAATAACATTAAATAATTACTACACTAATAATATACATTAATAATAATAGTAATAACAAAATAAAATAACATTAAATAATTACTACACTAATAATATACATTAATAATAATAGTAATAACAAAATAAAATAACATTAAATAATTACTACACTAATAATATACATTAATAATAATAGTAATAACAAAATAAAATAACATTAAATAATTACTACACTAATAATATACATTAATAATAATAGTAATAACAAAATAAAATAACATTAAATAATTACTACACTAATAATATACATTAATAATAATAGTAATAACAAAATAAAATAACATTAAATAATTACTACACTAATAATATACATTAATAATAATAGTAATAACAAAATAAAATAACATTCAATAATTACTACACTAATAATATACATTAATAATAATAGTAATAACAAAATAAAATAACATTAAATAATTACTACACTAATAATATACATTAATAATAATAGTAATAACAAAATAAAATAACATTAAATAATTACTACACTAATAATATACATTAATAATAATAGTAATAACAAAATAAAATAACATTCAATAATTACTACACTAATAATATACATTAATAATAATAGTAATAACAAAATAAAATAACATTAAATAATTACTACACTAATAATATACATTAATAATAATAGTAATAACAAAATAAAATAACATTAAATAATTACTACACTAATAATATACATTAATAATAATAGTAATAACAAAATAAAATAACATTCAATAATTACTACACTAATAATATACATTAATAATAATAGTAATAACAAAATAAAATAACATTAAATAGTAAAAATATAAAAATATCTAATTACTACACTATTAATATACATTAATAATAATAATAGTAATAGTAATAACAATAATGCTAATAATAAGTAAGTTACTGTTGACTATGCAGATGTTATTATTCAGTGTCCCTCAGGCGATGGCAGACAAATGTATGTCCTTCTGTAGCTCAGTTGGTAGAGCATGGCGCTTGTAACGCCAGGGTAGTGGGTTCGATCCCCGGGACCACCCATACGTAGAATGTATGCACACATGACTGTAAGTCGCTTTGGATAAAAGCGTCTGCTAAATGGCATATATTATTATTATTATTATTATACATATTTGGCTACAAGACGTTGTTCCTACACAAGAGGAGCCGTAACTCCTACACAAGAGCCGTTACTCCTACACAAGAGGAGCCGTTACTCCTACACAAGAGGAGCCGTTGCTCCTACACAAGAGGAGCCGTTGCTCCTACACAAGAGGAGCCGTTGCTCCTTCACAAGAGGAGCCGTTACTCCTACACAAGAGGAGCCGTTACTCCTACACAAGAGGAGCCGTTACTCCTACACAAGAGGAGCCGTAACTCCTACACAAGAGGAGACGTTGCTCCTTCACAAGAGGAGCCGTTACTCCTACACAAGAGGAGCCGTTACTCCTACACAAGAGGAGCCGTTGCTCCTTCACAAGAGGGGACGTTACTCCTTCACAAGAGGAGCCGTTGCTCCTACACAAGAGGAGCCGTAACACAAGAGGGGACGTTGCTCCTTCACAAGAGGGGACGTTACTCCTTCACAAGAGGAGCCGTTGCTCCTACACAAGAGGAGCCGTTACTCCTACACAAGAGGAGCCGTTACTCCTACACAAGAGGGGACGTTGCTCCTTCACAAGAGGGGACGTTGCTCCTTCACAAGAGGGGACGTTACTCCTTCACAAGAGGAGCCGTTGCTCCTACACAAGAGGAGCCGTTACTCCTACACAAGAGGAGCCGTTGCTCCTTCACAAGAGGAGCCGTTACTCCTACACAAGAGGAGCCGTTACTCCTACACAAGAGGAGCCGTTACTCCTACACAAGAGGAGCCGTTACTCCTACACAAGAGGGGACGTTGCTCCTACACAAGAGGGGACGTTGCTCCTTCACAAGAGGGGACGTTACTCCTACACAAGAGGAGCCGTTACTCCTACACAAGAGGGGACGTTGCTCCTTCACAAGAGGGGACGTTACTCCTACACAAGAGGAGCCGTTACTCCTACACAAGAGGAGCCGTTACTCCTACACAAGAGGAGCCGTTACTCCTACACAAGAGGAGCCGTTGCTCCTACACAAGAGGAGACGTTGCTCCTTCACAAGAGGGGCCGTTACTCCTACACAAGAGGAGCCGTTACTCCTACACAAGAGGAGCCGTTGCTCCTACACAAGAGGAGACGTTGCTCCTTCACAAGAGGGGCCGTTACTCCTACACAAGTATTTTTTAGTTTTTTTTCCCCTCCGGTTTAATAAGATTTCTGCGAATGACGAATCTCTTGGTGTGTTGAGTATTTCTGGGCTTGTTTCTGTGCTCAGCTGTTGGGTTTTAAGTGCTTTAAATTGGAGACTTGAATTTAGGTGTAACCAACGTTTATATTATATAATTGTGGTATTTTCATTACTACTGGAAAGCGGCCCTCACTTCCGTAAAGAGCTATTGGCAGGATTACCAGGTCATATATTTTTGGTGAACGCAGTGTCAAAGGGAAGTCAGTTTGGATTTGGCTTCACACCAATCACATCACAGGAAAAATGGAATTGACAGAGAAAAAACAAATTGATTTGTTGCATCTCGTTGTGTCGTTGTACTCCGGTAGCTAGCTAGCTAAAATGGTCCCTTTCCTAAATTAACCATGGATGGAGATAGAGATTTGGATTTATGGGTTTACTCAATTTTCCGTAGGTTTCATGCCAAGGATTATAATGGTGATTCTGATCCAACCATTCATTCATACATTGTTGTGCCTCTGGCCTGAGAGGATGGAGGTTCAATATGTAACTAGATGTAGAAGGCTAATGTTAACGAACTGGCCTGGCGCATCGTTGCCCATGAAAGGAAGTTAGGCTAGTGTTTGCTCACTAGCCTAACTACCTAATACTGCAGAGACCTGGGTATTACTGCTCCTCCACCACTACTGTAGAGAACAGGGTACTACTGCTCCTCCACCACTACTGTAGAGACCAGGGTACTACTGCTCCTCCCTCCTCCACCACTACTGTAGAGACCTGGGTACTACTGATCCTCCACCACTACTGTAGAGACCAGGGTACTACTGCTCCTCCACCACTACTGTAGAGACCAGGGTACTACTGCTCCTCCCTCCTCCACCACTACTGTAGAGACCTGGGTACTACTGCTCCTCCCTCCTCCACCACTACTGTAGAGACCTGGGTACTACTGCTCCTCCCTCCTCCACCACTACTGTAGAGACCTGGGTACTACTGCTCCTCCACCACTACTGTAGAGACGTGGGTACTACTGCTCCTCCACCACTACTGTAGAGACCTGAGTACTAATGCTCCTCCCTCCTCCACCACTACTGTAGAGACCTGGGTTCTAATGCTCCTCCCTCCTCCACCACTACTGTAGAGACCTGGGTACTACTGCTCCTCCACCACTACTGTAGAGACCTGGGTACTACTGCTCCTCCCTCCTCCATCACTACTGTAGAGACCTGGGTACTACTGCTCCTCCCTCCTCCACCACTACTGTAGAGACCTGGGTACTACTGCTCCTCCCTCCTCCACCACTATTGTAGAGACCAGGGTACTACTGCTCCTCCCTCCTCCACCACTACTGTAGAGACCTGAGTACTAATGCTCCTCCCTCCTCCACCACTACTGTAGAGACCTGGGTACTACTGCTCCTCCCTCCTCCACCACTACTGTAGAGACCTGGGTACTACTGCTCCTCCACCACTACTGTAGAGACCTGGGTACTACTGCTCCTCCCTCCTCCATCACTACTGTAGAGACCTGGGTACTACTGCTCCTCCCTCCTCCACCACTACTGTAGAGACCTGGGTACTACTGCTCCTCCCTCCTCCACCACTATTGTAGAGACCAGGGTACTACTGCTCCTCCCTCCTCCACCACTACTGTAAAGACCTGGGTACTACTGCTCCTCCACCACTACTGTAGAGACCTGGGTACTACTGCTCCTCCCTCCTCCACCACTACTGTAGAGACCAGGGTACTACTGCTCCTCCACCACTACTGCAGAGACCTGGGTACTACTGCTCCTCCACCACTACTGTAGAGACCTGGGTACTACTGCTCCTCCACCACTACTGCAGAGACCTGGGTACTACTGCTCCTCCACCACTACTGTAGAGACCTGGGTACTACTGCTCCTCCACCACTACTGTAGAGACCTGGGTACTACTGCTCCTCCCTCCTCCACCACTACTGTAGAGACCAGGGTACTACTGCTCCTCCACCACTACTGTAGAGACCTGGGTACTACTGCTCCTCCACCACTACTGTAGAGACCTGGGTACTACTGCTCCTCCACCACTACTGTAGAGACCTGGGTACTACTGCTCCTCCTCCTCCACCACTACTGTAGAGACCAGGGTACTACTGCTCCTCCACCACTACTGTAGAGACCTGGGTACTACTGCTCCTCCACCAATACTGTAGAGACCAGGGAACTACTGCTCCTCCCTCCTCCATCACTACTGTAGAGACCAGGGTACTACTGCTCCTCCACCACTACTGTAGAGACCAGGGTACTACTGCTCCTCCACCACTACTGTAGAGAACAGGGTACTACTGCTCCTCCACCACTACTGTAGAGACCAGGGTACTACTGCTCCTCCCTCCTCCACCACTACTGTAGAGACCTGGGTACTACTGATCCTCCACCACTACTGTAGAGACCAGGGTACTACTGCTCCTCCACCACTACTGTAGAGACCAGGGTACTACTGCTCCTCCCTCCTCCACCACTACTGTAGAGACCTGGGTACTACTGCTCCTCCCTCCTCCACCACTACTGTAGAGACCTGAACTGCTCCTCCCTCCTCCACCACTACTGTAGAGACCTGGGTACTCTGCTCCTCCACCACTACTGTAGAGACGTGGGTACTACTGCTCCTCCACCACTACTGTAGAGACCTGAGTACTGCTCCTCCTCCTCCACCACTACTGTAGAGACCTGGGTTCTAATGCTCCTCCCTCCTCCACCACTACTGTAGAGACCTGGGTACTACTGCTCCTCCACCACTACTGTAGAGACCTGGGTACTACTGCTCCTCCCTCCTCCATCACTACTGTAGAGACCTGGGTACTACTGCTCCTCCCTCCTCCACCACTACTGTAGAGACCTGGGTACTACTGCTCCTCCCTCCTCCACCACTATTGTAGAGACCAGGGTACTACTGCTCCTCCCTCCTCCACCACTACTGTAGAGACCTGAGTACTAATGCTCCTCCCTCCTCCACCACTACTGTAGAGACCTGGGTACTACTGCTCCTCCCTCCTCCACCACTACTGTAGAGACCTGGGTACTACTGCTCCTCCACCACTACTGTAGAGACCTGGGTACTACTGCTCCTCCCTCCTCCATCACTACTGTAGAGACCTGGGTACTACTGCTCCTCCCTCCTCCACCACTACTGTAGAGACCTGGGTACTACTGCTCCTCCCTCCTCCACCACTATTGTAGAGACCAGGGTACTACTGCTCCTCCCTCCTCCACCACTACTGTAAAGACCTGGGTACTACTGCTCCTCCACCACTACTGTAGAGACCTGGGTACTACTGCTCCTCCCTCCTCCACCACTACTGTAGAGACCAGGGTACTACTGCTCCTCCACCACTACTGCAGAGACCTGGGTACTACTGCTCCTCCACCACTACTGTAGAGACCTGGGTACTACTGCTCCTCCACCACTACTGCAGAGACCTGGGTACTACTGCTCCTCCACCACTACTGTAGAGACCTGGGTACTACTGCTCCTCCACCACTACTGTAGAGACCTGGGTACTACTGCTCCTCCCTCCTCCACCACTACTGTAGAGACCAGGGTACTACTGCTCCTCCACCACTACTGTAGAGACCTGGGTACTACTGCTCCTCCACCACTACTGTAGAGACCTGGGTACTACTGCTCCTCCACCACTACTGTAGAGACCTGGGTACTACTGCTCCTCCCTCCTCCACCACTACTGTAGAGACCAGGGTACTACTGCTCCTCCACCACTACTGTAGAGACCTGGGTACTACTGCTCCTCCACCAATACTGTAGAGACCAGGGAACTACTGCTCCTCCCTCCTCCATCACTACTGTAGAGACCAGGGTACTACTGCTCCTCCACCACTACTGTAGAGACCAGGGTACTACTGCTCCTCCACCACTACTGTAGAGACCAGGGTACTACTGCTCCTCCCTCCTCCATCACTACTGTAGAGACCTGGGTACTACTGCTCCTCCCTCCTCCACCACTACTGTAGAGACCTGGGTACTACTGCTCCTCCCTCCTCCACCACTATTGTAGAGACCAGGGTACTACTGCTCCTCCACCACTACTGTAGAGACCAGGGTACTACTGCTCCTCCCTCCTCCATCACTACTGTAGAGACCTGGGTACTACTGCTCCTCCCTCCTCCACCACTACTGTAGAGACCTGGGTACTACTGCTCCTCCCTCCTCCACCACTATTGTAGAGACCAGGGTACTACTGCTCCTCTCTCCTCCACCACTACTGTAGAGACCTGGGTACTACTGCTCCTCCACCACTACTGTAGAGACCTGGGTACTACTGCTCCTCCCTCCTCCACCACTACTGTAGAGACCAGGGTACTACTGCTCCTCCACCACTACTGCAGAGACCTGGGTACTACTGCTCCTCCACCACTACTGTAGAGACCTGGGTACTACTGCTCCTCCACCACTACTGTAGAGACCTGGGTACTACTGCTCCTCCACCACTACTGTAGAGACCTGGGTACTACTGCTCCTCCACCACTACTGTAGAGACCTGCGTACTACTGCTCCTCCACCACTACTGTAGAGACCTTGGTACTACTGCTCCTCCCTCCTCCACCACTACTGTAGAGACCTGGGTACTACTGCTCCTCCACCACTACTGTAGAGACCTGGGTACTACTGCTCCTCCTTCCTCCACCACTACTGTAGAGACCTGGGTACTACTGCTCCTCCACCACTACTGTAGAGACCTGGGTACTACTGCTCCTCCCTCCTCCACCACTACTGTAGAGACCAGGGTACTACTGCTCCTCCCTCCTCCACCACTACTGTAGAGACCTGGGTACTACTGCTCCTCCACCACTACTGTAGAGACCTGGGTACTACTGCTCCTCCTTCCTCCACTACTACTGTAGAGACCTGGGTACTACTGCTCCTCCCTCCTCCACCACTACTGTAGAGACCTGGGTACTACTGCTCCTCCACCACTACTGTAGAGACCTGGGTACAACTGCACCTCCACCACTACTGTAGAGACCTGGGTACTACTGCTCCTCCACCACTACTGTAGAGACCTGGGTACTACTGCTCCTCCACCACTACTGTAGAGACCAGGGTACTACTGCTCCTCCCTCCTCCACCACTACTGTAGAGACCAGGGTACTACTGCTCCTCCACCACTACTGTAGAGACCTGGGTACTACTGCTCCTCCACCACTACTGTAGAGACCAGGGTACTACTGCTCCTCCCTCCTCCATCACTACTGTAGAGACATGGGTACTACTGCTCCTCCCTCCTCCACCACTACTGTAGAGACCTGGGTACTACTGCTCCTCCCTCCTCCACCACTACTGTAGAGACCAGGGTACTACTGCTCCTCCACCACTACTGTAGAGACCTGGGTACTACTGCTCCTCTTCCTTCCTCGTGTGTGTGTATACTGCACCACTCTCCCTTGCACTCATTCACCTCTGTCCTCTCCCCCTCTGCATCTTCTCCCCTTCTCCATTCTCTTCCCCTCTCCATCCTTTCCCCCTCTCCATCCTCTCCATCCTCTTCCCCTCTCCATCCTCTTCCCCTCTCCATCCTCTCCCTCTCCATCTTCTCACCTTCTCCATCCTCTCCGCCTCTCCATCCTCTCCCCCTCTCCATCCTCTCCATCCTCTTCCCCTCTCCATCCTCTTCCCCTCTCCATCCTCTCCCTCTCCATCTTCTCACCTTCTCCATCCTCTCCGCCTCTCCATCCTCTCCCTCTTCTCACCTTCTCTGTCCTCTCCCCCTCTCCATCCTCTCCTCTTCTCCATCCTCTCCCCCTCTCCATCCTCTCCACCTCTTCATCCTCTCCACCTCTTCATCCTCCTCCAATCTCCATCCTCCCCCCCTCTCCATCCTCCTCCCCTCTCCATCTACAATTAACTACAGAAATGTGTCGCTGAACAGAGACATTAGAGAGAGACTGTGAGTGAGTGAGTGAGTGAGTGAGTGAGTGAGTGAGTGAGTGAGTGAGTGAGTGAGTGAGTGAGTGAGTGAGTGAGTGAGTGAGTGAGTCTACATCCCATTAGACTCAATGGGTTCACAGTTTAGGTCAGCTGCCTATCGATCAGGATATTGATCACGTATTGATTACCAATATAACACGTCACTAGAACTACAAGCCAATAAAAGCTTATAAATACCATTTGTATGAGAGATCTGTGGGCTGCAACAGTTGTCTGTTTGAGAGATCTGTGGGCTCCAACAGCTGTCTGTATGAGAGATCTGTGGGCTCCAATAGCTGTCTGTATGAGAGATCTGTGGGCTCCAACAGCTGTCTGTATGAGAGATCTGTGGGCTCCAACAGCTGTTTGTATGAGAGATCTGTGGGCTCCAACAGCTGTCTGTGTGAGAGATCTGTGGGCTCCAACAGCTGTCTGTGTGAGAGATCTGTGGGCTGCAACAGCTGTCTGTATGAGAGATCTGTGGGCTCCAACAGCTGTCTGTGTGAGAGATCTGTGGGCTCCAACAGCTGTTTGTATGAGAGATCTGTGGGCTCCAACAGCTGTCTGTATGAGAGAGAGATCTGTGGGCTCCAACAGCTGTCTGTGTGAGAGATCTGTGGGCTCCAACAGCTGTCTGTGTGAGAGATCTGTGGGCTCCAACAGCTGTTTGTATGAGAGATCTGTGGGCTCCAACAGCTGTCTGTATGAGAGAGAGATCTGTGGGCTCCAACAGCTGTCTGTGTGAGAGATCTGTGGGCTCCAACAGCTGTCTGTGTGAGAGATCTGTGGGCTGCAACAGCTGTCTGTATGAGAGATCTGTGGGCTCCAACAGCTGTCTGTATGAGAGAGAGATCTGTGGGCTCCAACAGCTGTCTGTGTGAGAGATCTGTGGGCTCCAACAGCTGTTTGTATGAGAGATCTGTGGGCTCCAACAGCTGTCTGTATGAGAGAGAGATCTGTGGGCTCCAACAGCTGTCTGTGTGAGAGATCTGTGGGCTCCAACAGCTGTCTGTGTGAGAGATCTGTGGGCTCCAACAGCTGTTTGTATGAGAGAGAGATGTGGGCTCCAACAGCTGTTTGTATGAGAGAGAGATGTGGGCTCCAACAGCTGTCTGTATGAGAGAGAGATGTGGGCTCCAACAGCTGTCTGTATGAGAGAGAGATGTAGGCTCCAACAGCTGTCTGTATGAGAGAGATGTGGCCTCCAACAGCTGTCTGTATGAGAGAGAGATGTAGGCTCCAACAGCTGTCTGTATGAGAGATCTGTGTGCTCCAACAGCTGTCTGTATGAGAGATCTGTGTGCCCCAACAGCTGTCTGTATGAGAGATCTGTGGGCTCCAACAGCTGTCTGTATGAGAGAGAGATGTGGATACATTTCCATCAACTTGTTTGTTGCTGCTGGAGTGAAACACGTTTTATTAAGACCCCAAGTACACAACAGTTCTAAGACCAATCGAATGGAAAAGGCCTCGGTTCCATTAAAAAGAGCTACTGTTTGTATTTCTCAACTGGTAATTGGGGTGCGCTTTCAATTCCCCATTCTAATGCATAATCAACGGAAGGCTGGCTCAGCGCCTCACACTCCACTTTGCAATGAGCAGGAAGCAGTATGAATTTAAAAAAAAAATAGAATTTAATAAAGTCTCAAACTTTTACTAAATATTATGAGGCATGTCTTACTTTGCTTCAAAGTAGTCTTGCCAAAATCACACCAAACGTGCAGGAAACTGTTTTATAAAGACTTCCATATGTCATTGAAACCAGTAGCCTATTTTCTCTAATTTTCTTTTGGTTTTCAACTGTTTTTTTTTTCATTGTCCATCAGCCAAAGACACAATCCTAGTCATATTAGCGACCCATGCTAGTTGATGATCCTAGTCATATTAGCGACCCATGCTAGTTGATGATCCTAGTCATATTAGCGACCCATGCTAGTTGATGATGATCCTAGTCATATTAGCGACCCATGCTAGTTGATGATCCTAGTCATATTAGCGACCCATGCTAGTTGATGATCCTAGTCATATTAGCGACCCATGCTAGTTGATGATGATCCTAGTCATATTAGCGACCCATGCTAGTTGATGATCCTAGTCATATTAGCCCCATGCTAGTTGATGATCCTAGTCATATTAGCGACCCATGCTAGTTGATGATCCTAGTCATATTAGCGACCCATGCTAGTTGATGATCCTAGTCATATTAGCGACCCATGCTAGTTGATGATCCTAGTCATATTAGCGACCCATGCTAGTTGATGATCCTAGTCATATTAGCGACCCATGCTAGTTGATGATGATCCTAGTCATATTAGCGACCCATGCTAGTTGATGATCCTAGTCATATTAGCGACCCATGCTAGTTGATGATCCTAGTCATATTAGCGACCCATGCTAGTTGATGATCCTAGTCATATTAGCGACCCATGCTAGTTGATGATCCTAGTCATATTAGCGACCCATGCTAGTTGATGATCCTAGTCATATTAGCGACCCATGCTAGTTGATGATGACCCTGCTAGTCATATGACCCTAGTCATATTAGCGACCCATGCTAGTTGATGCTGATCCTAGTCATATTAGCGACCCATGCTAGTTGATGATCCTAGTCATATTAGCGACCCATGCTAGTTGATGATCCTAGTCATATTAGCGACCCATGCTAGTTGATGATCCTAGTCATATTAGCGACCCATGCTAGTTGATGATGATCCTAGTCATATTAGCGACCCATGCTAGTTGATGATCCTAGTCATATTAGCGACCCATGCTAGTTGATGATCCTAGTCATATTAGCCCCATGCTAGTTGATGATCCTAGTCATATTAGCGACCCATGCTAGTTGATGATCCTAGTCATATTAGCGACCCATGCTAGTTGATGATCCTAGTCATATTAGCGACCCATGCTAGTTGATGATCCTAGTCATATTAGCGACCCATGCTAGTTGATGATGACCCTAGTCATATTAGCGACCCATGCTAGTTGATGCTGATCCTAGTCATATTAGCGACCCATGCTAGTTGATGATCCTAGTCATATTAGCGACCCATGCTAGTTGATGATCCTAGTCATATTAGCGACCCATGCTAGTTGATGATCCTAGTCATATTAGCGACCCATGCTAGTTGATGATGACCCTAGTCATATTAGCGACCCATGCTAGTTGATGCTGATCCTAGTCATATTAGCCTGCTAGTTGATGATCCTAGTCATATTAGCGACCCATGCTAGTTGATGATCCTAGTCATATTAGCTGCTAGTTGATGATCCTAGTCATATTAGCGACCCATGCTAGTTGATGATCCTAGTCATATTAGCGACCCATGCTAGTTGATGATCCTAGTCATATTAGCGACCCATGCTAGTTGATGATCCTAGTCATATTAGCGACCCATGCTAGTTGATGATCCTAGTCATATTAGCGACCCATGCTAGTTGATGATCCTAGTCATATTAGCGACCCATGCTAGTTGATGATCCTAGTCATATTAGCGACCCATGCTAGTTGATGATCCTAGTCATATTAGCGACCCATGCTAGTTGATGATGATCCTAGTCGTATTAGCGACCCATGCTAGTTGATGATGATCCTAGTCATATTAGCGACCCATGCTAGTTGATGATGATCCTAGTCATATTAGCGACCCATGCTAATTGTTTTACTTTACATTTTTCTACCAGATATTTTCATCTCTGTCACATGAAACCGCTCATGATTGTGTTTTCCACTAATTGCTGCGCTTATAATGTAAAGAAGTAAAAGTTTATTCAGCATTTTATGCTAAACGTTCAGATCTGTTGCATCTCAACAATCATCTATTTGGTGTTTGCCGTGCGCTCTGCCCCAATTTTGGGTCTTTCTGACTGTATGGCTTCTGACTGTATGCCCTCCGACTGTATGTCTTCCGACTGTATGGCTTCTGACTGTATGCCCTCCGACTGTATGTCTTCCGACTGTATGACTGTATGCCTTCTGACTGTATGCCTTCTGACTGTATGCCCTCCGACTGTATGCCTTCTGACTGTATGTCCTCCGACTGTATGCCTTCTGACTGTATGTCCTCCGACTGTATGCCTTCTGACTGTATGTCCTCCGACTGTATGCCTTCTGACTGTATGTCCTCCGACTGTATGCCTTCTGACTGTATGTCCTCCGACTGTATGCCTTCTGACTGTATGCCTTCTGACTGTATGCCCTCTGACTGTATGTCCTCCGACTGTATGCCTTCTGACTGTATGCCCTCCGACTGTATGCCTTCTGACTGTATGCCCTCCGACTGTATGCTATGCGATATATGTAGAGGACATTTGATGCAGCAAAGAGTTTGCAAAGCTGTCATCAAGGCAAAGGGTGGCTATTTAAAGAATCTCAAATATAAAATGATAATTTTTTTAATTGATCACTTTTTTGGTTAGTAAAGGATTCCATACGTGCTATTTCATAGTCTTGATATTCTTCATTATTATTCTACAATGTAGGAAGTAGTAAAAATTAAGGTTAACCCTTGATTGACTCTTAAACTTTTCACCGGTATTGTGTGTCATATTGCTGAGTCTACCTTTTAACTCCTAATGGAATTGATATCTGACATAGGTTTTTTGTCGACCCATAATGCAACATAACGCTGAAGGCCCCCGCGGCCGCTAGGGGCCTCAGACAACAACAACAAAAAAAGTCAGTCTGTCACATTAGAGAGTTTTTTTATGTCTCTATTTTGGTTTGGTCAGGGTGTGATTAGGGTGAGTATTCTATGTTCACTTTTCTATGTTTTTCTATTTCTATGTTTTGGCCGGGTATGGTTCTCAATCAGGGACAGCTGTCTATTGTTGTCTCTGATTGGCAACCATACTTAGGCAGCCATTTTTCCCCCACATGTCTGTAGTTGTCTTTGTTCGTTGCCACGAAAGCCTTTAGCTTCACGGTTGATTTTTTTGGGGTTGTTTATTGTTTTTGTCGGCGTCATTATAATATTAAAAGGGAATATGTACGATCACCACGCTGCACCGTGGTCCAGTTCATTCGACAGCTGTGACACAGTCACTCTCACTCTCTCTCTCTCTCTCTCTCTCTCTCTCTCTCTCTCTCTCTCTCTCTCTCACTATCTGTCTCTCACTCTCTGTCTCTCTGTCTCTCTGTCTCTCTGTCCCTCTGTCTCTCTGTGTGTCTCTCTCTGTCTCTCTCTCTGTCTCTGTCTCTCCTCTCTTTCTCTCCCCTCTCTCTCTCTTTCTCTCCTCTCTTTCTCTCCTCTCTTTCTCTCCTCTCTCTCCCCTCTCTTTCTCTCCTCTCTTTCTCTCCCTCTCTCTCCTCTCTCTCTCCTCTCTTTCTCTCCTCTCTTTCTCTCCTCTCTCTCTCTCTCTCTCTCTTCTCTTTCTCTCCTCTCTCTCTCCCTCTCTCTCTCTTTCTCTCCTCTCTTTCTCTCCTCTCTTTCTCTCTCTCTCTCTCTCTCTCTCTCTTTCTCTCCTCTCTTTCTCTCCTCTCTCTCTTCCCTCTCTTTCTCTCCTCTCTTTCTCTCCTCTCTCTCTTTATATTTCTTATAAAGACTGCTTGATTGCACTGACTTGTTCAGTAGAGCTGTGTCAATAAAGATATTTGCTTTTGGTGCTCGTTTGTTTCTCTTCAAATCAAAATCAAATCCAATTTTATTTGTCACATGCACCGATGCAACCTTACAGTGAAATAATGACAAGCCCTTGTACCGGTACAGAGTCTAAGTGGAGACTATATACAAGGTATTACGGTATAGAGTCAATGTGGAGGCTATATACAGGGGGTACTGGTACAGAGTCAATGTGGAGACTATTTACATGGTATTACGGTACAGAGTCAATGTGGAGACTATATACAAGGTATTACAGTATAGAGTCAATGTGGAGGCTATATACAGGGGGTACTGGTACAGAGTCAATGTGGAGACTATTTACAGGGTATTACGGTACAGAGTCAATGTGGAGACTATATACAGGGTATTACGGTACAGAGTCAATGTGGAGACTATATACAGGGTATTACGGTACAGAGTCAATGTGGAGGCTATATACAGGGTATTACGGTACAGAGTCAATGTGGAGGCTATATACAGGGTATTACGGTACAGAGTCAATGTGGAGACTATATACAGGGTATTACGGTACAGAGTCAATGAGGAAGCTATATACAGGGTATTATGGTACAGAGTCAATGTGGAGGCTATATACAGGGTATTACTGTACAGAGTCAATGTGGAGGCTATATACAGGGTATTACGGTACAGAGTCAATGTGGAGGCTATATACAGGGTATTACGGTACAGAATCAATGTGGAGGCTATATACAGGGTATTACGGGACAGAGTCAATGTGGAGGCTATATACAGAGTATTACGGTACAGAGTCAATGTGGAGACTATATACAGGGTATTACGGTACAGATTCAATGTGGAGACTATATACAGGGTATTCCGGTACAGAGTCAAGGTGGAGGCTATATACAGGGTATTACGGTACAGCGTCAATGTGGAGGCAAAATACAGGGGGTACAGGTACAGTGTCAATGTGGAGGCTATATACAGGGTATTACGGTACAGAGTCAATGTGGAGGCTATATACAGGTTGTACCGGTACAGAGTCAATGTGGAGGCTATATACAAGGGGTACTGGTACAGAGTCAATGTGGAAGCTATATACAGGGGGTTTCGGTACAGAGACAATGTGGAGGCTATATACAGGGTATTACGGTACAAAGTAAATGTGGAGGCTATATACAGGGGGTACCGGTACCGCTTGCCATGCAGCTCTGCATCGTGATACTACTCTGCATCGTGATACTACTCAATATAGTGATACTACTCCGCATCGTGATACTCCTCAATATCGTGATACTAGCTGATATCATTATACCTCTCGGTATCGTGATACTATTCGGTATTGGACACTACTCAATATCGTGATACTACCCGGCATCGTGATACTACTCTGCATAGTGATACTACTCAATATCGTGATACTACCCGGCATCGTGATACTACTCTGCATCGTGATACTATTCTGCATCGTGATACTACTCTCCATCGTGATACTACTCAATATCGTGATACTACCCAGTATCGTGATACTACTCAATATCGTGATACTACTCTGCATCGTGATACTACTCAGTATCGTGATACTACTCAATATCGTGATACTACTCAGTATCGCGATACTACTCAGTATCGTGATACTACCTGATATCGTGATACTACTCTGCATCGTGATACTACTCTGCATCGGGATACTACTCTGCATTGTGATACTACTCTGCATCGGGATACTACTCTGCATTGTGATACTACTCTGCATCGTGATACTACTCTGCATCGGGATACTACTCTGCATCGTGATACTACTCTGCATCGTGATACTACTCTGCATCGGGATACTACTCTGCATCGTGATACTACTCTGCATCGTGATACTACTCCGCATCGTGATACTACTCAATATCGTGATACTACCCGGTATCGTGATACTACTCAGTATCGTGATACTACATTTACATTTACATTTAAGTCATTTAGCAGACGCTCTTATCCAGAGTGACTTACAATGTGGAGGCTGTATACTACTCAATATTGTGATACTACTCAGTATTGGATACTACTCCATATCGTGATACTACTCTGCATCGTGATACTACTCAATATCGTGATACTACCCGGCATCGTGATACTACTCTGCATCGTGATACTACTCCGCATCCTGATACTACTCAATATCGTGATACTACTCTGCATCGTGATACTACTCAGTATTGGATACTACTCAATATCGTGATACTACTCTGCATCGTGATACTACTCAGTATTGGATACTACTCAATATTGTGATACTACTCTGTATCGTGATACTACTCTGCATCGGGATACTACTCAATATCGTGATACTACTCGGTATTGTGATACTACTCTGTATCGTGATACTACTCAGTATTGTGATACTACTCGGTATTGTGATACTACTCTGTATCGTGATACTACTCGGTATCGTGATACTTGACCTGGTATCGTGATACTACTCGATATCGTGATACTACTCAGTATTGTGATACTACTTGGTATTGTGATACTACTCTGTATCGTGATACTACTCGGTATCGTGATACTTGACCTGGTATCATGATACTACTCGATATCGTGATACTACTCAGTATTGTGATACTACTCGGTATCGTGATACTACTCAATATCGTGATACTACTCGGTATTGTGATACTACTCTGTATCGTGATACTACTCTGTATCGTGATACTACTCGGTATCGTGATACTTGACCTGGTATCGTGATACTTGACCCGGTATCGTGATACTACGCGATATCGTGATACTTGACCTGGTATCGTGATACTTGACCTGGTATCGTGATACTACTCGATATCGTGATACTTGACCTGGTATCGTGATACTTGACCTGGTATTGCATCGTTATTGTTATTGTGGAAACACAGAGAGGTATTTTTTTTGTCGGCAGTTTGCACCCCTGGTCTTATCGGCAGATAAGATAAATGTGATTTAGAAAGGAGCCGTGAGGACTGAGACGACCCAGTCTTCTATCGTTCGGTTCGGCTCAGAGATGCTTTGGCTTTAATGCCTTTTCTGTTGTCCGTCAAACCCCTTTTCATCTTTTCAGACTTTTTCCATATCTTGTTACGTTACAGCCTCATTCTAAACCTGATTCAATTCCCCCCCCCCACCACCTCATCATCAGTCTACACACACTACCCCATAATGACAAAGCAAAAACAGGCATATAGAAATGCATTGTGTGTGTGTGTGTGTGTGTGTGTCTAACCCCTCACTAAGCCACATTCAACCAGTTCTCGTACCTTCCCCCTAACGATCAGTCTACGTCCCAAATTGCACCCTATTCCCTATTTAGTGGCCCACTGGTCTAAAGTAGTACACTATATAGGGAATAGGGTGCCAGCCCTGGTCTAAAGTAGTACACCAAATACGGAATAGGGTGCCCACCCTGGTCTAAAGTAGTACACTATATACTAAATGATCTAAAGTAGTGCACTATATAGGGAATAGGACTCTGGTCTAAAGTAGTGCACTATATAGGGAATAGGGTGCCAGCCCTGATCTAAAGTAGTGCACTATATACTAAATGATCTAAAGTAGTCTCTCCCTCCTCTCCTTCCCTTCTCTACTCTCTCCTCCTTCCCTTCTCTCCTTCCCTTCTCTCCTCTCCTTCCCTCCTCTCCTTCCCTTCTCTCCTCTCTCCTCATTCCTTCCCTTCTCTCCTTCCCTTCTCTCCTCTCTCCACCTTCCCTCCTCTCCTTCCCTTCTCTCCTCTCTCCTCCTTCCTTCCCTTCTCTCCTTCCCTTCTCTCCTCCCTCCTCCTTCCCTCCTCTCCTTCCCTTCCCTTCTCTCCTCTCTCCTCCTTCCTTCCCTTCTCCCCTCCCTTCTCTCCTCTCTCCACCTTCCCACCTCTCCTTTCCTTCTCTCCTCTCTCCTCCTTCCTTCCATTCTCTCCTTCCCTTCTCTCCTCTCTCCACCTTCCCTCCTCTCCTTCCCTTCTCTCCTCTCTCCTCCTTCCTTCCCTTCTCTCCTGCCCTTCTCTCCTCTCTCCTCCTTCCTTCCCTTCTCTCCTCTCTCCACCTTCCCTCCTCTCCTTCCCTTCTCTCCTCTCTCCTCCTTCCTTCCCTTCTCTCCTTCCCTTCTCTCCTCCCTCCTCCTTCCCTCCTCTCCTTCCCTTCTCTCCTCTTTCCTCCTTCCTTCCCTTCTCTCCTTCCCTTCTCTCCTCTCTCCACCTTCCCTCCTCTCCTTTCCTTCTCTCCTCTCTCCTCCTTCCTTCCATTCTCTCCTTCCCTTCTCTCCTCTCTCCACCTTCCCCCCTCTCCTTCCCTTCTTTCCTCTCTCCTCCTTCCTTCCTTCCCTCCTCTCCTTCCCTTCTCTCCTCTCTCCTCCTTCCTTCCCTTCTCTCCTCTCTCCTCCTTCCCTCCTCTCCTTCTTTCCTCACCCTTCCCATCTCATGTATTTTCTAACACTTGTCATTAACCTAATGAGGCCCAAATTCCCTAGAGAGACAGATAGATAGTTGTATAGCCCTCTGGCTACATTAACATTAACCCTAGTTAGATTACACAAGTGTGTGTGTGTGTGTGTGTGTGTGTGTGTGTGTGTGTGTGTGTGTGTGTGTGTGTGTGTGTGTGTGTGTGTGTGTGTGTGTGTGTGTGTGTGTGTGTGTGTGTGTGTGTGTGTGTGTGTGTGTGTGTGTGTGTGTGTGTCAGTGAAATCTTATCAGAGACAGACCCTCTTTAGTCAGCCATGCATGATGCTCGTTACCATGACAACATGGTTATTAGGGTCCGACAACAGAGCCTGATGATCTGAGAGAGAGAGACAGAGAGAGAGACAGAGAGAGAGACAGAGACACAGAGAGACAGAGAGAGAGAGAGACAGAGACACAGAGAGACAGAGAGAGAGAGAGAGGGAGAGAGACAGAGAGACAGAGGGAGAGAGACAGAGAGAGAGAGACAGAGAGACAGAGGGAGAGAGAGAGAGGTACATCTGCAATGCTGTGATGGTCAGCTCACCAGACCAGACTCAGCTAGTGTGATTTCCTGTTTAATCAGCATATTGGAGAGCACATTGAGTACAGTACCTCACACACAGCATCCCTATACACTGACAGACTAAGTCTGATCTCTACCGCATTACTGTGGGTCTGACCAATCCAGATAACATGGGTTTTACTAAATTGGTATTTATTCTGAGCAGAATGTGGACTAAATGTCCTGGTTGCCAGATGTCTCTGTCTTAGTCAACACCTGTTCTCTACCTTAGTTAACACCTGTTCTCTGTCTTAGTCAACACCTGTTCTCTACCTTAGTTAACACCTGTTCTCTACCTTAGTTAACACCTGTTCTCTACCTTAGTTAACACCTGTTCTCTGTCTTAGTCAACACCTGTTCTCTGTCTTAGTTAACACCTGTTCTCTACCTTAGTTAACACCTGTTCTCTACCTTAGTCAACACCTGTTCTCTACCTTAGTCAACACCTGTTCTCTACCTTAGTTAACACCTGTTCTCTACCTTAGTTAACACCTGTTCTCTGTCTTAGTTAACACCTAGTAGAGGACAATAATGAGTCAATGTCCACTACTGTAGAACAAGAATAAACCAGATGTTTTGGGAGACTTTGTTCTGTTTTGATGGTGAGATATATTATTCAAATCTCTCTCTCCCCTCCCCACCCTCCCCTCTCTCCCCACCCTCCCCTCTCTCCCCTCTCTCCCTCCCCTCTCTCCCCTCCCTCCCCTCCCCTCTCTCCCCTCCCCTCCCCTCCCCTCTCTCTCTCCCCTCTCCCCCTCCCCTCCCCTCCCCTCTCCCCTCCCCTCCCCTCCCTCTCTCTCTCCCTCTCTCCCCTCCCCTCCCCACCCTCCCTCCCTCCCCTCTCTCTCTCCCCTCTCTCCCCTTCCCTCCCCTCCCCTCTCTCTCTCCCCTCTCTCTCTTCCCCTCCCCACCCTCCCTCCCTCTCTCCCCTCCCCTCCCCTCTCTCCCCTCCCCTCCCTCTCTCTCTCTCCCCTCTCTCCCCTCCCCTCTCTCCCCTCTCTCCCTCTCTCCCTTCCCCTCCCCACCCTCCCCTCCCCTCCCCTCTCTCCCCTCCCCTCCCCTCCCTCCCCTCCCTCCCCTCCCCCCTCCCTCCCCTCTCTCCCCCTCCCCTCTCTCACCTCCCCTCCCCTCCCCTCTCTCCCCTCCCCTCTCTCCCCTCCCCTCCCCTCCCCTCTCTCCCCCCCCTCCCCTCTCTCCCCTCCCCTCTCTCCCCTCCCCTCCCCTCCCCTCTCTCCCCTCCCCTCCCCTCTCTCAGCCAGAAGATGAATCCAATGGCTCAGTTGTATTATAAGAAAGTGAGCTACTCTCCGTACCGAGACAGAATCCCTCTGCAGATTGTTCGGGCTGAGTTGGAGCTCTCTGCTGAGGAGAGGGCCTACCTCACGGCTGTGGAGAAAGGTAATAGACATACCATCTGGTGGTAAATCATAAATATTAGTAATATGTCAATAGCCGGAAATGTAAATTATTTGTACTTCTATACAGTGATTTATGATCTTCAATAAGATCTCAATATTATCTGTTCCCTACCCCTCTGTCCCCTAACCCTACCCCTCTGTTCCCTACCCCTCTGTCCCCTACCCCTCTGTCCCCTAACCCTACCCCTCTGTCCCCTAACCCTACCCCTCTGTCCCCTACCCCTCTGTCCCCTAACCCTACCCCTCTGTCCCCTAACCCTACCCTTCTGTCCCCTAACCCTACCCCTCTGTCCCCTACCCCTTTGTCCCCTAACCCTACCCCTCTGTCCCCTAACCCTACCCCTCTGTCCCCTAACCCTACCCTTCTGTCCCCTACCCCTTTGTCCCCTAACCCTACCCCTCTGTCCCCTAACCCTACCCTCTGTCCCCTACCCCTTTGTCCCCTAACCCTACCCCTCTGTCCCCTAACCCTACCCTTCTGTCCCCTACCCCTTTGTCCCCTAACCCTACCCCTCTGTCCCCTAACCCTACCCTCTGTCCCCTAACCCTACCCCTCTGTCCCCTAACCCTACCCCCTGTCCCCTAACCCTACCCTTCTGTCCCCTACCCCTTTGTCCCCTAACCCTACCCCTCTGTCCCCTAACCCTACCCTTCTGTCCCCTACCCCTTTGTCCCCTAACCCTACCCTCTGTCCCCTAACCCTACCCCTTTGTCCCCTAACCCTACCCCTCTGTCCCCTAACCCTACCCCTCTGTCCCCTACCCCTCTGTCCCCTAACCCTCTGTCCCCTAACTCCCTGTCCCCTAAACCTCTGTCCCCTAACCCTACCCCTCTATCCCCTACCCTTCTGTCCCCTAACCCTACCCCTCTGTCCCCTCTGTCCCCTACCCCTCTGTCCCCTACCCCTCTGTCCCCTAACCCTACCCCTCTGTCCCCTAACCCTCTGTCCCCTAACCTCTGTCCCCTAACTCCCTGTCCCCTAAACCTCTGTCCCCTAACCCTACCCCTCTATCCCCTACCCCTCTGTCCCCTAACCCTACCCCTCTGTCCCCTCTGTCCCCTACCCCTCTGTCCCCTACCCTCTGTCCCCTAACCCTACCCTTCTGTCCCCTACCCCTTTGTCCCCTAACCCTACCCTCTGTCCCCTAACCCTACCCCTCTGTCCCCTACCCCTCTGTCCCCTAACTCTCTGTCCCCTAACTCCCTGTCCCCTAAACCTCTGTCCCCTAACCCTAACCCTCTATCCCCTGTCTGTCCCTAACCCTACCCCTCTGTCCCCTCTGTCCCTACCCCTCTGTCCCCTACCCCTCTGTCCCCTAACCCTACCCCTCTGTCCCCTAACCCTCTGTCCCCTACCCCTCTGTCCCCTACCCCTCTGTCCCCTAACCCTAACCCTCTGTCCCCTAACCCTCTGTCCCCTACCCCTCTGTCCCCCACCCCTCTGTCCCCTACCCTCTGTCCCCTAACCCTACCCCTCTGTCCCCTAACCCTAACCCTCTGTCCCCTAACCCTCTGTCCCCTACCCCTCTGTCCCCTAACCCTAACCCTCTGTCCCCTACCCCTCTGTCCCCTAACCCTAACCCTCTGTCCCCTACCCCTCTGTCCCCTACCCCTCTGTCCCCTAACCCTAACCCTCTGTCCCCTACCCCTCTGTCCCCTACCCCTCTGTCCCCTACCCCTCTGTCCCCTACCCCTCTGTCCCCTACCCCTCTGTCCCCTAACCCTCTGTCCCCTACCCCTCTGTCCCTAACCCTAACCCTCTGTCCCCTACCCCTCTGTCCCCTAACCCTAACCCTCTGTCCCCTACCCTCTGTCCTCTAACCCTAACCCTCTGTCCCCTACCCCTCTGTCCCCTAACCCTAACCCTCTGTCCCCTACCCCTCTGTCCCCTACCCCTCTGTCCCCTCTGTCCCCTAACCCTACCCCTCTGTCCCCTCTGTCCCCTACCCCTCTGTCCCCTACCCCTCTGTCCCCTAACCCTACCCCTCTGTCCCCTAACCCTCTGTCCCCTACCCCTCTGTCCCCTACCCCTCTGTCCCCTAACCCTAACCCTCTGTCCCCTAACCCTCTGTCCCCTACCCCTCTGTCCCCTACCCCTCTGTCCCCTACCCCTCTGTCCCCTAACCCTACCCCTCTGTCCCCTAACCCTAACCCTCTGTCCCCTACCCCTCTGTCCCCTAACCCTAACCCTCTGTCCCCTACCCCTCTGTCCCCTACCCTCTGTCCCCTACCCTCTGTCCCCTACCCCTCTGTCCCCTAACCCTAACCCTCTGTCCCCTACCCCTCTGTCCTCTAACCCTAACCCTCTGTCCCCTACCCCTCTGTCCCCTAACCCTAACCCTCTGTCCCCTACCCCTCTGTCCTCTAACCCTAACCCTCTGTCCCCTACCCCTCTGTCCCCTAACCCTAACCCTCTGTCCCCTACCCCTCTGTCCCCTACCCCTCTGTCCCCTACCCCTCTGTCCCCTCTGTCCCCTACCCCTCTGTTCCCAGGGGACTATGCAGGTGTGAAACATGCTCTGCGTGAGGCGGAGGTATACTACAATATAGATGTGAACTGTCTGGACCCTCTGGGGCGGAGCGCGCTGCTCATCGCTATCGAAAACGAGAACCTGGAGGTGATGGAGCTGCTTCTGGACCACGGGGTTGCTACGGGAGACGCCCTTCTCTACGCCATACGGAAAGAGGTGGTGGGGGCCGTGGAGTTGCTGCTGTCTCATAGGAGACCTGGTGGAGAGAAACAGGTAGGGACTGTGGAGGTGCTGCTGTCTCATAGAGACCTGGTGGAGAGAAACAGGTAGGGACTGTGGAGGTGCTGCTGTCTCAATAGGAGACCTGGTGGAGAGAAACAGGTAGAGACTGTGGAGGTGCTGCTGTCTCATAGAGACCTGGTGGAGAGAAACAGGTAGGGACTGTGGAGGTGCTGCTGTCTCAATAGGAGACCTGGTGGAGAGAAACAGGTAGGGACTGTGGAGGTGCTGCTGTCTCAATAGGAGACCTGGTGGAGAGAAACAGGTAGGGACTGTGGAGGTGCTGCTGTCTCAATAGGAGACCTGGTGGAGAGAAACAGGGAGGGACTGTGGAGGTGCTGCTGTCTCATAGAGACCTGGTGGAGAGAAACAGGTAGGGACTGTGGAGGTGCTGTTGTCTCATAGAGACCTGGTGGAGAGAAACAGGTAGGGACTGTGGAGGTGCTGCTGTCTCAATAGGAGACCTGGTGGAGAGAAACAGGGAGGGACTGTGGAGGTGCTGCTGTCTCATAGAGACCTGGTGGAGAGAAACAGGTAGGGACTGTGGAGGTGCTGTTGTCTCATAGAGACCTGGTGGAGAGAAACAGGGAGGTGTGTGTTGCTGTGTGTGTGTTGCTGTGTGTGTGTTGCTGTGTGTGTGTTGCTGTGTGTGTGTTGCTGTGTGTGTGTGTGTGTGTTACTGTGTGTGTGTTGCTGTGTGTGTGTATGTTGCTGTGTGTGTGTGTGTGTGTGTGTTACTGTGTGTGTGTTGCTGTGTGTGTGTATGTTGCTGTGTGTGTGTGTGTGTGTGTGTGTTGCTGTGTGTGTGTGTGTGTGTTACTGTGTGTGTGTTGCTGTGTGTGTGTTACTGTGTGTGTGTTGCTGTGTGTGTGTGTGTGTTACTGTGTGTGTGTGTTGCTGTGTGTGTGTAGCTGTGTGTGTGTTACTGTGTGTGTGTTGCTGTGTGTGTGTGTGTGTGTTACTGTGTGTGTGTTGCTGTGTGTGTGTTACTGTGTGTGTGTGTTGCTGTGTGTGTGTAGCTGTGTGTGTGTTACTGTGTGTGTGTTGCTGTGTGTGTGTGTTACTGTGTGTGTGTTACTGTGTGTGTTTGTGTGTGTGTGTGTTTGTGTGTTACTGTGTGTGTGTGTTGCTGTGTGTGTAGCTGTGTGTGTGTTACTGTGTGTGTGTGTTGCTGTGTGTGTGTGTGTGTGTAACTGTGTGTGTGTTGCTGTGTGTGTGTTGCTGTGCATGTGTTACTGTGTGTGTGTGTTACTTTTTTTGTGTGTGTATGTGTGTGTGTGTTACTACGTGTGTTTGCGTGTGTGTGTGTGTGTGTTTGTGTATT
>NC_060193.1:4811842-4829342 GCF_021184085.1 Oncorhynchus gorbuscha
CCCCCCGTCCTCCTCTTTCTCCTCCTGTCCTCCTCTTTCTCCCCCCCCGTCCTCCTCTTTCTCCCCCATCCTCCTCTTTCTCCTCCTGGCCTCCTCTTTCTCCCCCTGTCCTCCTTTTTCTCCTCCTGTCCTCCTCTTTCTCCCCCTGTCCTCCTCTTTCTCCCCCCGTCCTCCTCTTTCTCCTCCTGTCCTCTTTCTCCTCCTGTCCTCCTCTTTCTCCTCCTGTCCTCCTCTTTCTCCTCCTGTCCTCCTCTTTCTCCTCCTGTCCTCCTCTTTCTCCCCCTGTACTCCCAGTATTTATGTATTTCTGTCCTATTCTGTATGATGTCCATGTTCTGTATGATGTCACGATTCATGTTCTGTGTTGGACCCCAGGAAGAATAGCTGCTGCTTTTGCGAACAGCTAATTTGAATCCTCATAAAATTCCCGAAGTACATTCATTTCACTAACTGTTCACAGCCAGGTCCCCAGGATGTCAGGAGATGCCTTCAAAACTGGCCAATAGGCTCAAAGGTGAGTTATTTTACCATCAAGTAGGCACCTTTGAGCCTATTGGCTTGCTAGGGTGTTGTGGGCGGGGATGGAGGATGGGCGTAAACCAATAAGTTCCGTCTCTCAGGGTTACGTGTTCAAACCCCAGTGAAAGGAACTCATTCTATTTCAACCCAAACCTTAAACCCCCAGGTGTCACTGGGAAGCATGCGGCTGTGCTTCCCTTTGTAGTCTGTAATAGTTTGCAGGCCACATCTGACGAGTGTCGGAGCCGGTGTCCAACTTTGTCCTGTATTGGCTCTTTTCCTGTTTGATGGTTTCCTGTTTGAGCTTCCAGGGTAAAGTCCTGCACCTTGAAAAGCAGCAGCTCTACCCTTTAACTCAGTGTGAATGTTGCCTGTAATCCATGGCTTCTGGTTGGGGTATGCACGTACTGTCATTGTGGTTGACAAAGTCCTTGATACACTTATTGATAAAGGCAGTGACTGATGTGGTGTACAGTCCTGTAGTTTAGCATCTGCTTCATATGACAGCATTTTTATTGACTGAGTCACTGGTGCTTCCTGCTTTAATTTTTGCTTGTAAGCAGGAATCAGGAGGATATAATTATTTCAGATTTTCCGAATGGAGGGCGAGGGAGAGCTTTGTATGTGTCTCTGTGTGGAGTAAAGGTGGTCTAGACTTTGTTTCCCCTCTGGTTGCACATTGAACATGCTGATAGAAATGAGGTAAAACTGATTTAAGTTTCCCTGCATTAAAGTCCGGACATTGGGATTCTTATTTCTTTATACAGCTGACTGAGTGGGGTCTTAGAGCCAGCATCTGTCTGTGGTGGTAAATAAACAGCCACATAAAATATAGATGAAAACTCTCTTGACAAATAGTGTGGTCTATAGCTTATCATGAGATACTCTACTTCAGTCAAACAAAATATAGAGACATCCTAGGATTTCATGCACCAGCTGTTGTTTACAAATATGCACAGACCCCCCCCCCCTCCCCCCATGCAGTTCTATCCTGCCGGTAGAACGTATATCCCGCCAGCTGAATATCCATGTCGTCACGATTCGGTGAAACAAAGGATATTACCGTTTTTTGATGTCCCGTTGGTAGGATATTCGTGATCATACCTCGTCTCATTTATTGTCCAATGATTGCACGTTGGCGAGTAGTATTGACGGTAAAGGCAGCTTTCCCACTCGTCTTCTGTTTATCACTACGAGGCACCCGGCTCTGTGTTCTCTGTACCTGCGTCTCTTTCTCTTGCCAATAACTGGAATTCGGCTTTGTCGGGTGTCTGAAGTACATCCTGTGCATCCTGCTTGTTGAAGAAAAAATATTTGTCTAATCCGAGGTGACTGATCGCTGTCCTGATATCTACAAGCTCTCTGTCTAATCCGAGGTGAGTGATCGCTGTCCTGATATCTACAAGCTCTCTGTCTAATCCGAGGTGAGTGATAGCTGTCCTGATATCCAGAAGCTCTTTGTCTAATCCGAGGTGAGTGATCGCTGTCCTGATATCCAGAAGCTCTGTGTCTAATCCGAGGTGAGTGATCGCTGTCCTGATATCCAGAAGCTCTGTGTCTAATCCGAGGTGAGTGATCGCTGTCCTGATATCCAGAAGCTCTGTGTCTAATCCGAGGTGAGTGATCGCTGTCCTGATATCCAGAAGCTCTGTGTCTAATCCGAGGTGAGTGATCTCTGTCCTGATATCCAGAAGCTGTGTCTAATCCGAGGTGAGTGATCGCTGTCCTGATATCCAGAAGCTCTGTGTCTAATCCGAGGTGAGTGATCGCTGTCCTGATATCCAGAAGCTCTGTGTCTAATCCGAGGTGAGTGATCGCTGTCCTGATATCCAGAAGCTCTCTGTCTAATCCGAGGTGAGTGATCGCTGTCCTGATATCCAGAAGCTCTGTGTCTAATCCGAGGTGAGTGATCTCTGTCCTGATATCCAGAAGCTCTGTGTCTAATCCGAGGTGAGTGATCTCTGTCCTGATATCTAGAAACTCTGTGTCTAATCCGAGGTGAGTTATCTCTGTCCTGATATCCAGAAGCTCTGTGTCTAATCCGAGGTGAGTGATCTCTGTCCTGATATCCAGAAGCTCTGTGTCTAATCCGAGGTGAGTGATCGCTCTTTTCTGCCGTAAGATACGGTGACAGAAACATTACGTACAAAATAAGTTACAAATGTCGTGTCTTTGGCAAGATTAAAAGAGTTGATAACTAGAGTTAGCGTTGATAACTAGAGTTAGCATTGATAACTAGAGCTACCATCAATAACTAGAGTTAGCGTTGATAAGTAGAGTTAGCATTGATAACTAGAGCTACCATCAATAACTAGAGTTAGCGTTGATAACTAGAGTTAGCATTGATAACTAGAGCTACCATCAATAACTAGAGTTAGCGTTGATAACTAGAGTTAGCATTGATAACTAGAGCTAGCATCAATAACTAGAGTTAGCGTTGATAACTAGAGCTAGCGTTGATAACTAGACTTAGCATTGATAACTAGAGTTAGCATTGATAACTAGAGTTAGCGTTGATAACTAGAGCTAGCGTTGATAACTAGAGTTAGCATTGATAACTAGAGTTAGCGTTGATAACTATAGTTTAGCATTGATAACTAGAGTTAGCGTTGATAACTAGAGCTAGTGTTGATAACTAGAGTTAGCGTTGATAACTAGAGCGAGCATCAATAACTAGAGCAAGCATCAATAACTAGAGTGATCTCTGTTGGAATCGTCGTGATCTCTGATGGAATCGTCGTGATCTCTGTTGGAATCGTCAGTCCTTCTGTAGGAATCGTCAGTCGTTCTGTAGGAATCGTCAGTCGTTCTGTAGGAATCGTCAGTCGTTCTGTTGGAGAGTCAGTTCTTCTATTGGAGAGTCAGTTCTTCTGTTGGAGAGTCAGTCCTTCTGTAGGAATCGTCAGTCGTTCTGTTGGAGAGTCAGTTCTTCTATTGGAGAGTCAGTTCTTCTATTGGAGAGTCAGTTCTTCTATTGGAGAGTCAGTTCTTCTGTTGGAGAGTCAGTTCTTCTATTGGAGAGTCAGTTCTTCTGTTGGAGAGTCAGTTCTTCTGTTGGAGAGTCAGTTCTTCTGTTGGAGAGTCAGTTATTCTGTTGGATAGTCAGTTCTTCTGTTGGAAAGTCAGTTATTCTATTGGAGAGTCAGTTCTTCTATTGGAGAGTCAGTTCTTCTGTTGGAGAGTCAGTTCTTCTGTTGGAGAGTCAGTTCATCACCGTCTCTCTCTCTGCTTCCCTGGAGATCAAGTCTTTTGTGGTTAGAATGGATAATTTAGAGTACCATTCAGAAATGTTCTCATAGAATAGATGTTTTGGCGGTTGTCACATCCCAGGTTCACATCATTTCTAGCTGCAGACTAGTATCTAAGATTCATATCTAAGATTTGCTCTTATTCTGTCGGGATCGATAATCTCAGAGTTGAACAATTTCCAGCCGTGTAGCCACTGCTCCCCGTGGTATGGTTAGGAATTCAACAACCATTACAACGTTAGCTTAAACTGAGGTTTCTGCGCTCTAAACTCAACCTGTGCCCCCTCTCGGTGTCCATCGAGGTACACGTGCTCTAAACTCAACCTGTGCCCCCTCTCGGTGTCCATCGAGATACGCCTGCTCTAAACTCAAGCTGTTCCCCCTCTCGGTGTCCATCGAGATACGAGTGCTCTAAACTCAACCTGTGCCCCCTCTCGGTGTCCATCGAGATGCGCCTGCTCTAAACTCAACCTGTGCCCCCTCTCGGTGTCCATCGAGATACGCGTGCTCTAAACTCAACCTATGCCCCCTCTCGGTGTCCATCGAGGTACGCATGCTTTAAACTCAACCTGTGCCCCCTCTCGGTGTCCATCAAGATACGCGTGGTCTAAACTCAACCTGTGCCCCCTCTCGGTGTCCATCGAGATAGAAGTGCTCTAAACTCAACCTGTGCCCCCTCTCGGTGTCCATCGAGATACGCGTGCTCTAAACTCAACCTGTGCCCCCTCTCGGTGTCCATCGAGATACGCGTGCTCTAAACTCAACCTGTGCCCCCTCTCGGTGTCCATCGAGATACGCGTGCTCTAAACTCAACCTGTGCCCCCTCTCGGTGTCCATCGAGATACGCGTGCTCTAAACTCAACCTGTGCCCCCTCTCGGTGTCCATCGAGGTACGCGTGCTCTAAACTCAACCTGTGCCCCCTCTCGGTGTCCATCGAGATACGCGTGGTCTGAAGAAGATTTCCTCAGGAAATTCCACACATCAACATCTACGAGACAACGTTGAACATCTGCACAAAAAAAACAAATGAAGGGAGACATAGATATGATTTTTAAAAACAACTGTTGATTCAATATGAAAAGAAAATGGGTGGATGAGAATAATCATAAACCCAAATGGAGAACATTTAGTTTGATTCAGGGTGAATTGGTGTGTGAGAGATATATTATGTGTGACCTACTTAAAAACAAGAGATCGCTACATGCACTGGTAAGATCAGGGATATTGTCTCTGCGTATTGAAACAGGTCAGATCAGGGATATTGTCTCTGAGTATTGAAACAGGTCAGATCAGGGATATTGTCTCTGCGTATTGAAACAGGTCAGATCAGGGATATTGTCTCTGCGTATTGAAACAGGTCAGATCAGGGATATTGTCTCTGCGTATTGAAACAGGTCAGATCAGGGATATTGTCTCTGAGTATTGAAACAGGTCAGATCAGGGATATTGTCTCTGCGTATTGAAACAGGTCAGATCAGGGATATTGTCTCTGAGTATTGAAACAGGTCAGATCAGGGATATTGTCTCTGAGTATTGAAACAGGTCAGATCAGGGATATTGTCTCTGAGTATTGAAACAGGTCAGATCAGGGATATTGCCTCTGTGTATTGAAACAGGTCAGATCAGGGATATTGTCTCTGTGTATTGAAACAGGTCAGATCAGGGATATTGTCTCTGTGTATTAGAACAGGTCAGATCAGGGATATTGTCTCTGTGTATTAGAACAGGTCAGATCAGGGATATTGTCTCTGCGTATTGAAACAGGTCAGATCAGCGTATTGAAACAGGTCAGTATCGTGGTGAAATGGTAGAGGAAACACTGTAATTATTGTGTCATAATCCTTCCTGTCATAATGGGTTTATAAGCTGTTTATAGACTGTTAATAACTAGTATCTTACTGTTCATTACCTCTCCAGGTCCCCTCTCTGATGATGGACAGTCAGTTCTCAGAGTTTACTCCAGACATAACTCCAGTCATCTTGGCAGCTCACACCAACAACTATGAGATCATTAAACTACTGGTGCAGAGGAAAGTGGCCATCCCCAGGCCTCATCAGATACGATGTGACTGTGTGCAGTGTGTTTCTAGTTCTGAGGTGAGCTTCTCTCCTGATCTGTTGTCCTTTCTGTATCCGAAATGCATCCAGCAAAACACATGATGAAAGTCGAGTTTCAATTGAAGTTTCAGAGTATTATTAACATGTACATGTACCTATAACTAACAAACAAACAAACAAACAAACAAACAAACAAACAAACAAACAAACAAACAAACAAACAAACAAACAAACAAACAAACAAACAAACAAACAAACAAACAAACAAACAAACAAACAAACATAGCAGAACCATCATCCTCTCCTCTCCTCTCCTCTCTGTCTCCTCCCTGTAGGTGGACAGCCTACGTCACTCCAGGTCTCGTCTGAACATCTATAAGGCCTCTCCCTCTCTCATCCTCTCCTCTCTGTCTCCTCCCTATAGGTGGACAGCCTACGTCACTCCAGGTCTCGTCTCTCGTCTGAACATCTATAAGGCCTCTCCCTCTCTCATCCTCTCCTCTCCTCTCTGTCTCCTCCCTGTAGGTGGACAGCCTACGTCACTCCAGGTCTCGTCTGAACATCTATAAGGCCTCTCCCTCTCTCATCCTCTCCTCTCCTCTCTGTCTCCTCCCTATAGGTGGACAGCCTTCGTCACTCCAGGTCTCGTCTGAACATCTATAAGGCCTCTCCCTCTCTCATCCTCTCCTCTCCCTCTCTGTCTCCTCCAGTCTGAACATCTATAAGGCGCTGGCCTCTCCCTCGCTCATCTCTCTCTCCAGTGAAGACCCCATCCTCACGGCCTTCAGACTGGGCTGGGAACTCAAAGAGCTCAGCAAGGTCTGTTGCCCCAGCAGTTTAAAACAGGGTTATAGAGCCTTCATAAGTGGTTATGACCACTGTGTTACTTCATAATATTCATTTAAAACCTTCATAAAGGCATTATAAGATCTTAATAGAGTGTTTAACCTGTTTAAACTGTCCCAGCAGCGTGGTGTTCATAACATGTTTATAAACAGCTATAAAGGTTAATAACCTGTCTATTCCTCTTCCTAGATGGAGAATGAGTTTCACCAGGAGTATGAGGAGCTGTCTCAGCAGTGTGGTGTTTATAATATGTTTATAAAGGGTTATAAAGGCTTTAAAACAGCTAATAACCTGTCTATTCCTCTTCCTAGGTGGAGAATGAGTTTCGCCAGGAGTATGAGGATCTGTCTCAGCAGTGTGGTGTTTATAATATGTTTATAAAGGGTTATGAAGGCTTTATAACAGCTAATAACCTGTCTATTCCTCTTCCTAGGTGGAGAATGAGTTTCGCCAGGAGTATGAGGAGCTGTCTCAGCAGTGTGGTGTTTATAATATGTTTATAAAGGGTTATAAAGGCTTTATAACAGTTAATAACCTGTCTATTCCTCTTCCTAGGTGGAGAATGAGTTTCGTCAGGAGTATGAGGAGCTGTCTCAGCAGTGTAAGCTGTTTGCTAAAGACCTGTTGGACCAGGCTAGGAGCAGCAGAGAGCTGGAGACTATACTGAACCACAGAGATGACAGTGAAGAACTGGACTCCAGAGAGACCAGCCACGACCTGGCCAAACTCAAACTGGCCATCAAGTACCAACACAAAGAGGTAGGAGACACTAACTACTGTATGTTTAACCCTGGTTTAGTGGCAGGAGACACTAACTACTGTATGTTTAACCCTGGTTTAGTGGTAGGAGACACTATGTTTAACCCTGGTTTAGTGGTAGGAGACACTATGTTTAATCCTGGTTTAGTGGTAGAAGACACTAACTACTGTATGTTTAACCCTGGTTTAGTGGTAGGAGACACTATGTTTAGCCCTGGTTTAGTGGTAGGAGACACTATGTTTAACCCTGGTTTAGTGGTAGGAGACACTAACTACTGTATGTTTAACCCTGGTTTAGAGGTAGGAGACACTATGTTTAACCCTGGTTTAGTGGTAGGAGACACTAACTACTGTATGTTTAACCCTGGTTTAGAGGTAGGAGACACTATGTTTAACCCTGGTTTAGTGGTAGGAGACACTAACTACTGTATGTTTAACCCTGGTTTAGTGGTAGGAGACACTAACTACTGTATGTTTAACCCTGGTTTAGTGGTAGGAGACACTATGTTTAACCCTGGTTTAGTGGTAGGAGACACTATGTTCAACCCTGGTTTAGTGGTAGGAGACACTATGTTCAACCCTGGCTTAGTGGTAGGAGACACTATGTTTAACCCTGGTTTAGTGGTAGGAGACACTATGTTTAACCCTGGTTTAGTGGTAGGAGACACTATGTTCAACCCTGGCTTAGTGGTAGGAGACACTATGTTCAACTCTGGCTTAGTGGTAGGAGACACTATGTTTAACCCTGGCTTAGTGGTAGGAGACACTATGTTTAACCCTGGTTTAGTGGTAGGAGACACTATGTTTAACCCTGGTTTAGTGGTAGGAGACACTATGTTTAACCCTGGCTTAGTGGTAGGAGACACTATGTTCAACCCTGGCTTAGTGGTAGGAGACACTATGTTCAACCCTGGTTTAGTGGTAGGAGACACTATGTTCAACCCTGGTTTAGTGGTAGGAGACACTATGTTCAACCCTGGTTTAGTGGTAGGAGACACTATGTTTAACCCTGGTTTAGTGGTAGGAGACACTATGTTCAACCCTGGCTTAGTGGTAGGAGACACTATGTTTAACCCTGGTTTAGTGGTAGGAGACACTATGTTTAACCCTGGTTTAGTGGTAGGAGACACTATGTTTAACCCTGGTTTAGTGGTAGGAGACACTAACTACTGTATGTTCAACCCTGGCTTAGTGGTAGGAGACACTATGTTTAACCCTGGTTTAGTGGTAGGAGACACTATGTTTAACCCTGGTTTAGTGGTAGGAGACACTATGTTTAACCCTGGTTTAGTGGTAGGAGACACTAACTACTGTATGTTCAACCCTGGTTTAGTGGTAGGAGACACTATGTTTAACCCTGGTTTAGTGGTAGGAGACACTATGTTCAACCCTGGCTTAGTGGTAGGAGACACTATGTTCAACCCTGGCTTAGTGGTACTGTCTCCATGCTGGAGAAAGTTTTGAGTGAGGAATCATAATCTGGGAAAACAGAATGCCACACATGCAGGGTACTCAATTAAAGCTACACCCGTTGTGAATCCAGCCAACATGTCAGATTTTAAACATGCTTTTCGGCGAAAGCATGAGAAGCTATTATCTGATAGCATGCACCCTCCTGAACCACCTGAACCAGTTGTAAACAAAAGAACTAGCGTAGCAGGCGCTACACAAAACCGCCATGGTGGCGGTTCTGGCTCGGGACGTGGACCCCACTCCATAAATGTCCTATTTCCTCCCCTTCGCGTCCTAGGATAATCCACCTTCTCCGCCGACCATGGCCTAATAGTCCTCACCCAGATCCCCACATAACTGAGGAGCAGAGGGGCAGCTCGGGACAGAGGGGCATCTCAGGACAGAAGGGCATCTCAGGACAGAGGGGCATCTCAGGACAGAGTGGCATCTCAGGACAGAGGGGCATCTCAGGACAGAGGGGCATCTCAGGACAGAGGGGCATCTCAGGACAGAGGGGCATCTCGGGACAGAGGGGCATCTCGGGACAGAGGGGCAGCTCGGGACAGAGGGGCAGCCCGGGACAGAGGGGCAGCCCGGGACAGAGGGGCAGCCCGGGACAGAGGGGCAGCTCGGGACAGAGGGGCAGCCCGGGACTGAGGGGCAGCTCGGGACCGAAACAGTCCGGGACTGAGGGGAAGCCCGGTACTGAGGGGAAGCCCGGTACTGAGGGAAAGCCCGGTACTGAGAGGAAGCCCAGTCCTGAGAGGAAGCCCAGTACTGAGAGGAAGCCCAGTACTGAGAGGAAGCCCAGTACTGAGAGGAAGCCCAGTACTGAGAGGAAGCTCAGGCAGGTAGTAGGCTCCGGTAAATCCTGGCTGGCTGGTGGAACTGGATGATTCAGGTTGTCTGGCCGATCTAGAAGATCTTGGCAGACTGGCACTTCTGGCGGATCTTGGCAGACTGGCACTTCTGGCGGATCCTGGCAGACTGGCGACGCTGGGCAGACTGGCGGCGCTGGGCAGACTGACGGCGCTGGTGGCGCTGGACAGACCGGCGACTCCGGCAGCGCAGGAGAGGAGAAAGGCTCTGGCTGCGCTAAACAGGCGGGAGACTCCGGCAGCGCAGGAGAGGAGAAAAGCGCTGGCTGCGCTGAACAGACGAGGCGCACTGGAGGCCTGGTGCGTTGTGCTGGAACTGGTGGTACTGGATCTAGGACACGCATAGGAAGCCTGGTGCGGGGAGCTGCTACCGGAGGACTGGTGTGTAGAGGTGGCTCTGGATAGACCGGACCGTGCAGGCGCACTGGAGCTCTTGAGCACCGAGCCTGCCCAAGCTTACCTGGCTCGATGCCCACTCTAGCCCGGCCAATATGAAGGGCTGGTATGTGCCGCACCTGGCTCTGCACCCGCACTGGAAACACCGTGCGCTCCATAGCATAACACGGTGCCTGCCCGGTCTCTCTAGCCCAACGGTGAGCACAGGGAGTTTGCGCAGGTCTCCTACCTGGCATAACTATTCTCCCTTCTAGCCCCCCCCAATAATTTTTTGGGACTGCTTTTCCGGCTTCCAACCGCGTCGCCGTGCTGCCTCCTCATACCTGCGCCTCTCCGCTTTAGCCCCTTTTATTTCTTCCTTGGGACGGCGATATTCTCCAGGCTGAGCCCAAAGTCCTTTACCGTCTAATTCCTCCTCCCATGTCCAATTCTCCAAGTGGTGCAGCCTCTCCCACTGCAACTGCTCTTCACGATTAACAGGGAGAGTAGGCTCAGGTCTGACTCCTGACTCAGCCACTCTCTCTCTGCGCTCTCCCCCAATAAATATTTGGGGGTTACTTTCGTTTTGCGCTCTGCGTTGCCGTGTTTTCCTTTTAGACTCCATTTGTCTATAGCCCTCTTCGCATTGCTGCAGGGAATCCCAGGCGGGCTCCTGCACTCGCTCTGGGTCGGCCGCCCACCTGTCGATTTCTTCCCACGTCGTATACTCCATGCTTCTGCTGTCCATAACGTCCTCCTTTAGCTCCTGCCAGTTTACACACTGCTCGGTCTGTGAGTGGTGGGTGTTTCTGTAACGGCGTTCATCTGTTGAATGAAGAAAGTCGGACCGAAATGCAGCGTGTACATGAAATAACTGAAATACAAAAACAACAGAACGGAACGTGAAACTAATTACAGCCTATCTGGTGACTACAACACAGAGACAGAAACAAACACCCACAAAATACAAAGCGAACTCAGGCTACCTAAATACGGTTCCCAATCAGAGACAACGATAAGCACCTGACTCTAATTGAGAATCGCCTCAGGCAGCCAAGCCTAACTAGACACACCCCTAATCATACACAATCCCAATGCTAATAAAACCCCAATACGAAACACAACATATAAACCCATGTCACACCCTGGCCTACCCACACATATAACAAAAACACAAAATACAATGACCAAGGCGTGACAGATCTAGAATGTTATGAACTATCAGAACTAGATTGTTTAGAACTATCAGAACTAGAATGTTATGAACTATCAGAACTAGATTGTTTAGAACTATCAGATCTAGAATGTTATGAACTATCAGAACTAGAATGTTATGAACTATCAGAACTAGAATGTTATGAACTATCAGATCTAGAATGTTATGAACTATCAGAACTAGAATGTTATGAACTATCAGAACTAGACACTTCAGGTATTTTTAAACGTTAATAATAGATCGAACTTAAGTTCTGTGTTCTGTGTTCAATACAGGAAGACAACAAACTCAAGCATGCTTTCTAGTCTTGCGAAACTATCAAACAGTACATAACGTGGAGGCTTAGGACTTTACTTTGGTAATGTACTCATAAAGCCATTTGTATTGAATTGAGAGAGAGAGACAGAGACACACACAGAGACAAAGAGACACACAGAGACACACAGAGAGAGAGAGAGAGAGAGAGAGAGAGAGAGAGAGAGAGAGAGAGAGAGAGAGAGAGAGAGAGAGAGAGAGAGAGAGAGAGAGAGAGAGAGAGAGACACACACACAGAGACACACAAAGAGAGAGACAGAGAGAGAGAGAGAGAGAGAGAGAGAGAGAGAGAGAGAGAGAGAGAGAGAGAGAGAGAGAGAGAGAGAGAGAGAGAGAGAGAGAGACAGAGACAGAGACAGAGAAAGAGAGAGAGAGAAAGAGACAGAGACAGAGAAAGAGAGAGAGAGAGAGAGAGACAGAGAGACAGAGAGACACACACACAGAGACACACAAAGAGAGAGAGAGAGAGAGAGACAGAGAAAGAGAGAGAGAGAGACAGAGAGACAGAGAGAGAGAGAAGGAATGAAGGGACTGTCTGCAATGTTCTGAGGTGAGAACACTGAGATGGAAAGAATTTGACAGGTGGAGGAATTATTAAAGGACGGAGAAAGAGAGGGATTAAAGGATTAGGAGTTGATGGATGTTAGATGGAGGGGTTGAGTGGAGAGCATCCTTTAGGTAACATCCGTTTGCTCCTGAGAAGATCATGTCTCTCTCTCTCTCTCTCTCTCTCTCTCTCTCTCTCTCTCTCTCTCTCTCTCTCTCTCTCTCTCTCGGCATGGGAAACATGTGTTAATATTGCCAAAGCAAGTGAGGTAGATAATATACAAAAGTGAAATAAACAATAAAAATTAACATTAAACATTACACATACAGAAGTTTCAAAACAATAAAGACATTACAAATGTCATATTACGTATATATACAGTGTTGCAACGATGTACAAATGGTTAAGGGTACACAAGGGAAAATAAATAAGCATAAATATGTGTTGTATTTACAATGGGGTTTGTTCTTCACTGGTTGCCCTTTTCTCGTGGCAACAGGTCACAAATCTTGCTGCTGTGAAGTCATACTGTGTTATTTCACCCAGCAGATATGGGAGTTTATCAAAATTGGGTTTGTTTTCGAATTCTTTGTGGATCTGTGTAATCTGAGGGAAATATAGCCTGTCTTCTCTTGAGAGCCATGTCTGCCTACGATGGCCTTTCTCAATAGCAAGGCTATGCTCACTGAGTCTGTACATAGTCAAAGCTTTCCTTAAGTTTGGGTCAGTCACAGTGGTCAGGTATTCTGCCACTGTGTCCTCTCTCTTTGCCTCTTTGCCTTTTTTTGTTTGATTGTCAATTAGGGTGTGCAGGGTGAATACATGGTCTGTTGTACGGTAATTTGGTAAAAAGCCAATTTGACATTTGCTCAGTACATTGTTTTCACTGAGGACATGTACCAGTCTTCTGTTAATCACAATGCAGAGGATTTTCCCAAGGTTGCTGTTGATGCATATCCCATGGTAGTTATTGGGGTCAAATTTGTCTACACTTTTGTGGATTGGGGTGATCAGACCTTGGTTCCAAATATTGGGGAAGATGCCAGAGCTAAGAATGATGTTAAAGAGTTTTAGTATAGCCAATTGGAATTTGTTGTCTGTATATTTGATCATTTCATTGAGGATACCATCGACACCACAGGCCTTTTTGGGTTGGAGGGTTTTTTATTTTGTCCTGTAGCTCATTCAATGTAATTGGAGAATCCAGTGGGTTCTGGTCGTCTTTAATAGTTGATTCTAAGATCTGTATTTGATCATGTATATGTTTTTGCTCTTTATTCTTTGTTATAGAACCAAAAAGATTGGAGAAGTGGTTTACCCATACATCTCCATTTTGGATAGATAATTCTTTGTGTTGTTGTTTGTTTAGTGTTTTCCAATTTTCCCAGAAGTGGTTAGAGTCTATAGATTCTTCAATTACATTAAGCTGATTTCTGATGTGCTGTTCCTTCTTGTTCCGTAGTGTATTTCTGTATTGTCTTAGTGATTCACCATAGTGAAGGCGTAGACTCAGGTTTTCCGGGTCTCTATGTTTTTGGTTGGATAGGTTTCTCCATTTCTTTCTTAGGTTTTTGCATTCTTCATCAAACCATTTGTCATTGTTGTTCATTCTCTTCGGTTTTCTATTTGAGATTTTTAGATTTGATAGGGAAGCTGAGAGGTCAAATATACTATTTAGGTTTTCTACTGCCAAGTTTACACCTTCACTATTACAGTGGAACGTTTTACCCAGGAAATTGTCTAGAAGGGATATAATTTGTTGTTGCCTAATAGTTTTTTGGTAGGTTTACAAACTGCATTCCTTCCATCTATAGCATTTATTAATGTTACTCAGTTCCTTCGGCTTTGATGCCTCATGATTGAGTATTGTTCTGTTGAAGTAGACTGTGATTTTGCTGTGGTCTGATAGGGATGTCAGTGGGCTGACTGTGAACACTCTGAGGTCAGTGGGCTGACTGTGAACACTCTGAGGTCAGTGGGCTGACTGTGAACACTCTGAGGTCAGTGGGCTGACTGTGAACACTCTGAGGTCAGTGGGCTGACTGTGAACACTGAGAGACTCTGGGTTGAGGTCAGTGGGCTGACTGTGAACGCTCTGAGAGACTCTGGGTTGAGGTCAGTGGGCTGACTGTGAACGCTCTGAGGTCAGTGGGCTGACTATGAACGCTCTGAGAGACTCTGGGTTGAGGTCAGTGGGCTGACTGTGAACGCTCTGAGAGACTATGGGTTGAGGTCAGTGGGCTGACTGTGAACGCTCTGAGAGACTCTGGGTTGAGGTCAGTGGGCTGACTGTGAACGCTCTGAGAGACTCTGGGTTGAGGTCAGTGGGCTGACTGTGAACGCTCTGAGAGACTCTGGGTTGAGGTCAGTGGACTGACTGTGAACGCTCTGAGAGACTCTGGGTTGAGGTCAGTGGGCTGACTGTGAACACTCTGAGAGACTCTGGGTTGAGGTCAGTGGGCTGACTGTGAACGCTCTGAGAGACTCTGGGTTGAGGTCAGTGGGCTGACTGTGAACACTCTGAGAGACTCTGGGTTGAGGTCAGTGGGCTGACTGTGAACGCTCTGAGAGACTCTGGGTTGAGGTCAGTGGGCTGACTGTGAACGCTCTGAGAGACTCTGGGTTGAGGTCAGTGGGCTGACTGTGAACACTCTGAGAGACTCTGGGTTGAGGTCAGTGGGCTGACTGTGAACACTCTGAGAGACTCTGGGCTGAGGTCAGTGGGCTGACTCTGAGACTCTGGGTTGAGGTCAGTGGGCTGACTGTGAACACTCTGAGAGACTCTGAGAGACTCTGGGTTGAGGTCAGTGGGCTGACTGTGAACACTCTGAGAGACTCTGGGTTGAGGTCAGTGGGCTGACTGTGAACGCTCTGAGAGACTCTGGGTTGAGGTCAGTGGGCTGACTGTGAACGCTCTGAGAGACTCTGGGTTGAGGTCAGTGGGCTGACTGTGAACGCTCTGAGAGACTCTGGGTTGAGGTCAGTGGGCTGACTGTGAACGCTCTGAGAGACTCTGGGTTGAGGTCAGTGGGCTGACTGTGAACGCTCTGAGAGACTCTGGGTTGAGGTCAGTGGGCTGACTGTGAACGCTCTGAGAGACTCTGGGTTGAGGTCAGTGGGCTGACTGTGAACGCTCTGAGAGACTCTGGGTTGAGGTCAGTGGGCTGACTGTGAACGCTCTGAGAGACTCTGGGTTGAGGTCAGTGGGCTGACTGTGAACGCTCTGAGAGACTCTGGGTTGAGGTCAGTGGGCTGACTGTGAACGCTCTGAGAGACTCTGGGTTGAGGTCAGTGGGCTGACTGTGAACGCTCTGAGAGACTCTGGGTTGAGGTCAGTGGGCTGACTGTGAACGCTCTGAGAGACTCTGGGTTGAGGTCAGTGGGCTGACTGTGAACACTCTGAGAGACTCTGGGTTGAGGTCAGTGGGCTGACTGTGAACGCTCTGAGAGACTCTGGGTTGAGGTCAGTGGGCTGACTGTGAACACTCTGAGAGACTCTGGGTTGAGGTCAGTGGGCTGACTGTGAACACTCTGAGAGACTCTGGGTTGAGGTCAGTGGGCTGACTGTGAACACTCTGAGAGACTCTGGGTTGAGGTCAGTGGGCTGACTGTGAACACTCTGAGAGACTCTGGGTTGAGGTCAGTGGGCTGACTGTGAACACTCTGAGAGACTCTGGGCTGACTGTGAATGCTCTGAGAGACTTGACTGGAGACACTCTGAGGTCAGTGGGCTGACTGTGAACACTCTGAGAGACTCTGGGTTGAGGTCAGTGGGCTGACTGTACACTCCAGGAGAGAGCTATAGGTGTACCTACCATAGAGGTACCATTGACTATGTACATACCCAGGATGTAACTGTGAACCATAGCCCCTCTGACCATTGACTATGTACATACCCAGGATGTAACAGAGCTTGAGGTGTACCTACCATAGGCTACCCAGGATGTAACAGAGCTATAGGTGACTGTAGAACCTACCATAGGAGTCCCCTCGAAGCCTACCATGACTATGTACATACCCAGGATGTAACAGAGCTATAGGTGTACCTACCATGGGTCCCCTGCCTACTGACTATGTAACCCACTCTGAGGTCCTACCATAGTGGGACTATGTACATACCCAGGATGTAACAGAGCTATAGGTGTACCTACCATAGGAGTCCCCTGAGGCCTACCATTGACTATGTACATACCCAGGATGTAACAGAGCTATAGGTGTACCTACCATAGGAGTCCCCTCGAAGCCTACCATTGACTATGTACATACCCAGGATGTAACAGAGCTATAGGTGTACCTACCATAGGAGTCCCCTCAAAGCCTACCATTGACTATGTACATACCCAGGATGTAACAGAGCTATAGGTGTACCTACCATAGGAGTCCCCTCGAAGCCTACCATTGACTATATACATACCCAGCGTGTGACAGAGCTGCAGGAGTTGTGACCCGTTTTTGTTGGTTATGTTGTCATAGTTGTGCCTAGGGGGGCATATGGGGGAGGGGATGCTGTCACCTCCAGGTAGGTGTTTGTCCCCCTGTGTGCTGAGGGTGTCAGGTTCTTGTCCAGTTCTGGAATTTAGGTCACCACAGACTAGTACATGTCCCTGGGCCTAGAAATGATTGATTTCCCCTCCAGGATGGAGAAGCTGTCTTCATTAAAGTATGGAAAAGGTGGGCACTGCTTCCTTGTAGAGGTGGACCTGGTCATAGAGGCTGTTCATGTCCAGTGTGGACTGGTGGGCCAGGAAAACATTTGGTTTTGAGGCACAGTCATGGGAAATATTTGCGTTTCCCTGCTGTATGGTAGCAGGGTGGAGATAACCACTTGTGCGTTGGGGAAAGTAGAAGAAGGTTTTTCAATCACTCCCTTCAGTGCTGTGGCCACCCTTTCCTGCTGTGCTCTCAGGTCATTTGTGCCTGTGTGTATTAGGTGAACCTAGTTAGTCCTCAGACAGAAGGTCTAGGGTGTGCTGGGTGTTTGGACACCAGAGTTTAGACATGAATCAAATCAAATCAAATGTATTCATATAGTCCTTCGTACATCAGCTGATATCTCAAAGTGCTGTACAGAAACCCGGCCTAAAATCCCAAACAGCAAGTAATGCAGGTGTAGAAGCACGGTGGCTAGGAAAAACTCCCTAGAAAGGCCAAAGCCTAGGAAGAAACCTAGAGAGGAACCAGGCTATGTGGGGTGGCCAGTCCTCTTCTGGCTGTGCCGGGTGGAGATTATAACAGAACATGGCCAAGATGTTCAAATGTTCACAAATGACCAGCATGGTCCAATAA
>NC_060193.1:4836842-4881842 GCF_021184085.1 Oncorhynchus gorbuscha
TTGCTGTTTTTCTGAGATTGATTTGCACTTTTCACACCAAAGTACGTTCATCTCTAGGAGACAAAACGTGTCTCCTTCCTGAGCGTTATGACGGCTGCGTGGTCCCATGGTGTTTATACTTGTGTATTATTGTTTGTACAGATGAACACGGTACCTTCAGGTGTTTGGAAATTGCTCCCAAGGATGAACCAGCCTTGTGGAGGTCTACAAATATTTCTGAGGTCTTGGCTGATATATTTTGATTTTCCCATGATATCAAGCAGAGGAGTTTGAAGGTAGGCCTTGAAATACATCCACAGGTACACCTCCAATTGACTCAAATGAATAGTATAAAGCCATGACATCATTTTCTGGAATTTTCCAAGCTGTTTAAAGGCACAGTCAATTTAGTGTATTTAAATTAAATAATCTGTCTGTAAACAATTGTTGGAAAAATTACTTGTGTCATGCACAAAGTAGATGTCCTAACCGACTTGCCAAAACTATAGTTTGTTAACAAGAGATGTGTGGAGTGGTTGAAACAACAAGTTTTAATGACTCCAACCTAAGTGTTTGTAAACTTCCGACATCAGCTTTATCTATTTTTTCTCTCTAGCTCTCTTCGCTCTGCTCTGCCAAGGAAATAAGTTGGAAACTAGCCAGGGGCACACACACACACACACACACACACACACACACACACACACACACACACACACACACACACACACACACACACACACACACACACACACACACACACACACACACACACACACACACACACACACACACACACACACACACACACACACACACACACATGCACAGAGAGACACACAGACATACACACACACGTGTGTGGATGTGTGTGTACAGTGTGTACAGTGTGTGTGTGTGTGTGTGTGCTTCTAGTTCTGACCATACAGTAATATCTAATCAAACAAACAAATTCCCCAAAAACAATACACACAAGTGTAAAGGAATGAATAAGAATATGTACCTATAAATATATAATGAGTGATGGCCGTGCGGCATCTGCAAGATGCAGTAGATGGTATAGAGTACAGTATATACATATGAGTTGAGTAATGTAGGATATGTAAGCATTATATAAAGTGCCGTTATTTAAAGTGACTAGTGAAGTCCATTTATTAAAGTGGCCAGAGATTTGAGTCAGTATGTTGGCAGCAGCCTCTCTGTTAGTGATGCCTGTTTAACAGTCTGATGGCCTTGAGATAGAAGCTGTTTTTCAGTCTCTCGGTCCCTGCTTTGATGCACCTGTACTGACCTCGCCTTCTGGATGATAGCGGGGTGAACAGGCAGTGGCTCGGGTGGTTGTTGTCCTTGATGATCTTTATGGCCTTCCTGTGACATCAGGTGGTGTAGGTGTCCTGGAGGGCAGGTAGTTTGCCCCCGGTGATGTGTTGTGCAGTCCTCACTACCCTCTGGAGAGCCTTACGGTTGTGGCAGAGCAGTTGCCATACCAGGCGATGATACAGCCCGACAGGATGCTCTTGATTGTGCATCTGTAGAAGTTTGAGGGTTTTATTCAGCCTCCCACGGTTGGCCACATGTTGGCCACGGAGAAGGGAAGCCGACATGCTTTGGTAGTGGAGTGTGTCAGTGGCACTGTATTGTCCTCAAAGCGAGCAAAGAAGTTGTTTAATTTGTCTGGGAGCAAGATGTTGGTGACCGCGGCGGAGCTGGTTAGCTTTTTGTAATCCGTGATTGACTGTAGACCCTGCCACATACGTCTCATGTTTGAGCCGTTGAATTGCGACTCTACTTTGTGTCTATATTGACACTTTGCTTGTTTGATTCCCTTACGGCGGGAAAAACTACATTGCTTGTATTCGGTCATGTTTCCGGTCACCTTGCCATGATTAAAAGAGGTGGTTCGTGCTTTTAGTTTTGCCCAACTGCTGCCATCAATCCACGGTTTCTGGTTAGTGAAGGATTTAATAGTCACAGTGGGTACGACATCTCTGATGCACTTGCTAATAAACTCGCTCACCGAGTCAGCATTTTACATCAATGTTATTGTCTGAGGCTATCCGGAACATATCCCAGTCCACGTGATCGAAGCAATCTTGAAGTGTGGAATCCGATTGGTCAGACCAGCGTTGTATAGACCTGAGCACTGGCGTTTCCTGTTTTAGTTTCTGTTTAGAGGCTGGGAGCAACAACATGGAGTCGTGGTCAGATTTGCTGAAGAGGGAGGGCTTTGTATGCATCGCGGAAGTTAGAGTAACAATGATCCAGAATGCTAACAGCTCGTGTCGCATTCAATATGCTGATAGAATTGAGGAAGTATTGTTCTTAGATTAGCTTTGTTAACTTCTTATGGTATAGGGGACGGTTGCATCCCACTTGCTTTGTTAAAATCCCCAGCTACAATAAATGCAGCATCAGGATATATGGTTTCCAGTTTACATAGAGTACAGTGAAGTTCTTTCAAGGCCGACGAGGGATCTGCTTAGGGGAGATATACACGGCTGTGACTATAATTGAAGAAAATTCTCTGCGGCCGGCATTTGATTGTAAGGAATTCTAGGTCAGGTGAACAAAAGGACTTGAGTTCCTGTATGTTGTTATGATTACACCATGAGTCGTTAATCATAAGGCATACACCCCCGCCCTCCTTCTTGCTAGAGAGATGTTTGTTTCTGTCGGCGCGATGCATGAAGAAACCAGGTGGCTGTACCGACTCTGACAACATATCCCGAAGTGAGCCATGTTTCTGTGAAACAGAGAAAGTTACAATCGCTGATGTCTCTCTCGTGCCCTAATTTCGTCCACCTTGTTGTCTAGAGATTGGACATTGGTGACTAATATGCTAGGAAATGGTGGATGGAGTGCTCAGTCCTTCTGAGTCTGACCAGTAGGCTGCTCTGTCTGTCTCTCCTGCGGTGACCACGTTGTTTTGGGTCGGGCCTCTAGGATTAGATCCCACGTCCAGGGTAGAGGTCCGAACAAAGGATACGCTTCGGGAAAGACGTATTCCTGGTTCTTATATAGTTCTTCTCTGCTGTATTGGAATAACACATTTCTGGGCTAACAATGTAAGAAATAATAGTCAAAAAAACAAATAATAGTTTACTAAGGACCTGAAGCGAGGCGACCATCTCTGTCGGCGCCATCAAACTATCAGTGTTTGTGGGTGTGAGCACGTGGCCATATACATCACTTCACTCTAAGTAGTATGCTAGTGTAGATATGGACACACACGCTTTCACACACAGTAGTTGCGGGGCGGCAGCGTAGCCTAGTGGTTAGAACGTTGGACTAGTAACCGGAAGGTTGTGAGTTCAAACCCCCGAGTTGACAAGGTACAAATCTGTCGTTCTGCCCCTGAACAGGCAGTTAACCCACTGTTCCCAGGCCGTATTTGAAAATAAGAATGTGTTCTTAACTGACTTGCCTGGTTAAATAAAGGTAAAATAAAATAAAAAAATTAGTGGTCAGAGCAGAGAGGTTAAATGTTTGCCTCCTAAGCACAGATCTAGGATTAGCAAATCTCTTTCAAATCCTAGTCTTATCTAATACGGATGGAAATGTAAAACTGAGTGGATTAGTGTCTAACTGGCAACTTCATCATGCTAATCACCAAAATGTAAATGTATTGAGTTAGCGTAGCATTAGCTTTGGGTTACAAAATGAAGGTATTTCATTCAGAAAGAATGCATTACTGTAGAAAGTGAGAGATGGAAAGAGTGAGAGGAGGGATTCTGAAAAGAGAGAGAGGTTGACAACTCCACAGTGTCGCCCTCCCAGAGTGCAAAGAACCTTGTCGTGACCCTGGACAACAACACCCTGTTGTTCTCTGCAAACATCAAAGCAGTGACCCACTCCTGCAGGTTCATGCTCTACAATACTACCCCACACAGGAAGTACGACACTAGCCCACACAGGCAGTACAACACTACCTCACACAGGAAGTACGACACTACCCCACACAGGAAGTACGACACTACCTCACACAGGAAGTACAACACTACCCCACACAGGAAGTACGACACTACCTCACACAGGAAGTACGACACTACCCCACACAGGAAGTACGACACTACCCCACACAGGAAGTACGACACTACCTCACACAGGAAGTACGACACTACCTCACACAGGAAGTACGACACTACCCCACACAGGAAGCACTGCAGGTCCTAATTCAGGAACTTGTCCTCTCCCGTCTGGACTACTGCAACTTGCTGTACCTACGTAGCAGCAAAAAGAACTGCCCCTCCCTACCTTCAGGCTATGCTCAAACCCTACACCCCAACGTGAGCACTCTGTTCTCCCACCTCCAGACTCTCGGCCCTCCCACCACAAGCTCTCCTCTGTCCTGGTACCCCAGTGGTGGAACCAGCTTCCCCCTGAAGCTAGGACATAAAATCCCTGCCTATCTTCCCTGCCCTTCAGCAATTCTCTCTCAAATCATTTTCTCATCCAATAGGGTAGGAAATGTAAAACTGACCATAGATCAGTGAATCAGTGTCTAAGGATGTAAAAGTGACTAGCAACTTAAAAGATTTATCACGTTGTTTAGAGACATGTTGAGCGGGCAAAGCTATTATTATTCTTACTTTTTCTCTTGTTCTAAAAGCAAGCAGAACAGAAACTAGCTAGTCTTTATTTGACTTTTGTAGCTGGCAGCTATTTTACTTTAACCTCTTAGGTCGACCCAACACGCAGGCGTCCCATCTAGACATCTGGAAATGCAAATGCGCTATGCTAAATGCTAATAGCACTCATTAATGAATTAAAGCTACACTCGTTGTGAATCCAGCCAACAAGTCAGATTTTTAAAATGCTTTTCGGCGAAAGCATGAGAAGCTATTATCTGATAGCATGCAACACCCCTAAAGACCCGCAGGGGACGTAAACAAAATAATTAGCATAGTCGGCACTACACAAAATGCAGAAATAAAATATAAAACATTCATTACCTTTGACGATCTTCTTTGCTGGCACTCCTAGATGTCCCATAATCACTATTGGGTCTTTTTTTTCGATTAAATCGGTCCATATATAGCCTAGATATCGATCTATGAAGACTGTGTGATCAAGGAAAAAACAGCGTTTTATAACGCAACTTCATTTTTTTTAATTAAAAAAGTCGACGATAAACTTTCACAAAACACTTCGAAATACATTTGTAATGCAACTTTAGGAATTACTAAACATTAATAATCGATCAAATTGATCACGAGGCGATGTATATTCTATAGCTCTCCGTCTTGAAATAATGTCCGGATAAACCTCAACCAAAATATCCGGTCGGAGACTGGAAGAAATGGGCTGTCTCTTGCTGTCTCGTTTGACCAAGAAACAAATCCTAGGCAAATGACAAGACTGTTGATATCGTGTGGAAGCTGTAGGAATTGCAATCTCGGCTCCAGGTAATGTGGTTTCCATTCAACAATACATACAAGTGGCGCATTGATAAATTTTCCAGTTTTCAGTGATCAGATTTTCCTGCGCTTTTCAATGAAACGCACGTTCTGTTACAGTCACAGCCGTGATTTAACCAGTTTTAGAAACGTCTGAGTGTTTTCTATCCACACATACTAATCATATGCATATACTATATTCCTGGCATGAGTAGCAGGGCGCTGAAATGTTGCGTGATTTTTAACAGAATGTTCGAAAAAGTAGGGGGTAGGATCAACAGGTTAAACAATTTTTTAAAGTTTTTATTCCCAGTGCTGAGCTAGTAGTGTAACTAATATGTATATATATATATATATACATATTATTATATTATTATATGTTACGTTAGCTAATGTTTTACCACCTCTTGACTGAAGTTCTGTCTGAAGACAATTAAATAGCTAGCTGACGCTACAGCATACAAAGACATTCTAGATGATTCTGTGCTTCCAACTTTGTGGCAACAGTTTGGGGGAGGCCCTTTCCTGTTTCAGCATGACAATGCCCCTCTGCACAAAGGCGAGGTCCATGCAGAAAAGTTTTTTTTTTTGAGATCGGTGTGGAAGAACTTGACTGGCCTGCACAGAGCCCTGACCTGCAAGTGCGAGCCAGGCCTAATCACCCAACGTTAGCTGATTATGTATATAACATAAATGTAGGCCTATAAATGTGCTCAATTGGGGATGACAGGTTGCAAACCACTGGGGTAGCCAGGTTGCAGACTGCTGGGGTAGATAGGTTGCAGACCGCTGGGGTAGACAGGTTGCAGACTGCTGGGGTAGACAGGTTGCAGACTGCTGGGGTAGACAGGTTGCAGACTGCTGGGGTAGACAGGTTGCAGACTGCTGGGGTAGACAGGTTGCAGACTGCTGGGGTAGACAGGTTGCAGACTGCTGGCGTAGACAGGTTGCAGACCGCTGGCGTAGACAGGTTGCAGACTGCTGGGGTAGACAGGTTGCAGACCGCTGGGGTAGACAGGTTGCAGACTGCTGGGGTAGACAGGTTGCAGACCGCTGGGGTAGACAGGTTGCAGACTGCTGGGGTAGACAGGTTGCAGACTGCTGGGGTAGACAGGTTGCAGACTGCTGGGGTAGACAGGTTGCAGACCGCTGGGGTAGACAGGTTGCAGACTGCTGGGGTAGACAGGTTGCAGACTGCTGGGGTAGACAGGTTGCAGACTGCTGGGGTAGACAGGTTGCAGACTGCTGGGGTAGACAGGTTGCAGACTGCTGGGGTAGACAGGTTGCAGACTGCTGGGGTAGACAGGTTGCAGACCGCTGGGGTAGACAGGTTGCAGACTGCTGGGGTAGACAGGTTGCAGACCCCTGGGGTAGACAGGTTGCAGACCGCTGGGGTAGACAGGTTGCAGACTGCTGGGGTAGACAGGTTGCAGACCACTGGGGTAGACAGGTTGCAGACTGCTGGGGTAGACAGGTTGTAGACCACTGGGGTAGCCAGGTTGTAGACAGGTTGCAGGGGTAGACAGGTTGTAGACCACTGGGGTAGCCAGGTTGTAGACTGCTGGGGTAGACAGGTTGTAGACCGCTGGCGTAGACAGGTTGTAGACTGCTGGGGTAGACAGGTTGCAGACCGCTGGGGTAGACAGGTTGCAGACTGCTGGGGTAGACAGGTTGCAGGCCCCTGGGGTAGACAGGTTGCAGACCGCTGGGGTAGACAGGTTGCAGACTGCTGGGGTAGACAGGTTGCAGACCACTGGGGTAGACAGGTTGCAGACTGCTGGGGTAGACAGGTTGTAGACCACTGGGGTAGCCAGGTTGTAGACAGGTTGCAGGGGTAGACAGGTTGTAGACCACTGGGGTAGCCAGGTTGTAGACTGCTGGGGTAGACAGGTTGTAGACCGCTGGCGTAGACAGGTTGTAGACTGCTGGGGTAGACAGGTTGTAGACTGCTGGGGTAGACAGGTTGTAGACAGGTTGCAGGGGTAGCCAGGTTGTAGACCACAGGGGTAGCCAGGTTGTAGACCACTGGGGTAGCCAGGTCGCAGACCGCTGGGGTAGACAGGTTGCAGACTGCTGGGGTAGACAGGTTGTAGACCACTGGGGTAGCCAGGTCGCAGACCGCTGGCATAGCCAGTAGCCTATTACCGGCAACTTCAGGGAGAAGGAGGGTCGGGAAGAGTTTTTTGTCCTACTGGTTAGGCTATCTTGATCTCTGGCTCCCTTTTGAGTCATTTTTAAAGCATCAGACGCATTCCGTACATATAGGTGTTTTTATTAAAACACATAGGGAATGTCTAAATATGGAAAAATACAAGTTTAAAATGTCGACCAATTGACAATTGGTCAAAAGAAAACACTACTCTTGGTTGAACAAGATGTGCTTTAGTTTGAGGGAAATGGGCTTTAAATGCCCAGGTTATGTCCCCTCCCCCTACTTCTAAAAACAAAGTTGCGCCCCAGCATTCTATTGTATTTCTATGGTCAATTCTAAGGTTTGTCTGTCTAACCACACTTTGACATGCACATCTGATGAAGTCCCTTCCACCTATGACAGGTTATGTATAGATGCAGTCAGACGGCAGGAGGGCTAGTGCATGACACTCCATTACAGACACTCCATTATGACACTCCATTATGCTACTCCATTATGACACTCCATCATGACACTCCATCATGACACTCCATTATGACACTCCATCATGACACTTCATTATGACACTCCATTATGACACTCCATCATGACACTTCATTATGACACTCCATTATGACACTCCATCATGACACTCCATTATGACACTCCATTATGACACTCCATTATGACACTGCATTATGACACTCCATTATGACACTCCATCATGACACTCCATCATGACACTCCATTATGACACTCCATTATGACACTCCATTATGACACTCCATCATGACACTCCATTATGACACTCCATTATGACACTCCATTATAGACACTCCATCATGACACTCCATCATGACACTCCATCATGACACTCCATTATGACACTCCATTATAGACACTCCATTATGACACTCCATTATGATACTCCATTATGACACTCCATTATGACACTCCATCATGACACTCCATCATGACACTCCATCATGACACTCCATTATGACACTCCATTATGACACTCCATTATGATACTCCATTATGACACTCCATTATGACACTCCATCATGACACTCCATTATGATACTCCATTATGACACTCCATCATGACACTCCATTATGACAGCTAGCTAACGTTAGCTAGCATAGATATCTTATTAGTTAGCCAGTTTGAGGTGAAACATTATCAATAGCAAGCCAGTTAAAATGACATCTTATCAAACAAATCAAATCAAATCAAATTGTATTTGTCACATACACATGGTCAGCAGATGTTAATACGAGTGTAGCGAAATGTTTGTGCTTCTAGTTCCGACAATGCAGTAATAACCAACGTAACAACAACTACCTTATACACACAAGTGTAAAGGGATGAAGAATATGTACAGTGGGGCAAAAAAAAGTATTTAGTCAGCCACCAATTGTGCAAGTTCTCCCACTTAAAAAGATGAGAGAGGCCTGTAATTTTCATCAAAGGTACAAAAATGCGTTGCGGTCTTGACAACGTGTCCACAGCACATGGCATGCTGGGAACCGACCAGCTTGTTGTCTCCGGGCAAAAGTGGCCATGTAAGTAATCCAACCAATCGCTACCCGTCGTGATACACTCACTCCTAAATCTCGTTTTATATACGAGACTGACTTTTATAATTATCCTGTGTCACACTTTGTAGTCAATTTGAGACTAGAGTGAATGTTTCTGACTCATATTGATATCACATATGTTGTTTATAACCAGATACGTTTCAAGGAGGGAGTTCCCCTTTTGAAGGAGAGAGAGAGAGAGAGAGAGAGAGAGAGAGAGAGAGAAAAAAAAAAACCCTAAAGGGTTCTCCTATGGGGACAGTTAAAGGGTTCTCCTATGGGGACAGTTAAAGGGTTCTCCTATGGGGACAGTTAAAGGGTTCTCCTATGGGGACAGTTAAAGGGTTTAAGGAGGAGCAGGCTGTGACACTTTATCACAACCCAGAGATCAACTGCTAATTAGCATACTGCTACCTAGCAACAGCCCCGGCCATAGTTCAGTCACCGGTCAGAGAGAGAGAGAGAGAGAGCGAGAGAGAGCGACAGAGAGACAGAGAGACAGAGAGAGAGAGAGAGAGAGAGAGAGAGAGAGAGAGAGAGAGAGAGAGAGAGAGAGAGAGAGAGAGAGAGAGAGACCTTTTAAGAGAGTGTCACCTAGTAGTCTTTCACTACGTCTCCTCTATCATTTCATTTGATTAATTAATCTCCTTTTACCATATCTCTCCATCTGTGTGTGTGTGTTTCTGTGTGTGACAATGTCATCACTTTTTCCACAGCTGCGAGTTATCTTTTAGGAAGTGTAGAAAACATCGTATCAGTCTGTAGTACATGAGTACTGAATAACATCTCTGGTAAAGGCCTATAGGTGTAATATATGGGGGGGGGGTTAAAACCTCTGGTGTTCATGGCAGTGTTGTTCGTATTATCTCATCTACAGTGACATAATAATGTTGTCGTACACTTTCTTGTTTGGGAATGAATTGTAAGCCTTGACAGTGTCGCGGAAATTTCCTGTGTTACCAAATCACGAGAGAGCAAACCACACACAAGTCAGAGTTAGTTATCATAAAGTCCATCTTTAATTATATGAGCTTCACCATAGCCCTGTGACTCTCAGATCAATTCAGTGTCTATACATTTATTTTCGGAGAGTGCTTACAAAACAGTTCTTAGTATCATTTATAGCCATGACACACCCATCTCAACTCACATGACGAATAACAGAACTTAGGAACATTACACAAAGGAAAATTTACTTGAAAAAGGAGCATCCTGTAGCCAGACAGCATTACCTATAAATTATCATTCAGTTTGCCCTCTTAGACGAGGTTCTACTTCTCGTTCTTGGTACCACTTAGGACCAAAACATTACCTCATCCAATGGCATATATATAAATTGTCAATTCTAGATACTTCCATCAAAAATACAAGCTCACGGAGAGGAGCGACTGGCACACAGACATTGTGGAGCCACCTAACTGGTTCCCCATTAATCACACCATCCCTTCACATGGTTTAGGAATAGTTTACAGACACATTCACAGATAAGACTAACCCGACCTCTCTGCTCTCTGGGCTCAAGTAACTTTACCCACATAAAGCATGCTTATAAAAATTTACGAAACATCTTATTTATCAATGTTACCTAAAGGATTCTGAATCTGCCACCACAACAGACAAGACAAAGATATATTTATTATATATATATATATATATATCTCATGATTTGGTAACACAGGAAATGTCCGCGACACTGTCAAGGCTTACAATTCAAGGCAGGGTAGCCTAGTGGTTAGAGCGTTGGACTAGGAACTGAAAGGTTGCAAGTTCGAATCCCCGAGCTGACAAGGTACAAATCTGTTGTTCTGCCCCTGAACAGGCAGTTAGATCCACTGTTCCCAGGCCGTCATTGAAAATAAGAATTTGTTCTTAACTGATTTGCCTGGTTAAATAAAGGTTAATTAAAAATACACACTTTTAGAGGGAAAGGTGCTATCAAGAACCTAAAACAACTGTCCCCATAGGAGAACCCTTTAACTGTCCCCATAGGGAACCCTTTAACTGTCCCCATAGGAGAACCCTTTAACTGTCCCCATAGGAGAACCCTTTAACTGTCCCCATAGGAGAACCCTTTAACTGTCCCCATAGGAGAACCCCCCATTTAACTGTCCCCATAGGAGAACCCTTTAACTGTCCCCATAGGAGAACCCTTTAACTGTCCCCATAGGAGAACCCCCATTTTAACTGTCCCCATAGGAGAACCCTTTAACTGTCCCCATAGGAGAACCCTTTAACTGTCCCCATAGGAGAACCCTTTAACTGTCCCCATAGGAGAACCCTTTAACTGTCCCCATAGGAGAACCCTTTAACTGTCCCCATAGGAGAACCCTTTAACTGTCCCCATAGGAGAACCCTTTAACTGTCCCCATAGGAGAACCCTTTAACTGTCCCCATAGGAGAACCCTTTAACTGTCCCCATAGGAGAACCCTTTAACTGTCCCCATAGGAGAACCCTTTAACTGTCCCCATAGGAGAACCCTTTAACTGTCCCCATAGGAGAACCCTTTAACTGTCCCCATAGGAGAACCCTTTGTCCCCATAGGAACTGTCCCCATAGGAGAACCCTTTAACTGTCCCCATAGGAGAACCCTTTAACTGTCCCCATAGGAGAACCCTTTAACTGTCCCCATAGGAGAACCCTTTAACTGTCCCCATAGGAGAACCCTTTAACTGTCCCCATAGGAGAACCCTTTAACTGTCCCCATAGGAGAACCCTTTAACTGTCCCCATAGGAGAACCCTTTAACTGTCCCCATAGGAGAACCCTTTAACTGTCCCCATAGGAGAACCCTTTAACTGTCCCCATAGGAGAACCCTTTAACTGTCCCCATAGGAGAACCCTTTAACTGTCCCCATAGGAGAACCCTTTAACTGTCCCCATAGGAGAACCCTTTAACTGTCCCCATAGGAGAACCCTTTAACTGTCCCCATAGGAGAACCCTTTAACTGTCCCCATAGGAGACCCTTTAACTGTCCCCATAGGAGAACCCTTTAACTGTCCCCATAGGAGAACCCTTTAACTGTCCCCATAGGAGAACCCTTTAACTGTCCCCATAGGAGAACCCTTTAACTGTCCCCATAGGAGAACCCTTTAACTGTCCCCATAGGAGAACCCTTTAACTGTCCCCATAGGAGAACCCTTTAACTGTCCCCATAGGGAACCCTTTAACTGTCCCCATAAACCCTTTAACTGTCCCCATAGGAGAACCCTTTAACTGTCCCCATAGGAGAACCCTTTAACTGTCCCCATAGGAGAACCCTTTAACTGTCCCCATAGGAGAACCCTTTAACTGTCCCCATAGGAGAACCCTTTAACTGTCCCCATAGGAGAACCCTTTAACTGTCCCCATAGGAGAACCCTTTAACTGTCCCCATAGGAGAACCCTTTAACTGTCCCCATAGGAGAACCCTTTATCTGTCCCCATAGGAGAACCCTTTAACTGTCCCCATAGGAGAACCCTTTATCTGTCCCCATAGGGGAACCCTTTAACTGTCCCCATAGGGGAACCCTTTAACTGTCCCCATAGGAGAACCCTTTAACTGTCCCCATAGGAGAACCCTTTATCTGTCCCCATAGGAGAACCCTTTAACTGTCCCCATAGGAGAACCCTTTAACTGTCCCCATAGGAGAACCCTTTAACTGTCCCCATAGGAGAACCCTTTTCAGCTGTCCCCATAGGGGAACCCTTTAACTGTCCCCATAGGAGAACCCTTTAACTGTCCCCATAGGAGAACCCTTTAACTGTCCCCATAGGAGAACCCTTTAACTGTCCCCATAGGAGAACCCTTTTCAGCTGTCCCCATAGGGGAACCCTTTAACTGTCCCCATAGGAGAACCCTTTAACTGTCCCCATAGGAGAACCCTTTAACTGTCCCCATAGGAGAACCCTTTAACTGTCCCCATAGGAGAACCCTTTAACTGTCCCCATAGGAGAACCCCCATTTAACTGTCCCCATAGGAGAACCCTTTAACTGTCCCCATAGGGGAACCCTTTAACTGTCCCCATAGGAGAACCCTTTAACTGTCCCCATAGGAGAACCCTTTAACTGTCCCCATAGGAGAACCCTTTAACTGTCCCCATAGGAGAACCCTTTAACTGTCCCCATAGGAGAACCCTTTAACTGTCCCCATAGGAGAACCCTTTAACTGTCCCCATAGGAGAACCCTTTAACTGTCCCCATAGGAGAACCCTTTAACTGTCCCCATAGGGAACCCTTTAACTGTCCCCATAGGAGAACCCTTTAACTGTCCCCATAGGAGAACCCTTTAACTGTCCCCATAGGAGAACCCTTTTCAGCTGTCCCCATAGGAGAACCCTTTTCAGCTGTCCCCATAGGAGAACCCTTTAACTGTCCCCATAGGAGAACCCTTTAACTGTCCCCATAGGAGAACCCTTTAACTGTCCCCATAGGAGAACCCTTTAACTGTCCCCATAGGAGAACCCTTTAACTGTCCCCATAGGAGAACCCTTTAACTGTCCCCATAGGAGAACCCTTTAACTGTCCCCATAGGAGAACCCTTTTCAGCTGTCCCCATAGGAGAACCCTTTAACTGTCCCCATAGGAGAACCCTTTAACTGTCCCCATAGGAGAACCCTTTAACTGTCCCCATAGGAGAACCCTTTAACTGTCCCCATAGGAGAACCCTTTAACTGTCCCCATAGGAGAACCCTTTAACTGTCCCCATAGGAGAACCCTTTAACTGTCCCCATAGGGGAACCCTTTAACTGTCCCCATAGGAGAACCCTTTAACTGTCCCCATAGGAGAACCCTTTAACTGTCCCCATAGGAGAACCCTTTAACTGTCCCCATAGGAGAACCCTTTAACTGTCCCCATAGGAGAACCCTTTTCAGCTGTCCCCATAGGAGAACCCTTTAACTGTCCCCATAGGAGAACCCTTTAACTGTCCCCATAGGAGAACCCTTTAACTGTCCCCATAGGAGAACCCTTTAACTGTCCCCATAGGGGAACCCTTTAACTGTCCCCATAGGAGAACCCTTTAACTGTCCCCATAGGAGAACCCTTTAACTGTCCCCATAGGAGAACCCTTTAACTGTCCCCATAGGAGAACCCTTTAACTGTCCCCATAGGAGAACCCTTTAACTGTCCCCATAGGAGAACCCTTTAACTGTCCCCATAGGAGAACCCTTTAACTGTCCCCATAGGAAAACCCTTTAACTGTCCCCATAGGAGAACCCTTTTCAGCTGTCCCCATAGGAGAACCCTTTAACTGTCCCCATAGGGGAACCCTTTAACTGTCCCCATAGGAGAACCCTTTAACTGTCCCCATAGGAGAACCCTTTAACTGTCCCCATAGGAGAACCCTTTATCTGTCCCCATAGGAGAACTCTTTAACTGTCCCCATAGGAGAACTCTTTAACTGTCCCCATAGGAGAACCCTTTAACTGTCCCCATAGGAGAACCCTTTATCTGTCCCCATAGGAGAACTCTTTAACTGTCCCCATAGGAGAACCCTTTAACTGTCCCCATAGGAGAACCCTTTAACTGTCCCCATAGGAGAACCCTTTAACTGTCCCCATAGGAGAACCCTTTAACTGTCCCCATAGGAGAACCCTTTAACTGTCCCCATAGGAGAACCCTTTAACTGTCCCCATAGGAGAACCCTTTAACTGTCCCCATAGGGGAACCCTTTAACTGTCCCCATAGGAGAACCCTTTAACTGTCCCCATAGGAGAACACTTTAACTGTCCCCATAGGAGAACCCTTTAACTGTCCCCATAGGAGAACCCTTTTCAGCTGTCCCCATAGGAGAACCCTTTAACTGTCCCCATAGGAGAACACTTTAACTGTCCCCATAGGAGAACCCTTTAACTGTCCCCATAGGAGAACCCTTTAACTGTCCCCATAGGAGAACCCTTTAACTGTCCCCATAGGAGAACCCTTTTCAGCTGTCCCCATAGGAGAACCCTTTAACTGTCCCCATAGGAGAACCCTTTATAGGAGAACCCTTTAACTGTCCCCATAGGAGAACCCTGTCCCCATAGGAGAACCCTTTAACTGTCCCCATAGGAGAACCCTTTAACTGTCCCCATAGGAGAACCCTTTAACTGTCCCCATAGGAGAACCCTTTAACTGTCCCCATAGGAGAACCCTTTAACTGTCCCCATAGGAGAACCCTTTAACTGTCCCCATAGGAGAACCCTTTAACTGTCCCCATAGGAGAACCCTTTAACTGTCCCCATAGGAGAACCCTTTTCAGCTGTCCCCATAGGAGAACCCTTTAACTGTCCCCATAGGAGAACCCTTTAACTGTCCCCATAGGAGAACCCTTTAACTGTCCCCATAGGAGAACCCTTTAACTGTCCCCATAGGAGAACCCTTTAACTGTCCCCATAGGAGAACCCTTTAACTGTCCCCATAGGAGAACCCTTTAACTGTCCCCATAGGAGAACCCTTTAACTGTCCCCATAGGAGAACCCTTTAACTGTCCCCATAGGGGAACCCTTTAACTGTCCCCATTTGTCCCCATAGGAGAACCCTTTAACTGTCCCCATAGGAGAACACTTTAACTGTCCCCATAGGAGAACCCTTTAACTGTCCCCATAGGAGAACCCTTTTCAGCTGTCCCCATAGGAGAACCCTTTAACTGTCCCCATAGGAGAACACTTTAACTGTCCCCATAGGAGAACCCTTTAACTGTCCCCATAGGAGAACCCTTTAACTGTCCCCATAGGAGAACCCTTTAACTGTCCCCATAGGAGAACCCTTTTCAGCTGTCCCCATAGGAGAACCCTTTAACTGTCCCCATAGGAGAACCCTTTAACTGTCCCCATAGGAGAACCCTTTAACTGTCCCCATAGGAAAACCCTTTAACTGTCCCCACAGGAAAACCCTTTAACTGTCCCCATAGGAGAACCCTTTAACTGTCCCCATAGGAGAACCCTTTAACTGTCCCCATAGGAGAACCCTTTAACTGTCCCCATAGGAGAACCCTTTAACTGTCCCCATAGGAGAACCCTTTAACTGTCCCCATAGGAGAACCCTTTAACTGTCCCCATAGGGGAACCCTTTAACTGTCCCCATAGGGGAACCCTTTAACTGTCCCCATAGGGGAACCCTTTAACTGTCCCCATAGGAGAACCCTTTAACTGTCCCCATAGGAGAACCCTTTAACTGTCCCCATAGGAGAACCCTTTAACTGTCCCCATAGGAGAACCCTTTAACTGTCCCCATAGGAGAACCCTTTAACTGTCCCCATAGGAGAACCCTTTAACTGTCCCCATAGGAGAACCCTTTAACTGTCCCCATAGGAGAACCCTTTAACTGTCCCCATAGGGGAACCCTTTAACTGTCCCCATAGGGGAACCCTTTAACTGTCCCCATAGGAGAACCCTTTAACTGTCCCCATAGGAGAACCCTTTAACTGTCCCCATAGGAAAACCCTTTAACTGTCCCCATAGGAGAACCCTTTAACTGTCCCCATAGGGGAACCCTTTAACTGTCCCCATAGGAGAACCCTTTAACTGTCCCCATAGGGGAACCCTTTAACTGTCCCCATAGGAGAACCCTTTAACTGTCCCCATAGGAGAACCCTTTTCAGCTGTCCCCATAGGAGAACCCTTTAACTGTCCCCATAGGAGAACCCTTTAACTGTCCCCATAGGAGAACCCTTTTCAGCTGTCCCCATAGGAGAACCCTTTAACTGTCCCCATAGGAGAACCCTTTTCAGCTGTCCCCATAGGAGAACCCTTTAACTGTCCCCATAGGAGAACCCTTTAACTGTCCCCATAGGAGAACCCTTTTCAGCTGTCCCCATAGGAGAACCCTTTAACTGTCCCCATAGGAGAACCCTTTTCAGCTGTCCCCATAGGGGAACCCTTTAACTGTCCCCATAGGAGAACCCTTTAACTGTCCCCATAGGAGAACCCTTTTCAGCTGTCCCCATAGGAGAACCCTTTAACTGTCCCCATAGGAGAACCCTTTAACTGTCCCCATAGGAGAACCCTTTTCAGCTGTCCCCATAGGAGAACCCTTTAACTGTCCCCATAGGAGAACCCTTTTCAGCTGTCCCCATAGGAAAACCCTTTTCAGCTGTCCCCATAGGAGAACCCTTTAACTGTCCCCATAGGATAACCCTTTAACTGTCCCCATAGGAGAACCCTTTAACTGTTTCCATAGGAGAACCCTTTTCAGCTGTCCCCATAGGAAAACCCTTTTCAGCTGTCCCCATAGGAGAACCCTTTAACTGGCCCCATAGGAGAACCCTTTAACTGTCCCCATAGGAGAACCCTTTAACTGTCCCCATAGGAGAACTCTTTAACTGTCCCCATAGGAGAACCCTTTAACTGTCCCCATAGGAGAACCCTTTATCTGTCCCCATAGGAGAACCCTTTAACTGTCCCCATAGGAGAACCCTTTAACTGTCCCCATAGGAGAACCCTTTAACTGTCCCCATAGGAGAACCCTTTTCAGCTGTCCCCATTGGAGAACCCTTTTCAGCTGTCCCCATAGGAGGACACTTTAACTGTCCCCATAGGAAAACCCTTTTCAGCTGTCCCCATAGGAAAACCCTTTTCAGCTGTCCCCATAGGAGAACCCTTTAACTGTCCCCATAGGAGAACCCTTTAACTGTCCCCATAGGAGAACCCTTTAACTGTCCCCATAGGAAAACCCTTTAACTGTCCCCATAGGAGAACCCTTTAACTGTCCCCATAGGAAAACCCTTTAACTGTCCCCATAGGAAAACCCTTTAACTGTCCCCATAGGAGAACCCTTTAACTGTCCCCATAGGAGAACCCTTTAACTGTCCCCATAGGAGAACCCTTTTCAGCTGTCCCCATAGGAGAACCCTTTAACTGTCCCCATAGGAGAACCCTTTAACTGTCCCCATAGGAGAACCCTTTTCAGCTGTCCCCATAGGAGAACCCTTTTCAGCTGTCCCCATAGGAGAACACTTTAACTGTCCCCATAGGAAAACCCTTTTCAGCTGTCCCCATAGGAAAACCCTTTTCAGCTGTCCCCATAGGAGAACCCTTTAACTGTCCCCATAGGAGAACCCTTTAACTGTCCCCATAGGAAAACCCTTTAACTGTCCCCATAGGAGAACCCTTTAACTGTCCCCATAGGAAACCCCTTTAACTGTCCCCATAGGAAAACCCTTTAACTGTCCCCATAGGAGAACCCTTTAACTGTCCCCATAGGAGAACCCTTTAACTGTCCCCATCGGAAAACCCTTTAACTGTCCCCATAGGAGAACCCTTTAACTGTCCCCATAGGAGAACCCTTTAACTGTCCCCATAGGAAAACCCTTTAACTGTCCCCATAGGAAAACCCTTTAACTGTCCCCATAGGAGAACCCTTTAACTGTCCCCATAGGAAAACCCTTTAACTGTCCCCACAGGAAAACCCTTTAACTGTCCCCATAGGAGAACCCTTTAACTGTCCCCATAGGAGAACCCTTTAACTGTCCCCATAGGAAAACCCTTTAACTGTCCCCATAGGAGAACCCTTTAACTGTCCCCATAGGAGAACCCTTTATCTGTCCCCATAGGAAAACCCTTTTCAGCTGTCCCCATAGGAAAACCCTTTGCATAAACACGTTTATAAGTGTGTGTGTCAGAGCAAAAACAATGTGGGATTTTCAAACACATTAATGTTTCCTATAAAAAGAAGAGGTGATGCAATCAGTCTCTCCTCAATTTTGTCAAAGACTCCAGCCATCAGAGTCATGGACTTTTGTCTCTGCCACCGTACGGCAAGCGGTACCGGAGCGCGAGGTCCAAAAGGCTCCTTAACAGGTTCTACCCCCAGGTTCTACCCCCGGGTTCTACCCCCGGGTTCTACCCCCAGGTTCTACCCTCAGGTTCTACCCCCAGGTTCTACCCCCGGGTTCTACCCCCAGGTTCTACCCCGGGTTCTACCCCCGGGTTCTACCCCCGGGTTCTACCCCCGGGTTCTACCCCCGGGTTCTACCCCCGGGTTCTACCCCCAGGTTCTACCCCCGGGTTCTACCCTCAGGTTCTACCCTCAGGTTCTACCCCCAGCTAATCAAAGAGCCCCCAGACCCCTCTTTTACGCTGCTGCCACTCTCTGTTTATTATTCATGTAAAGTCACTTTAATAAAAATATGAATTATAATTATTGTAGTAACTCTACCTACATGTATAACGACACAGGACGAGACCCAGATGCAGACACAGGAGGGAGGTGGGTTGAATCTCTGATATTTATTGTACCACAGGAGGGAGGTGGGTTGAATCTCTGATATTTATTGTACCACAGGAGGGAGGTGGTTTGAATCTCTGATATTTATTGTAACACAGGAGGCAGGTGGGTTGAATCTCTGATATTTATTGTAACACAGGAGGGAGGTGGTTTGAATCTCTGATATTTATTGTACCACAGGAGGGAGGTGGGTTGAATCTCTGATATTTATTGTAACACAGGAGGGAGGTGGGTTGAATCTCTGATATTTATTGTACCACAGGAGGCAGGTGGTTTGAATCTCTGATATTTATTGTACCACAGGAGGGAGGTGGTTTGAATCTCTGATATTTATTGTACCACAGGAGGGAGGTGGTTTGAATCTCTGATATTTATTGTACCACAGGAGGGAGGTGGGTTGAATCGCTGATATTTATTATACCACAAGAAACAGGTCGCCGACAAGCAAAACAGACAGGCTGAATGGTCAGGCAGGCAGGTTTAGTGTCAGGGCAGGCTGAATGGTCAGGGCAGGTTGAATGGTCAGGCAGGCAGGTTTAGTGTCAGGGCAGGCTGAATGGTCAGGGCAGGTTGAATGGTCAGGCAGGCAGGTTTAGTGTCAGGGCAGGCTGAATGGTCAGGGCAGGCTGAATGGTCAGGCAGGCTGAATGGTCAGGGCAGGCTGAATGGTCAGGGCAGACTGAATGGTCAGGGCAGACAGGCAAGAGGTCAAAACCTGGAGGACTAGGAAAAAACAGAGACCAAAAAAAAATAGAGATGAGGAAAACACGCTGGTAAGCTTGACAAGACAAGACGAACTGGCAACAGACAAACAGAGAACACAGGTATAAATACACAGGGGATAATGAGGGGAGATGGGTGACAGCTGGAGGGGGTGGAGACACCTGGAGGGGGTGGAGACACCTGGAGGGGGTTGAGACACCTGGAGGGGGTGGAGACACCTGGAGGGGGTTGAGACACCTGGAGGGAAGTTGAGACACATGGAGGGCGGTGGAGACACCTGGAGGGGAGTTGAGACACATGGAGGGGGGTGGAGACACCTGGAGGGAAATTGAGACACATGGAGGGGGGTGTAAATGGTGGAGACACCTGGAGGGGGTGGAGACACCTGGAGGGGGTTGAGACACCTGGAGGGAAGTTGAGACACATGGAGGGGGGTGGAGACACCTGGAGGGGAGTTGAGACACATGGAGGGGGTGGAGACACCTGGAGGGAAATTGAGACACATGGAGGGGGTGTAAATGGTGGAGACACCTGGAGGGGGGTGGAGACACCTGGAGGGGGTGGAGACACCTGGAGGGGGGTGGAGACACCTGGAGGGAAGTTGAGACACCTGGAGGGGGTTGAGACACATGGAGGGGGGTGGAGACACCTGGAGGGAAATTGAGACACATGGAGGGGGTGTAAATGGTGGAGACACCTGGAGGGGGTGGAGACACCTGGAGGGGGTGGAGACACCTGGAGGGGGGTGGAGACACCTGGAGGGAAGTTGAGACACCTGGAGGGGGAGGGGGGTGGAGACACCTGGAGGGGGGAGGAGACACCTGGAGGGGGTGGAGACACCTGGAGGGGGTTGAGACACCTGGAGGGGGTGGAGACACCTGGAGGGGAGTTGAGACACCTGGAGGGGGGTGGAGACACCTGGAGAGGAGTTGAGACACATGGAGGGGGTGGAGACACCTGGAGGGAAGTTGAGACACATGGAAGGGGGTGAAGACACCTGGAGGGGGTGGAGACACCTGGAGGGGGTGGAGACACCTGGAGGGGGTGGAGACACCTGGAGGGGTGGAGACACCTGGAGGGGGTTGAGACACATGGGGGGTGGAGACACCTGGAGGGGGTTGAGACACCTGGAGGGGGTGGAGACACCTGGAGGGGGGAGACACCTGGAGATACACCTGGAGGGGGTGGAGACACCTGGAGGGGGGTGGAGACACCTGGAGGGGGTGGAGACACCTGGAGGGTGGTGGAGACAATCACAAGGACAGGTGAAACAGATCAGGGTATGAAAACATGTAGATATTTTGTATGTAGCCTCCACATTGACTCTGTACCAGTACCCCCTGTATATAGTCTCCACATTGACTCTACCGGTACCCCCTGTATATATCCTCCACATTGACTCTGTACTGGTACCCCCTGTATGTAGCCTCCACATTGACTCTGTACCGGTACCCCCTGTATATACCCTCCACATTGACTCTGTACCAGTACCCCCTGTATATAGCCTTCACATTGACTCTGTACCGTAATACCCTGTATATAGCCTCCACATTGACTCTGTACCATAATACCCTGTATATAGCCTCCACATTGACTCTGTACCGTAATACCCTGTATATACCCTCCACATTGACTCTGTACCGGTACCCCTTGTAAATAGCCTCCACATTGACTCTGTACCGGTACCCCCTGTATATAGCCTCCACATTGACTCTGTACCGTAATACCCTGTATATAGCCTCCACTTTGACTCTATACCGTAATACCCTGTATATAGCCTCCACATTGACTCTGTACCGTAACACCCTGTATACAGCCTCCACATTGACTCTGTACCGGTTCCCCCTCGTTACCTGTATAAAAGACACCTGTCCACAAATATAGGTGTCTTTTATAGAGGTAACGAGTTCAAACAGGTGCAGTTAATACAGGTAATGAGTGGAGAACAGGAGGGCTTCTTAAAGAAAAACTAACAGGTCTGTGAGAGACGGAATTCTTACTGGTTGGTATGTGATCAAATACTTATGTCATTCAATAAAATTCAAATGAATTACTTACAAATCATACAATATGATTTTCTGGATTTTTGGTTTAGATTCCGTCTCTCACAGTTGAAGTGTACCTATGATAAAAATTACAGACCTCTACATGCTTTGTTAGTAGGAAAACCTGCAAAATCGGCAGTGTATCAAATACTTCTTCTCCCCACTGTATGTACATTTTACAGATCCAGTTTTACATTATTATCTTGTTATTAGTCCCACCCTTCAGCCCCATTCAACCCCTCCCATCTATCTCGTAACACCATCCATTGGTTATCTTGTTATTAGTCCCACCCTTCATCTCCATTCAACCCCTCCCATCTATCTCTCAACTCCATCCATTGGTTATCTTGTTATTAGTCCCACCCTTCATCTCCATTCAACCCCTCCCATCTATCTCGTAACACCATCCATTGGTTATCTTGTTATTAGTCCCACCCTTCAGCCCCATTCAACCCCTCCCATCTATCTCGTAACACCATCCATTGGTTATCTTGTTATTAGTCCCACCCTTCATCTCCATTCAACCCCTCCCATCTATCTCTCAACTCCATCCATTGGTTATCTTGTTATTAGTCCCACCCTTCATCTCCATTCAACCCCTCCCATCTATCTCGTAACACCATCCATTGGTTATCTTGTTATTAGTCCCACCCTTCATCTCCATTCAACCCCTCCCATCTATCTCGTAACACCATCCATTGGTTATCTTGTTGTTATTTCCAGTCCCACCCTTCATCTCCATTCAACCCCTCCCATCTATCTCTCAACTCATTCCATATTGGATTTCTATGTGCCACATATTTTTCAACTGTCCCGTGATGCTTCACAAAAGCTCTGAACCTTTCTATTTTCATTGTTTTCTACGGATTGTAAGTTGAAAAGAAATATTTTTTTGCAAAAAAAGTATTATTATATTATTGATTGATTGACTATAACTTTTCAGATCTGCAGAGTTATATCCAGGTGGATGTTTTAATTATTCAGCCCTTCCTGGAGCTGTTACCAAAAACAGATATTGGAGTTTATCAAAATTGTATTTCTCTCTCTCTCTCTCTCTCTCTCTCTCTCTCTCTCTGTCTCTCTCTCTCTCTCTCTCTCTCTCTCTCTCTCTCTCTCTCTCTCTCTCTCTCTCTCTGTCGCTCTCTCTCTGTTCCTCTCTGTCTCTATCGTTCTCTTGTTCTCTCTCTGTTTCTGTCTCTCTCTCTCTCTCAATTCAATTCCAGGGTTAATTGGCCAAAGCAATGGTGTTTGTTCTTCACTTGTTGCCTTTTTCTTGTTGCAACAGGTCACAAATCTTGCTGCTGTGATGGCACACTGTGATATTTCACTCAATAGACATGGGAGTTTATCAAAATTGGGTTTGTTTTCGGATTCTTTGTGGATCTGTGTATTCTGAGGTAAATATTGTCTCTAATATGGTCATACATTTGGCAGGAGGTTAGGAAGTGCAGCTCAGTTTCTGCCTACGGCGGCCTTTCTCAATAGCAAGGCTATGCTCACTGAGTCTGTACATAGTCAAAGCTTTCCTTAAGTTTGGGTCAGTAACAGTGGTCAGGTATTCTGCCATTGTGTACTCTCTGTTTAGGGCCAAATTGCATTCTAGTTTTCTCTGTTTTTTTGTTAATTCTTTCCAATGTGTCAAGTAATTATCTTTTTGTTTTCTCATGATTTGGTTGGGTCTAATTGTGCTGCTGTCCTGGGGCTCTGTGTGGTGTGTTTGTGTTTGGGAACAGAGCCCCAGGACTAGCTTGCTGAGGGGACTCTTCTCCAGGTTCATCTCTCTGTAGGTGATGGCTTTGTAAAGGAAGGTTTGGGAATCGCTTCCTTTTAGGTGGTTGAAGAATTTAAAAGCTATTTTCTGGATTTTGATAATTAGCGGGTATCGGCCTAATTCTACTCTGCGTGCATTATTTGGTGTTCTACGTTGTACACTGAGGATATTTTTGCATAATTCTGCGTGCAGAGTCTCAATTTGGTGTTTGTCCCGTTTTGTGAATTATTGGTTGGTGAGCGGACCCCAGACCTCACAACCATGAAGGGCAATGGGCTCTATGACTGATTCAAGTATTTTTAGCCAGATCCTAATTGGTATGTCAATTTTAAGTTCCTTTTTATGGCATAGAAGGCCCTTCTTGCCTTGTCTCTCAGATCGTTCACAGCTTTGTGGAAGTTACCTGTGGCGCTGATGTTTAGGCCAAGGTGTGTATAGTTAGGGTTAGGGTTAGGGTTAGGGCAACAGTGTCAATATGGAATTTTTATTTGTGGTCTTGGTGACTGGACCTTTTTTGGAACACCATTATTTTGGTCTTACTGAGATTTACTGTAGATCTAAGTGCTGCTGTAGGCCCTCCTTGGTTGGTGACAGAAGCACCAGATCATCAGCAAACAGTAGACATTTGACTTCAGATTCTAGTAAGGTGAGGCCGGGTCCTGCAGACTCTTCTACTGCCCTCACCAATTCGTTGATGTAAATGTTGAAGAGGGTGGGGCTTAAGCTGCATCCCTGTCTCACCCCACGACCCTGTGTGAAGATATGCGTGTAGTTTTTGCCTATTTTAACCTCACACTATTTGTTTGCGTACATTGATTTTATAATGTCGTATGTTTTACCCCCAACACCACTTTCCATCAGTTTGTATAGCAGACCCTCATGCCAAATTGAGTCGTAAGCTTTTTTTTTTTTTTTTACAATGTTTTCGCTGAGGAAATGTACGAGTCTGTTGTTAATGATAATGCAGAGGATTTTCTCAAGGTTGCTGTTGACGCATATTCCATGCTAGTTATTGGAGTCAAATTTGTCTCTACTTTTTGTGGGTTGGGGTGATCAGTCCTTGGTTCCAAATATTCGGGAAGATGCTCGAGTTGAGGATAATGTTTTAGAGTTTAAGTTTTAGTATAGCCAATTGGAATTTGAGTTCGGTATATTTTATCATTTCATCGAGGATACCATCAACACTAAAGGCATTTATGAGGTGGCGGGTTTGTATTTTGTCCTGTAGTTCATTCAATGTAATTGGAGAATCCAGTAGGTTCTGATAGTCTTCATTAGTTGACTCTAATATTTGTAATTGATCATCAATATGTTGTTTGTGCTCTCTCTCTCTCTTTCTCTCTGTCTCTCTCTGTTTCTCTCTCTTTCTCTCTGTCTCTCTCTGTTTCTCTCTCTTTCTCTCTCTGTTTCTCTCTGTTTCTCTCTTTCTCTCTCTGTTTCTCTCTCTTTCTCTGTCTCTCTCTGTCTCTTTCTGTTTCTCTCTCTGTTTCTCTCTCTGTTTCTCTCTCTTTCTCTGTCTCTCTGTCTCTCTCTGTCTCTCTCTCCCCCCTTCTCTATCTCCCTCTCTCTGTCTGTCTCTCTGTTTCTCTCTCTCTCTGTTTCTCTCTCTCTCTGTTTCTCTCTCTCTCACTCTCTCTCTCTCTGTTTCTCTCTTTCTGTTTCTCTCTCTCTCTCTCTCTCTCTCTCTCTCTCTCTCTCTCTCTCTCTCTCTCTCTCTCTCTCTCTCTCTCTCTCTCTCTCTCTCTCTCTCTCTCTCTCTCTCCCCTTCTCTCTCTCTCTCTCTCTCTGTAGTTTGTAGCCCAGCCAAACTGCCAGCAGCTCCTAGCTACTCTGTGGTATGATGGGTTCCCCGGCTGGAGGAGGAGACACTGGGCTGTCAAACTAGTGACCTGTTTCATCATAGGACTGCTCTTCCCTGTCTTCTCAATGGTTAGTATACTCCTTTTCACACTATGGTGCTGACCCAAACAGGACTGGTATGACCTGCATGTAATGTATCACTCTGGTGCTGACCCAAACAGGACTGGTATGACCTGTATGTAATGTATCACTATGGTGCTGACCCAAACAGGACTGGTATGACCTGTATGTAATGTATCACTCTGGTGCTGACCCAAACAGGACTGGTATGACCTGTATGTAATGTATCACTCTGGTGCTGACCCAAACAGGACTGGTATGACCTGTATGTAATGTATCACTCTGGTGCTGACCCAAACAGGACTGGTATGACCTGTATGTAATGTATCACTATGGTGCTGACCCAAACAGGACTGGTATGACCTGTATGTAATGTATCACTATGGTTGCTTGAGCCCTTACTATCTTCTCCCTCCCTCCCTCTCTCTCCCTCTCTCCCTCTCCCTCCCTCCCTCTCCCCCCTCTCCCTCCCTCTCTCTCCCTCTCTCCCTCTCCCTCCCTCCCTCTCTCTCCCTCTCTCCCTCTCCCTCCCTCCCTCCCTCCCTCTCCCCCCTCTCTCTCCCTCCCTCCCTCCCTCCCTCCCTCTCCCCCTCTCTCTCCCTCTCCCCCTCTCCCTCTCTCTCCAGATCTACCTCCTAGCCCCCAAGTCTTCGCTGGGTGTGTTTGTGAAGAAACCCTTCATCAAGTTTATCTGTCACACAGCCTCCTATCTGAACTTCCTCTTCCTCCTCCTCCTCGCCTCCCAACACATCGCCAGGACCAAGCTACACATGCAGGTAATCCAAGACAGACAGACAGACACAAACAAAACAACAGACTATTATTTAAATGAAATTAATTATTTGAATATACTATATTAAATCTCAAATATACTATATTAAATCTATGTAAGAGAGAGAGATTGTTGTTGTAAGATGATTTTCATGTTTTTAACTGTTCAAGCTAATACATTGATCCAATTTGATGTAATTTAATGCAGGGTCCTCCGCCGACTGTTGTTGAATGGATGATACTACCGTGGGTACTGGGTGAGTAGAGAGGGTGTCTACTCTCTCTGTGGGGGTGAGTAGAGAGGGTGTCTACTCTCTGTGGGGGGGTGAGTAGAGAGGGTGTCTACTCTCTCTGTGGGGGTGAGTAGAGAGGGTGTCTACTCTCTGTGGGGGGGTGAGTAGAGAGGGTGTCTACTCTCTCTGTGGGGGTGAGTAGAGAGGGTGTCTACTCCTTCTGTGGGGGTGAGTAGAGAGGGTGTCTGTGGGGGGGTGAGTAGAGAGGGTGTCTACTCTCTCTGTGGGGGTGAGTAGAGAGGGTGTCTGTGGGGGGGTGAGTAGAGAGGGTGTCTACTCTCTCTGTGGGGGGAGTAGAGAGGGTGTCTGTGGGGGGGTGGGTGAGTAGAGAGGGTGTCTGTGGGGGGGTGAGTAGAGAGGGTGTCTACTCTCTCTGTGGGGGGAGTAGAGAGGGTGTCTACTCTCTCTGTGGGGGGAGTAGAGAGGGTGTCTGTGGGAGGGGGGGGTGAGTAGAGAGGGTGTCTGGGGGGTGAGTAGAGAGGGTGTCTACTCTCTCTGTGGGGGGAGTAGAGAGGGTGTCTACTCTCTCTGTGGGGGGGGGTAGAGAGGGTGTCTGTGGGGAGGGGGTGAGTAGAGAGGGTGTCTGTGGGGGTGATACTATCGTGTGTACTGGGTGAGTAGAGAGGGTGTCTGGGGGGGGTGAGTAGAGAGGGTGTCTACTCTCTCTGTGGGGGGAGTAGAGAGGGTGTCTGCTCTCTCTGTGGGGGGAGTAGAGAGGGTGTCTGTGGGGGGGTGAGTAGAGAGGGTGTCTGTGGGGGTGATACTACCGTGTGTACTGGGTGAGTAGAGAGGGTGTCTACTCTCTCTGTGGGGGGAGTAGAGAGGGTGTCTGGGGGAGGGGGTGAGTAGAGAGGGTGTCTGTGGGGGTGATACTACCGTGTGTACTGGGTGAGTAGAGAGGGTGTCTACTCTCTCTGTGGGGGGAGTAGAGAGGGTGTCTGGGGGAGGGGGTGAGTAGAGAGGGTGTCTGTGGGGGTGATACTACCGTGTGTACTGGGTGAGTAGAGAGGGTGTCTGTGGGGGGTGAGTAGAGAGGGTGCCTGTGGGGGGGGGGGTGAGTAGAGAGGGTGTCTGTGGGGGTGATACTACCGTGTGTACTGGGTGAGTAGAGAGGGTGTCTGTGGGGGGGTGAGTAGAGAGGGTGCCTGTGGGGGGGTGAGTAGAGAGGGTGTCTGTGGGGGTGATACTACCGTGTGTACTGGGTGAGTAGACAGGGTGTCTGTGGGGGTGAGTAGAGAGGGTGTCTGTGGGGGGGTGAGTAGAGAGGGTGTCTGTGGGGGTGATACTACCGTGGGTACTGGGTGAGCAGAGAGGGTTTCTGTGGGGGGGTGAGTAGAGAGGGTGTCTGTGGGGGGGGGGGGTGAGTAGAGAGGGTGTCTGTGTGGGTATTCCCTTGACTTTTCCCACATTGTGTTAAAGCCTGAATTTAAAATTCTTTAAATTGAGATTTTGTGTCACTGGCCGACACACAATACCCCATAGTGTCAAAGCGAGGTTATGTTTTTCAAAATGTTTACAAATTAATAAAAAATGAAAGCAGAAATGTCTTTAGTCAATAAGTGTTCAACCCCTTTTGTTGTGTCAAGCCTAAATACACTCTGTGTTCAATAATAATGTTTAACATTCTGTGTTCAATAATAATGTTTAACACTCTGTGTTCAATAATAATGTTTAACACTCTGTGTTCAATAATAATGTTTAACACTCTGTGTTCAATAATAATGTTTAACACTCTGTGTTCAATAATAATGTTTAACACTCTGTGTTCAATAATAATGTTTAACATTTTTGAAGGATTACCTCATCTCTGTACCCCACACTTACCATTATCTGTAAGGTTCCTCATCTCTGTACCCCACACTTACCACTATCTGTAAGGTTCCTCATCTCTGTACCCCACACTTACCATTATCTGTAAGGTTCCTCATCTCTGTACCCCACACTTACCATTATCTGTAAGGTTCCTCATCTCTGTACCCCACACTTACCAATATCTGTAAGGTTCCTCATCTCTGTACCCCACATTTACCAATATCTGTAAGGTTCCTCATCTCTGTACCCCACACTTACCATTATCTGTAAGGTTCCTCATCTCTGTACCCCACACTTACCATTATCTGTAACGTTCCTCATCTCTGTACCCCACACTTACCATTATCTGTAAGGTTCCTCATCTCTGTACCCCACACTTACCATTATCTGTAACGTTCCTCATCTCTGTACCCCACACTTACCATTATCTGTAAGGTTCCTCATCTCTGTACCCCACACTTACCATTATCTGTAACGTTCCTCATCTCTGTACCCCACACTTACCATTATCTGTAAGGTTCCTCATCCTGTACCCCACACTTACCATTATCTGTAACGTTCCTCATCTCTGTACCCCACACTTACCATTATCTGTAAGGTTCCTCATCTCTGTACCCCACACTTACCACTATCTGTAAGGTTCCTCATCTCTGTACCCCACACTTACCATTATCTGTAAGGTTCCTCATCTCTGTACCCCACACTTACCATTATCTGTAACGTTCCTCATCTCTGTACCCCACACTTACCACTATCTGTAAGGTTCCTCATCTCTGTACCCCACACTTACCATTATCTGTAAGGTTCCTCATCTCTGTACCCCACACTTACCATTATCTGTAACGTTCCTCATCTCTGTACCCCACACTTACCACTATCTGTAAGGTTCCTCATCTCTGTACCCCACACTTACCATTATCTGTAACGTTCCTCATCTCTGTACCCCACACTTACCATTATCTGTAAGGTTCCTCAGTCAAGGAATGAATTTCAAACACAGATTCAAGCACACAGACCAAGGAGGTTTTCCAATGCCTCGCAGAGAAGGGCCCCTATTGGTAGATGGGAAGAAAAAAAAATGTTTTTACAGTCATTGAAAATATCCCTTTGAGCGAAGGGTGAAGTTATTAATTACACTTTGGATGCTGTATCAATACACCCAGTCACTACAAAGATACAGGCGTCTTTCCTAACTCAGTTGCCGGAGAGGAAGGAAACTGCTCAGGGATTTCACCATGACTTTAAAAACAGTTACAGATGAACAACTTTGTAGTTACTCCACAATACTAACCTCATTGACAGGTTGAAAAGAAGGAAGCCAGAATACAATTATTCTAAAACATCGTGTTTACAACAAGGCACTTTAGTTATACTGCAAAGAATGTGGCAAAGCAATTCACTTTATGTCCTGAATACAAAGTGTTATTTATTTTATTTTATATTTCACCTTTATTTAACCAGGTAGACTATTTGAGAACAAGTTCTCATTTACAACTGCGACCTGGCCAAGATAAAGCGTAGCAATTTGACACATATAACAACACAGAGTTACACATGGAATAAACAAAACATACAGTCAATAATACAGTAGAACAAAATAAAACAAAAAGTCTATGTACAGTGAGTGCAATTGAGGTAAGATAAGGGAGGTAAGGCAATAAATAGGCCATGGTGGCGAAGTAATTACAATATATCAATTAAACACTGGAATGGTAGATGTGCAGACGATGAATGGGCAAGTAGAGATACTAATAATAAAAAAAATAATAAATAATATATGCCATTTAGCGGACGCTTTTATCCAAAGCGACTTACAGTCATGTGTGCATACATTCTACGTATGGGTGGTCCCGGGAATCGAACCCACTACCCTGGCGTTACAAGCGCCATGCTCTACCAACTGAGCTACAGAAGGACCACAGATACTGGGATGCAAAGGAGTAAGATAAATAAATAAATACAGTATGGGGATGAGGTAGGTAGATAGATGGGCTGTTTACAGATGGGCTATGTACAGGTGCAGTGACCTATAAGCTGCTCTGACAGCTGGTGCTTAAAGCTAGTGAGGGAGATATGAGTCTCCAGCTTCAGAGATTTTTGCTGTTTGTTCCAGTCATTGGCAGCAGAGAACTGGAAGGAAAGACGACCAAAGGAGGAATTGGCTTTGGAGGACGACCAGTAAGACATACCTGCTGGAGCGTTTGCTACGAGTGGGTGCTAATATGGTGACCAGTGAGCTGAGATAGGGCGGGGCTTTACCAAGCAGAGACTTGTAGATAACCTGTAGCCAGTGGGTTTGTCGACGTGTATGAAGCGAGGGCCAACCAACGAGAGTGTACAGGTCGCAATGGTGGGTAGTGTATGGGGCTTTGGTGACAAAATGGATGGCAATATGATAGACTGCATCCAGTTTGTTGAGTAGGGTGTTGGAGGCTATTTTATAGATGACATCACCGAAGTCGAGGATCGGTAGGATGGATGGTCAGTTTTACGAGGGTATGTTTTGTTGCGATATAGGAAACCAATTCTAGATTTCATTTTGGATTGGAGATGCTTAATGTGAGTCTGGAAGGAGAGTTTACAGTCTAACCAGACACCTAGGTATTTGTAGTTGTCCACGAATTCTAAGTCAGAACCGTCCAGAGATGTGTTGCTGGATGGGCAGGCAGGTGCGGGCAGGGATCAGTTGAATAGCATGCATTTAGTTTTCCCTACATTTAAGAGCAGTTGGAGGCCACGGAAGGAGAGTTGTATGGCATTGAAGCTCGTCTGGAGGTTAGTTAACACAGTGTCCAAAGACACTTACCCATGTTTGGGGGAAATCCAATACAACACATTACAGAGTACCATTCTCCATATCTTCAAGCATAGTGGTGGCTGCATCATGTTTTGGGTATGCTTGTCATAGTTAAGGACTGGGTAGTTTTTCAGGATAAAAAAGAAACTGAATGGAGCTAAGCGCAGGCTAAATCCTAGAGGAAAACCTGGTTTGTTCTGCTTCCACCAGACACTGGGAGATGAATTCACCTTTCAGTAGTACAACAACCTAAAACACAAGGCCAAAAATACACTGGAGTTGGGTTACCAAGGAAGACCGTGAATGTTCCTCAGTTGCCGAGTTGCAGTTTTGACTTAAATTTACTTGAAAATCTATGACAAGACCTGAAAATTGTTGTCTAGCATTGATCAACAACCAATTTGACAGAACTTAAATCATTTTGAAAATAGTAATTGGCAAATAATCTAGGTGTGGAAAGCTCTTAGAGACTTACCAAGAAAGACTCACATCTCTTAGAGACAGAAATACTCACAGCTCTTAGAGACAAATACTCACAGCTCTTAGAGACAGAAATACTCACAGCTCTTAGAGACAAATACTTACAGCTCTTAGAGACAGAAATACTTACAGCTCTTAGAGACAGAAATACTCACAGCTCTTAGAGACAGAAATACTTACAGCTCTTAGAGACAAATACTCACAGCTCTTAGAGACAGAAATACTCACAGCTCTTAGAGACAAATACTCATAGCTCTTAGAGACAGAAATACTCACAGCTCTTAGAGACAAATACTTACAGCTCTTAGAGACAGAAATACTTACAGCTCTTAGAGACAGAAATACTCACAGCTCTTAGAGACAAATACTCACAGCTCTTAGAGACAAATACTCACAGCTCTTAGAGACAGAAATACTTACAGCTCTTAGAGACAGAAATACTCACAGCTCTTAGAGACAAATACTTACAGCTCTTAGAGACAGAAATACTTACAGCTCTTAGAGACAGAAATACTCACAGCTCTTAGAGACAAAGACTTACAGCTCTTAGAGACAGAAGGACTTACAGCTCTTAGAGACTTAACCAGAAATACTTCAAGCTCTCAGAGACTTACCCAGAAAGAATCAGAGCAGTAATCACTGCCAAAGGTGCTTCTACAAAGTATTGACTCAGAGGTGTGAATACTTATGTAAATGAAATATTTCTGTATTTCATTTTCAATACATTTGCTAAAATACAACAAAAATGATGGGGTCATTATGGGGTAGATGGGTGAGAAACATATATATTTAATCAATTTTGGATTATGTCTGTAACACAACAAAATGTGGAATAAGGGAAGGGGTCTGAATACTTTCTGAAGGCACAATATGTTTATTTCCTGTATGGCTACAGTTTTAAATATGTTTATTTCCTGTATGGCTACAGTTTTAAATATGTTTATTTCCTGTATGGCTACAGTTTTAAATATGTTTATTTCCTGTATGGCTACAGTTTTAAATATGTTTATTTCCTGTATGGCTACAGTTTTAAATATGTTTATTTCCTGTATGGCTACAGTTTTAAATATGTTTATTTCCTGTATGGCTACAGTTTTAAATATGTTTATTTCCTGTATGGCTACAGTTTTAAATATGTTTATTTCCTGTATGGCTACAGTTTTAAATATGTTTATTTCCTGTATGGCTACAGTTTTAAATATGTTTATTTCCTGTATGGCTACAGTTTTAAATATGTTTTTATTTCCTGTATGGCTACAGTTTTAAATATGTTTATTTCCTGTATGGCTACAGTTTTAAATATGTTTATTTCCTGTATGGCTACAGTTTTAAATATGTTTATTTCCTGTATGGCTACAGTTTTAAATATGTTTATTTCCTGTATGGCTACAGTTTTAAATATGTTTATTTCCTGTATGGCTACAGTTTTAAATATGTTTATTTCCTGTATGGCTACAGTTTTAAATATGTTTATTTCCTGTATGGCTACAGTTTTAAATATGTTTATTTCCTGTATGGCTACAGTTTTAAATATGTTTATTTCCTGTATGGCTACAGTTTTAAATATGTTTATTTCCTGTATGGCTACAGTTTTAAATATGTTTATTTCCTGTATGGCTACAGTTTTAAATATGTTTATGTCCTGTATGGCTACAGTTTTAAATATTTCCTGTATGTTTATTTCCTGTATGGCTACAGTTTTAAATATGTTTATTTCCTGTATGGCTACAGTTTTAAATATGTTTATTTCCTGTATGGCTACAGTTTTAAATATGTTTATTTCCTGTATGGCTACAGTTTTAAATATGTTTATTTCCTGTATGGCTACAGTTTTAAATATGTTTATTTCCTGTATGGCTACAGTTTTAAATATGTTTATTTCCTTTTAAATATGTTTATTTCCTGGCTACAGTTTTAAATATGTTTATTTCCTGTATGGCTACAGTTTTAAATATGTTTATTTCCTGTATGGCTACAGTTTTAAATATGTTTATTTCCTGTATGGCTACAGTTTTAAATATGTTTATTTCCTGTATGGCTACAGTTTTAAATATGTTTATTTCTACAGTTTTAAATATGTTTATTTCCTGTATGGCTACAGTTTTAAATATGTTTATTTCCTGTATGGCTACAGTTTTAAATATGTTTATTTCCTGTATGGCTACAGTTTTAAATATGTTTATTTCCTGTATGGCTACAGTTTTAAATATGTTTATTTCCTGTATGGCTACAGTTTTAAATATGTTTATTTCCTGTATGGCTACAGTTTTAAATATGTTTATTTCCTGTATGGCTACAGTTTTAAATATGTTTATTTCCTGTATGGCTACAGTTTTAAATATGTTTATTTCCTGTATGGCTACAGTTTTAAATATGTTTATTTCCTGTATGGCTACAGTTTTAAATATGTTTATTTCCTGTATGGCTACAGTTTTAAATATGTTTATTTCCTGTATGGCTACAGTTTTAAATATGTTTATTTCCTGTATGGCTACATTTTAAATATGTTTATTTCCTGTATGGCTACAGTTTTAAATACAGTTTTAAATATGTTTATTTCCTGTATGGCTACAGTTTTAAATATGTTTATTGTCCTGTATGGCTACAGTTTTAAATATGTTCCTGTATGGCTACAGTTTTAAATATGTTTATTTCCTGTATGGCTACAGTTTTAAATATGTTTATTTCCTGTATGGCTACAGTTTTAAATATGTTTATTTCCTGTATGGCTACAGTTTTAAATATGTTTATGTCCTGTATGGCTACAGTTTTAAATATGTTTATTTCCTGTATGGCTACAGTTTTAAATATGTTTATTTCCTGTATGGCTACAGTTTTAAATATGTTTATTTCCTGTATGGCTACAGTTTTAAATATGTTTATTTCCTGTATGGCTACAGTTTTAAATATGTTTATTTCCTGTATGGCTACAGTTTTAAATATGTTTATTTCCTGTATGGCTACAGTTATAAATATGTTTATTTCCTGTATGGCTACAGTTTTAAATATGTTTATTTCCTGTATGGCTACAGTTTTAAATATGTTTATTTCCTGTATGGCTACAGTTTTAAATTTAAATATGTTTATGTTTATTTCCTGTATGGCTACAGTTTTAAATATGTTTATTTCCTGTATGGCTACAGTTTTAAATATGTTTATGTCCTGTATGGCTACAGTTTTAAATATGTTTATTTCTTGTATGGCTACAGTTTTAAATATGTTTATTTCCTGTATGGCTACAGTTTTAAATATGTTTATTTCCTGTATGGCTACATTTTTAAATATGTTTATTTCCTGTATGGCTACAGTTTTAAATATGTTTATTTCCTGTATGGCTACAGTTTTAAATATGTTTATTTCCTGTATGGCTACAGTTTTAAATATGTTTATTTCCTGTATGGCTACAGTTTTAAATATGTTTATTTCCTGTATGGCTACAGTTTTAAATATGTTTATTTCCTGTATGGCTACAGTTTTAAATATGTTTATTTCTTGTATGGCTACAGTTTTAAATATGTTTATTTCATGTATGGCTACAGTTTTAAATATGTTTATTTCCTGTATGGCTACAGTTTTAAATATGTTTATTTCTTGTATGGCTACAGTTTTAAATATGTTTATTTCCTGTATGGCTACAGTTTTAAATATGTTTATTTCTTGTATGGCTACAGTTTTAAATATGTTTATTTCCTGTATGGCTACAGTTTTAAATATGTTTATTTCCTGTATGGCTACAGTTTTAAATATGTTTATTTCTTGTATGGCTACAGTTTTAAATATGTTTATGTCCTGTATGGCTACAGTTTTAAATATGTTTATTTCCTGTATGGCTACAGTTTTAAATATGTTTATTTCCTGTATGGCTACAGTTTTAAATATGTTTATTTCCTGTATGGCTACAGTTTTAAATATGTTTATTTCCTGTATGGCTACAGTTTTAAATATGTTTATTTCCTGTATGGCTACAGTTTTAAATATGTTTATTTCCTGTATGGCTACAGTTTTAAATATGTTTATTTCTTGTATGGCTACAGTTTTAAATATGTTTATTTCCTGTATGGCTACAGTTTTAAATATGTTTATTTCCTGTATGGCTACAGTTTTAAATATGTTTATTTCCTGTATGGCTACAGTTTTAAATATGTTTATTTCCTGTATGGCTACATTTTTAAATATGTTTATTTCCTGTATGGCTACAGTTTTAAATATGTTTATTTCCTGTATGGCTACATTTTTAAATATGTTTATTTCCTGTATGGCTACAGTTTTAAATATGTTTATTTCCTGTATGGCTACAGTTTTAAATATGTTTATTTCCTGTATGGCTACAGTTTTAAATATGTTTATTTCCTGTATGGCTACAGTTTTAAATATGTTTATTTCCTGTATGGCTACAGTTTTAAATATGTTTATTTCCTGTATGGCTACAGTTTTAAATATGTTTATTTCCTGTATGGCTACAGTTTTAAATATGTTTATTTCCTGTATGGCTACAGTTTTAAATATGTTTATTTCCTGTATGGCTACAGTTTTAAATATTTCCTGTTTTTATTTCCTGTATGGCTACAGTTTTAAATATGTTTATTTCCTGTATGGCTACAGTTTTAAATATGTTTATTTCCTGTATGGCTACAGTTATTAAATATGTTTATTTCCTGTATGGCTACAGTTTTAAATATGTTTATGTCCTGTATGGCTACAGTTTTAAATATGTTTATTTCTTGTATGGCTACAGTTTTAAATATCTTTATTTCCTGTATGGCTACAGTTTTAAATATGTTTATTTCCTGTATGGCTACATTTTTAAATATGTTTATTTCCTGTATGGCTACAGTTTTAAATATGTTTATTTCCTGTATGGCTACAGTTTTAAATATGTTTATTTCCTGTATGGCTACAGTTTTAAATATGTTTATTTCCTGTATGGCTACAGTTTTAAATATGTTTATTTCCTGTATGGCTACAGTTTTAAATATGTTTATTTCCTGTATGGCTACAGTTTTAAATATGTTTATTTCTTGTATGGCTACAGTTTTAAATATGTTTATTTCCTGTATGGCTACAGTTTTAAATATGTTTATTTCCTGTATGGCTACAGTTTTAAATATGTTTATTTCTTGTATGGCTACAGTTTTAAATATGTTTATTTCCTGTATGGCTACAGTTTTAAATATGTTTATTTCTTGTATGGCTACAGTTTTAAATATGTTTATTTCCTGTATGGCTACAGTTTTAAATATGTTTATTTCCTGTATGGCTACAGTTTTAAATATGTTTATTTCTTGTATGGCTACAGTTTTAAATATGTTTATTTCCTGTATGGCTACAGTTTTAAATATGTTTATTTCCTGTATGGCTACAGTTTTAAATATGTTTATTTGCTGTATGGCTACAGTTTTAAATATGTTTATTTCTTGTATGGCTACAGTTTTAAATATGTTTATTTCCTGTATGGCTACAGTTTTAAATATGTTTATTTCCTGTATGGCTACAGTTTTAAATATGTTTATTTCCTGTATGGCTACAGTTTTAAATATGTTTATTTCCTGTATGGCTACAGTTTTAAATATGTTTATTTCCTGTATGGCTACAGTTTTAAATATGTTTATTTCCTGTATGGCTACAGTTATAAATATGTTTATTTCCTGTATGGCTACAGTTTTAAATATGTTTATTTCCTGTATGGCTACAGTTATAAATATGTTTATTTCCTGCATGGCTACAGTTTTAAATATGTTTATTTCCTGTATGGCAACAGTTTTAAATATGTTTATTTCCTGTATGGCTACAGTTATAAATATCAAATCAAAATCAAATCAAATGTATTTGTATTGTTCTCCTGCACATTGACTCAGTACTGGTACTCCCTGTATAAAGCCATCTTATCATTACTCATTGACTAGTTCAAATTAAATCAAATGTATTTATATAGCCCTTCGTACATCAGCTGATATCTCAAAGTGCTGTACAGAAACCCAGCCTAAAACCCCAAACAGCAAGTAATGCAGGTGTAGAAGCACGGTGGCTAGGAAAAACTCCCTAGAAAGGCCAAAGCCTAGGAAGAAACCTAGAGAGGAACCAGGCTATGTGGGGTGGCCAGTCCTCTTCTGGCTGTGCCGGGTGGAGATTATAACAGAACATGGCCAAGATGTTCAAATGTTCATAAATGACCAGCATGATAATAATAATAAGGTAGAACAGTTGGAACTGGAGCAGCAGCACGGCCAGGTGGACTGGGGACAGCAAGGAGTCATCATGTCAGGTAGTCCTGAGGCATGGTCCTAGGGCTCAGGTCCTCTGAGAGAGAGAAAGAAAGAGAGAAAGAGACAATTAGAGAGAGAGCACACTTAAATTCACACAGGACACCGAATAGGACAGGAGAAGTACTCCAGATATAACAAACTGACCCTAGCCCCCCGACACATAAACTACTGCAGCATAAATACTGGAGGCTGAGACAGGAGGGGTCAGGAGACACTGTGGCCCCATCCGAGGACACCCCCGGACAGGGCCAAACAGGAAGGATATAACCCCACCCACTTTTCCAAAGCACAGCCCCCACACCACTAGAGGGATATCTTCAACCACCAACTTACCATCCTGAGTACATATATATATATATATATATATATGACTGGTGATGCTGTCTCTCTGTCTCTGTCTCTTGTCTCTCTCTTTCTCTCTCCCTCTCTCTTCCCCCTCTCTCTCTCTCTTTACCCACTCCCTCTCTCTTCCCCCCCCTCTAGGTTTTATCTGGGCTGAGATTAAGGAGATGTGGGATGGAGGTTTTACAGACTATATACATGACTGGTGGAACCTGATGGATTTTGCCATGAACTCCCTCTACCTGGCTACTATATCACTGAAGATAGTGGCTTATGTTAAGGTAAGATACACACACACACACACGAACTCACACACACACACACACTATACACACCAGTGGATCCTGTTGAGGACGGCTGTAATAAAATGGCATCAAACACATTAAATATGAAAAACCTCGTGGTTGATGCTGTTCACTCCGTTTCAGACATTATTATGAGCCGTCCTCCCCTCAGCAACCTCTACACACACCGGTGCGTGCGTGTGTGTGTGTGTGTGTGTGTGTGTGTGTGTGTGTGTGTGTGTGTGTGTGTGTGTGTGTGTGTGTGTGTGTGTGTGTGTGTGTGTGTGTGTGTGTGTGTGTGTGTGTGTGCGTGCGTGCGTGCGTGCGTGCGTGCGTGCGTGCGTGCGTGCGTGCGTGTGTTACCATCGACGGGGCCGTAGTGGAGCAGGTTGAGATCTTCAAGTTCCTTGAGGTTCACATCAAGGACAAACTAGCATGGTTCAAACACACCAAGACAGTTGTGAAGAGGGCAAGACAAACGCCTATTTCCCCCTTCAGGAGACTGAAAAGATTTGGCATGGGTCCTCAGATCCTCAAAAGGTTCTACAGCTGCACCATCGAGAGCGTCCTGATGGGTTGCATCTCCGCCTGGTAACTATGGAAACTGCTCGGCCTCCGACCGCAAGGCGGTCTCTCTACAGAGGGTAGTGCGAACCGCCCAGTACATCACTGAGGTCAAGCTTCCTGCCACCCAGGACCTCTTTACCAGGCGGTGTCAGAGGAAGGACCTAAAGATTGTCAAAGACTCCAGCCACCACGGTCATAGACTGTTCTTTCTGCTACTGCACGGCAAGCGGTACCGGAGCGCCAAGTCTAGGTCCAAGAGGCATCTAAACATCTTCTACCCCCAAGACATAAGACTCCTGAACATCTAATCAAATGGCTACCCAGACAATGTGCATTGCAACTCTCTCTAATTATCTATGCATTTTAATAACTCTACCTACATGTACATATTACCTAAATTACCTCGACTAACCGATGCCCCCGCACATTGGCTCTGTATCGGTACCTGCCTGTATATAGCCTCCACATTGACTCTGTACCGGTACCCCCTGTATATAGCCTCCACATTGACTCTGTACCAGTACCCCCAGTATATAGCCTCCACATTGACCCTGTACCCCCTGTATATAGCCTCCACATTGACTCTGTACCAGTACCCCCAGTATATAGCCTCCACATTGACCCTGTACCAGTACCCCCAATATATAGCCTCCACATTGACCCTGTACCGGTACCCCCTGTATATAGCCTCCACATTGACTCTGTACCAGTACCCCCAGTATATAGCCTCCACATTGTCTCTGTACCGGTACCCCCTGTATATAGCCTCCACATTGACCATGTACCGATACACCCAGTATATAGCCTCCACATTGACTCTGTACCGGTTCACCAGTATATAGCCTCCACATTGACTCTGTACCGGTTCCCCCCTGCATATAGCCTCCACATTGACTCTGTACCGGTACCCCCTGTATATAGCCTCTGTCAGGACCCGGTTACGAACCCGGGTCTCCGGAGTGAGAAACAGTCACTTAACCAACTGAGCCACGAATAGTCGGCAGAACCCAGAAGATGAGGCAGACACAGCAGTACTTGAGACGGTGTATTTAATGAAGTAAAAAGTTAAGTTCTTCAGGAAAACATGTAACTCCACAACCTCAAAAGGAATTCCACAAGAACAAAGGTAATCCTCCAAGACAAAAAGGTAAATCCACAAGGTGGAAGGTATAGCACAAAAAGCCTCAAAAAATACTCAAAAACAAACAAACAAGAACAAAAAACAGAATTCCACAAGAGAGTCCACCGGGATCAACAAGAGATCACAGAGTACTAGGGCTGGGTGCTAACATACAAACACAGAGCAAAGGACTGAGGAAAACAAAGGGTTTAAATACAATCAGGGGAAACGAGGCACAGGTGCAAATAATAATGGGGATCAAGGGAAAACAAAAGGTCAAAAGGCACTTAACATTTATTTTTCTTAAAACTTTGTAAATCATTGTTGTTGGGTTGAGGGCATTTCAAAGCATTTCACTGTGGGGTCTGTTGTAAACTAGCAGCCTGCTGCAGATGGACACTGTGAGGTCTGTTGTAAACTATCTGCCTGCTGCAGATGGACACTGTGAGGTCTGTTGTAAACTAGCAGCCTGCTGCAGATGGACACTGTGAGGTCTGTTGTAAACTAGCAGCCTGCTGCAGATGGACACTGTGAGGTCTGTTGTAAACTAGCAGCCTGCTGCAGATGGACACTGTGAGGTCTGTTGCAAACTAGCAGCCTGCTGCAGATGGACACTGTGAGGTCTGTTGTAAACTATCTGCCTGCTGCAGATGGACACTGTGAGGTCTGTTGTAAACTAGCAGCCTGCTGCAGATGGACACTGTGAGGTCTGTTGTAAACTAGCAGCCTGCTGCAGATGGACACTGTGAGGTCTGTTGTAAACTAGCAGCCTGCTGCAGATGGACACTGTGAGGTCTGTTGTAAACTAGCAGCCTGCTGCAGATGGACACTGTGAGGTCTGTTGTAAACTATCTGCCTGCTGCAGATGGACACTGTGAGGTCTGTTGTAAACTAGCAGCCTGCTGCAGATGGACACTGTGAGGTCTGTTGTAAACTAGCAGCCTGCTGCAGATGGACACTGTGAGGTCTGTTGTAAACTAGCTGCCTGCTGCAGATGGACACTGTGAGGTCTGTTGTAAACTAGCAGCCTGCTGCAGATGGACCCTGTGAGGTCTGTTGTAAACTAGCTGCCTGCTGCAGATGGACACTGTGAGGTCTGTTGTAAACTAGCAGCCTGCTGCAGATGGACATGTAATGTAATGTGTGAGGTCTGTTGTAAATTACCTGGAATACATTAGGAGCTAAAGTAGTTGTGTTCTTCACTTCACCTGTCACATTATATTACATTATGATGGTTACCGGTAGTCCGCAGTCACGTGGTGTTTGTTTACAAAACCATGATGAGTGACTGCAGCCTTGTGAGCCACTGTTGTGGAGCTCCATGTGATTTAGCTACAGTATGGAGTTCACAACTAAATGTTTTGACAGCTACATGAAAATAATAATAATAATAATAATTACGTTGATTACGTTGTCTAAAATGTGCTAAATGCTCTGTAGTTGTGCATTTGGTTTGCTAATTTAATAGGTCTTTATCTAGCTAAGTGGTTGGCTTCTTGCAAAATCAAGCTTCTCTTGGTATCAGCAGAGAATCCCCTGGTGGATCAAGAGCCTTGCTGTCTAATATGTGTTTTGTGTATGTAACAAACTGTGAGTAGCAAACTGTGAGTAACAAACTGTGAGTAACAAACTGTGAGTAGCAAATTGTGAGTAGCAAACTGTGAGTAGCAAATTGTTAGTAGCAAACTGTGAGTAACAAACTATGAGTAGCAAACTGTGAGTAGAAAACTGTGAGTAGCAAACTGTGAGTAGCAAACTGTTAGTAGCAAACTGTGAGTAGCAAACTGTGAGTAGCAAACTGTGAGTAGCAAACTGTGAGTAACAAACTGTGAGTAGCAAACTGTTAGTAGCAAACTGTGAGTAGCAAACTGTTAGTAGCAAACTGTGAGTAGCAAACTGTTAGTAGCAAACTGTGAGTAGCAAACTGTTAGTAGCAAACTGTGAGTAGCAAACTGTGAGTAGCAAATTGTGAGTAGCAAACTGTGAGCAGCAAACTGTTAGTAGCAAACTGTGAGTAGAAAACTGTGAGTAACAAACTGTGAGTAACAAACTGTTAGTAGCAAACTGTGAGTAGCAAACTGTTAGTAGCAAACTGTGAGTAGCAAACTGTGAGTAGCAAACTGTGAGTAGCAAACTGTTAGTAGCAAACTGTGAGTAGCAAACTGTTAGTAGCAAACTGTGAGTAGCAAACTGTTAGTAGCAAACTGTGAGTAGCAAACTGTGAGTAGCAAACTGTGAGTAACAAACTGTTAGTAGCAAACTGTGAGTAACAAACTGTGAGGAGCAAACTGTGAGTAGCAAACTGTGAGTAGCAAACTGTGAGGAGCAAACTGTGAGTAGCAAACTGTGAGTAGCAAACTGTGAGGAGCAAACTATAAGTAGCAAACTGTGAGGAGCAAACTGTGAGTAGCAAACTGTGAGTAGCAAACTGTGAGTAGCATACGGTTAGTAGCAAACTGTGAGTAGCAAACTGTGAGTAACAAACTGTGAGTAGCATACGGTTAGTAGCAAACTGTGAGTAGCAAACTGTGAGTAGCAAACTGTGAGTAGCATACGGTTAGTAGCAAACTGTGAGTAGCATACGGTTAGTAGCAAACTGTGAGTAGCAAACTGTGAGTAGCATACGGTTAGTAGCAAACTGTGAGTAGCAAACTGTGAGTAGCAAACTGTGAGGAGCATTTTTGACTTTGTTGTATAACTTTATGAGCTGGGATGTCTGTCCTGCAAATAGTTTGTCAGAGCCGATATAAAATGTTCGCAATGCGCTCATTAGCAATTAGCTAGTATTCACTTTGGGTTTTTACATGGTCTTGTTAGCAATGCTAACCTTCGGATTACAGAGGCTCAGTGGGAAAATAGTTCCCCTTGTGTACAGTGCCTGTGTTACCAAATTTCCCAGGATGGCACAAGGTACTGTATGACCTTCTGGAAGTTATGGCAATCTGGATAATACCCAAGCTTGATATTTATCAACATCATTTGAACATCCTGGAACATTCTGGAACATTGACTTGAACATTCTAGAACATTAAGTTGAACATTGAGTTGAACATTCTGGAACATTGACTTGAACATTCTAGAACATTAAGTTGAACATTGAGTTGAACATTCTGGAACATTTTGATGAATATTCAGGGTTGGCAGACATCAAGTTGGGATTCTGTCAAAAGCTGAAAGTGGGTAGTTGTGAGTGCTTGCATAATGCGTGTGTGTGTGTGTGTGAGAGAGAGAGAGAGAGAGAGAGAGAGAGAGAGAGAGAGAGAGAGAGAGAGAGAGAGAGAGAGAGAGAGAGAGAGAGAGAGAGAGAGAGAGAGAGAGAGAGAGAGAGAGAGTAGCAGCAGATGGATTCCTGTGATACTGGCCAAGAAGCTGAATTTAAAATCTCTATCTCTCTACCTTCCTCTCTCTATCTCTCTACCGTCCTCTCTCTTTCTCTCTACCTTCCTCTCACTCTCTATCTCTCTACCTTCCTCTCTCTATCTACCTTCCTCTCGCTCTCTATCTCTCTCTACCTTCCTCTCTCTATCTCTCTACCTTCCTCTCCCTCTCTCTCTCTCTCTACCTTCCTCTCTCTATCTCTCTCTCTCTCTACCTTCCTCTCTCTATCTCTCTACCGTCCTCTCACTCTCTCTCTACCTTCCTTTCTCTATCTCTCTACCTTCCTCTCTCTATCTCTCTCTCTCTACCTTCCTCTCTCTATCTCTCTACCTTCCTCTCTCTATCTCTCTCCTTCCTCTCTCTCTCTCTACTCCTCTCTCTCTCTCTCTCTCTCTCTCTCTCTCTCTCTCTCTCTCTCTCTCTCTCTCTCTCTCTCTACTTCTCTCTCTCTCTCTACCTTCCTCTCTCTCTCTCTCTCTCTCTACCTTCCTCTCACTCTATCTCTACCTCTCTACCTTCCTCTCACTCTATCTCTACCTTCCTCTCTCTCTCTTTCTCTCTCTCTCTCTCTACCTTCCTCTCTCTCTCTCTACCTTCCTCTCTCACTCTCTCTCTACCTTCCTCTCGCTCTCTATCTCTCTCTCTCTGCATACCCCCTCCCTCTCTCTCTCTTTACATACCCCACTTTCTATCCCCCCCTGTCTCTCTCTCCGTAGTACAACTCCTCCCGTCCTAGAGAAGAGTGGGAGATGTGGCACCCTACCCTGATAGCAGAAGCATTGTTTGCTATAGCTAATATCTTCAGTTCTCTACGACTCATCTCCCTGTTCACAGCCAACTCCCACCTGGGACCTCTACAGATCTCACTGGGAAGGATGCTGCTGGACATACTCAAGTTCCTCTTCATCTACTGTCTGGTGAGACACACACACACACACGCACGCACGCACACACACACACACACACACACACACACACACACACACACACACACACACACACACACACACACACACACACACACACACACACACACACACACACACACACACACCTCAAACTATCAACTAAATTGTTATGAGGGCCAATAGACATGAAATGACTAGACATAACAGGAACAGGGTGTAGCATTAGGAACAGGGTGTAGCATTTGGAACAGGGT
>NC_060193.1:4886842-4919342 GCF_021184085.1 Oncorhynchus gorbuscha
TAAATACAATTAATTATATTTACACTGAGTGTACAAATCTTTCTATTTCCTTCCAATTTATGCCTTCTTTTTAACATAAAATATTAAATACAATTAATTATATTTACACTGAGTGTTCAAAACATTAGGAACTCTCTTTCCATGACACAGACTGACCAGGTGAATCCAGGTGAAAGCTATGATCCCTTATTGATGTCACTTGTTAAATCCACTTCCATCAGTGTAGATCATGGATGCAGGCCCTGGCCCCCCTTACGAAGGCCCTGGCCCCCCTTACGAAGGCCCTGGCCCCCCTTACGAAGGCCCTGGCCCCCCTTACGAAGGCCCTGGCCCCCTTACGAAGGCCCTGGCCCCCTTACGAAGGCCCTGGCCCCCTTACGAAGGCCCTGGCCCCCTTACGAAGGCCCTGGCCCCCTTACGAAGGCCCTGGCCCCCTTACGAAGGCCCTGGCCCCCTTACGAAGGCCCTGGCCCCCCTTACGAAGGCCCTGGCCCCCCTTACGAAGGCCCTGGCCCCCCTTACGAAGGCCCTGGCCCCCCTTACGAAGGCCCTGGCCCCCTTACGAAGGCCCTGGCCCCCCTTACGAAGGCCCTGGCCCCCTTACGAAGGCCCTGGCCCCCTTACGAAGGCCCTGGCCCCCTTACGAAGGCCCTGGCCCCCTTACGAAGGCCCTGGCCCTGGGCCCTGGCCCCTTACGAAGGCCCTGGCCCCCTTACGAAGGCCCTGGCCCCCTTACGAAGGCCCTGGCCCCCTTACGAAGGCCCTGGCCCCCCTTACGAAGGCCCTGGCCCCCTTACGAAGGCCCTGGCCCCCTTACGAAGGCCCTGGCCCCCTTACGAAGGCCCTGGCCCCCTTACGAAGGCCCTGGCCCCCTTACGAAGGCCCTGGCCCCCTTACGAAGGCCCTGGCCCCCTTACGAAGGCCCTGGCCCCCTTACGAAGGCAATGGCCCCCCTTACGAAGGCCCTGGCCCCCCTTACGAAGGCCCTGGCCCTGGCCCCCTTTCGAAGGCCCTGGCCCCCTTACGAAGGCAATGGCCCCCTTACGAAGGCCCTGGCCCCCTTACGAAGGCCCTGGCCCCCCTTACGAAGGCCCTGGCCCCCTTACGAAGGCCCTGGCCCCCTTACGAAGGCCCTGGCCCTTACGGGCCCTGGCCCTTACGAAGGCCCTGGCCCCTTTACGAAGGCCCTGGCCCCCTTACGGCCCCCTTACGAAGGCCCTGGCCCCCTTACGAAGGCCCTGGCCCCCTTACGAAGGCAAGGCCCTGGCCCCCCTACGAAGGCCCTGGCCCCGAAGGCCCTGGCTTACGAAGGCCCTGGCCCCCTTACGAAGGCCCTGGCCCCCTTACGAAGGCCCTGGCCCCCTTACGAAGGCCCTGGCCCCCTTACGAAGGCCCTGGCCCCCCTTACGAAGGCCCTGGCCCCCCTTACGAAGGCCCTGGCCCCCCTTACGAAGGCCCTGGCCCCTTACGAAGGCCCTGGCCCCCCTTACGAAGGCCCAGGAATCAGTCCTCCTCACCCCAAAAAATAAATAAATATTAATAAAATTAGTAGAGCAAACTCAGTTGTAAGTCAGAGTAGTAAAATACCAAATTGTACAACTTAAACATGCGGTTGTGCATCATCAGTCTTTCTCTTGTTATGTCAGTCACTCAATTAGCCCATGTCACCTACCATTTTTGTTGATTGCTAAATTAGTTAGTTAGTTTAGCGGCCTGTCTAAACGTGTCGTCATGGTAAAATGACCGGCTGGGCACCCAATGGGCACCCATTGATTTTTGTTAGTCAGTGTCACTCAGATGTCACATTAAAACTTCCAACCATTCTCCTCGGGCTCTGTGGAAAAATGTGTAGAATTGCAGCAAACTTGCTTTAACTTCTTATGGCTGCAGGGGCAGTATTGAGTAGCTTGGATGAAAGGTGAACAGAGGTGCCCAGAGTAAACGGCCTGCTCATCAGTCATAGTTGCTAATATTTGCATAGTATTATTAGTATTGGAAAGAAAACACTCTGAAGTTTCTAAAACTGTTTGAATGACGTCTGTGAGTATAACAGAACTCATATAGCAGGTGTGTGGCAACATGTGTAGAATTGCATAAAATTACATTTTAAAAAGTATAAAATAAATGAAACACCTCCCCTGTCAAGAGGAAAACTGGTGGATGTGGGCAGATCAGGGAGAAACTGCGGCTCTTATGATGAGGTCAGATATTTCGTAGATGAAGGGGAGAAGACAGGAAGATGTTTAGGCCTTGAGACAGAGACATTGTGTGTGTGTGTGCCATTCAGAGGGTGAATTGGCAAGACAATAGAATTAAGTGCCTTTAAACAGGGTACGGTAGTAGGTGCCAAGGTGAACCAGTTTGACTGTGTCAAGAACTGCAACGGTGCTGTGATTTTTTTCACACTCAACTGTTTCCCGTGTCTATCCTGAACGGTCCACCACCCAAAGGAAGCATTTGGAGTCAACATGGACGCAGCATCCCAGTGGAACGCTTTCGACACCTTGTAGAGTCCACCCCCCGATGAGGCTGTTCTGACACCTTGTAGAGTCCACCCCCCGATGAGGCTGTTCTGACACCTTGTAGAGTCCACCCCCCGATGAGGCTGTTCTGACACCTTGTAGAGTCCACGCCCCGATGAACTGAGGCTGTTCTGACACCTTGTAGAGTCCACGCCCCGATGAGGCTGTTCTGACACCTTGTAGAGTCCACGCCCCGATGAACTGAGGCTGTTCTGACACCTTGTAGAGTCCACGCCCCGATGAGGCTGTTCTGACACCTTGTAGAGTCCACGCCCCGATGAACTGAGGCTGTTCTGACACCTTGTAGAGTCCACGCCCCGAAGAATTGAGGCTGTTCTGAGGGCAAAAGGGGAAACGGTTGGAGAAATGGAACGATGCAGAGCACCAGGAGATGTAACGGTTGGAGAAATGGAACGATGCAGAGCACCAGGAGATCTAACGGTTGGAGAAATGGAACGATGCAGAGCACCAGGAGATGTAACGGTTGGAGCAACTTTAAAATGTGGAGAACGTGGAGGAACGTCTAATTCTGCAATGAGACTGTGTTGGTTCTCTCTCTTCACAATAACGTTCTCTTTTCATTTATCCTTCTCCTAGAATACTCTCTCTCTCTCTCTCTCTCTCTCTCTCTCTCTCTCTCTCTCTCTCTCTCTCTCTCTCTCTCTCTCTGTCTCTCTCTCTCTCTCTCTCTCTCTCTCTCTCTCTCTCTCTCTCTCTCTCTCTCTGTGTCTCTCTCTCTCTTTGTCTCTCTCTCTCTCTCTGTCTCTCTCTCTCTTTGTCCCTCTATCTCTCTCCTCTCTCTCTCTCTCTCTCTCTCTCTCTCTCTCTCTCTCTCTCTCTTTGTCTCTCTCTCTCTCTTGTCTCTCTCTCTCTCTCTCTCTCTCTCTCTCTCTCTCTCTCTCTCTCTCTCTCTCTCTCTCTCTCTCTCTCTCTCTCTCTCTCTCTCTCTGTCTCTCTCTCTCTTTGTCTCTCTCTCTCTCTCTGTCTCTCTCTCTCTTTGTCCCTCTATCTCTCTCCTCTCTCTCTCTCTCTCTCTCTCTCTCTCTCTCTCTCTCTCTCTCTCTCTCTCTCTCTCTCTCTCTCTTTTGTCTCTCTCTCTCCTCTATTTTTTTTTCTCTCTCTCTCTCTCTCTCTCTCTCTCTCTCTCTCTCTCTCTCTCTCTCTCTCTCTCTCTCTCTCTCTCTCCGTCTCTCTCTCTCTTTCTCTCTCGTTCTCCAGGTTATTTGAGACTCTCCAGTCTCTGTTCTGGTCCATCTTTGGCCTGTTAAACCTGTACGTGACTAACGTTAAAGCCCGTCATGAGTTCACTGAGTTTGTGGGGGCCACCATGTTCGGAACCTACAACGTCATCTCTCTGGTGGTTCTGCTCAACATGTTGATCGCCATGATGAACAACTCCTACCAACTCATCGCTGTGAGTACGAGTACAGCTATTTCAATTATCTAAATGATATTGCATTGGTTCTCAAAACCTCTCCCTCCTCCTTCTCTCTCTCTCAGCCAATCATGTGTCAATCAATACATAGATGTATTCCAGAGTTAACACACCTTATTGATTGCCTGATTGATTTTATTGTAAAGTTACATTATCTCCAACTGTTGCACAGTGTAAGACCAAAGTCATCCTTCATTAGAGGATTCCTGTATGTGATTTTATTTCAATGTTTTCGGGACACACACACACACACACACACACACACACACACACACACACACACACACACACACACACACACACACACACACACACACACACACACACACACACACACACACACACACACACACACACACACACACACACACACACACACACACACACACACACACACTAACAATCTGTTCCAAAATATATATACCAACGAACTGATTCTTTTTCCCCCCCTCCCTCCCCTCTCTCTCCCACTTTTCCCCCTCCCTCCCCCTCCCTCCCCCTCTCTCTCCCACTTTTCCCCCTCCCTCCCTCCCCCTCCCTCCCCCTTCTCTCCCCCTCCTCTCACTCTCTCCCACTTTCCCCATCTCCTCTCCCTCTCTCCCCACTCCCCCCTCTCTCTCCTCCAGGACCATGCAGATATAGAGTGGAAGTTTGCCCGGACCAAGTTATGGATGAGTTATTTTGACGAGGGGGGTACTCTGCCCCCTCCCTTCAACATCGTCCCCAGTCCTAAGTCAGTGTGGTACCTCTGTCTGTGGGTTCACCATCGACTCTGTAGGAGAGGAGCGCCCCCTGCTGACGACACAGACAAACACCACGACCTACAAGAGTTCACGGTAAGAAGTCAACACACTATTTATTCAGTATACACACATGAAACATATGGAGACAATAATATTATGTTTATATACAGTATATACCCCCTCCCTCTCTGTCATATGTCCTCTCTCTGTCTCTGTCTCTGTCTCTCTGTCTCTGTCTCTCTCTCTCTCTCTCTCTCTCTCTCTCTCTCTCTCTCTCTCTCTCTCTCTCTCTCTCTCTCTCTCTCTCTCTCTCTCTCTCTCTCTCTCTCTCTCTGTCTCTCTCTCTCTCTTTCTGTCCGCTATTTCTCTCTCTCTCTCTGTCTCTCTCTGATTTCCTTTGCATCCCAAATGGCCCTCTCTTCCCTACATTGGGCACTACTTTTAACCAGGGTCCATAGGTTGTACCAATAACGTAGTGCACTACTTTTAAACTACTTTTAATGTAGGGAATAGAGGGCCGTTTGGGACACACACTAATGTGGGCTGGATTATGTAACACTGAGAATCCATCTGATACTGCATACTATGAGTGGGCAGTGTGTGTGTGTGTGTGTGTGTGTGTGTGTGTGTGTGTGTGTGTGTGTGTGTGTGTGTGTGTGTGTGTGTGTGTGTGTGTGTGTGTGTGTGTGTGTGTGTGTGTGTGTGTGTGTGTGTGTGTGTGTGTGTGTGTGTGTGTGTGTGTGTGTGTGTGTGTGTGTGTGTGTGTGTGTGTGTGTGTGTGTGTGTGTGTGTGTGTGTGTGTGTGTGTGAGGTACATAACTTTATATAATTTCCTTCCAGGAGCGTCATGCAGACAGCCTGATACAGAATCAACATTATCAGGTACTATCTATATATATATATCTATAATGTATCTCTATATATCTATGTCTATATATCTATAATGTCTCTCTATATATCTATGTCTATATATCTATAATGTCTCTCTATATATCTATCTATAATGTCTCTCTATATATCTACCTCTATCTATCTATATCTATCTATCTATATATATCTATCTATATCTATCTATATATCTATCTATAATGTCTCTCTATATATCTACCTCTATCTATCTATATCTATCTATCTATATATATCTATCTATATCTATCTATATATCTATCTATAATGTCTCTCTATATATCTACCTATATCTATCTATAAATATATATATATATAATGTCTCTCTATATATCTATCTATAATGTATCTCTATATATATACTTCTATCTATCTATATTGTCTCTCTATATATCTACCTATATCTACCTCTATCTATCTATATCTATCTATATATCTATATATCTATATATATAATGTCTCTCTATATATCTATCTATATCTATCTATCATATCTATATATCTATCTATAATGTCTCTCTATATATCTATCTATCTATATCAATCTATATCTATCTATCTATCTATAATGTCTCTCTATATATCTATATCAATCTATATCTATCTATCTATATATCTATAATGTCTCTCTATATATCTACCTATATCTATCTATATACATATATCTATAATGTCTCTTTATATATCTACCTATATCTATCTATATACATATATCTATAATGTCTCTTTATATATCTACCTATATCTATATATATATATATATATATATATATATATATATATCTTTAATGCCTCTCTATATATCTATATATATCTATATATATATATATATATATATATATATATATATATATATATATATATATATATATATATATATATATATATATATATATAATAATGTCTTTCTATGTATCTATGTATCTATATATCTATCTATCTATCTATCTATCTATATCTATCTATCTATCTATCTATCTATCTATCTATTTATCTATCTATCTATCTATCTATCTATATATCTATCTATCTATATATATATCTATAATGTCTCTCTATCTATCTATCTATCTATCTATCTATCTATCTATAATGCCTCTCTATATATCTATATAACTACCTCTATCTATCTATATCTATCTCTATATGTCTCTCTATATATGTCTCTATATATATCTCTATATTCAATTCAATTCAAGGGGCTTTATATATATATATATCAATCTATATCTCTCTTCATCTCTCTGCATCTCTATCTATCTCTCTCTATATATATGTACAGTTTAAGTCGGACGTTTACAAACACTTAGGTTGGAGTCATTAAAACTCATTTTTCAACCACTCCACACATTTCTTGTTAACAAACTATAGTTTTGGCAAGTCGGTTAGGACATCTACTTTGTGCACGACACAAGTCAATTTTCAACCAATTTTTCCAGACAGATTATTTCACTTATAATTCATGTATCACAATTCCAGTGGGTCAGAAGTTTACATACATACACTAAGTTGACTGTGCCTTTAAACACATATCTATATCTCTATATATCTATTTTTATCTCTATATCTATCTTTTTATCTATCTCTATATCTTTATCTCCTTATCTATCTCTATATATGTCTCTATCTATCTCTATATATATCTCTATATATATCTCTATATCTTTATCTATCTCTTTATCTATCTCTATATGTCTCTATCTATCTCTATATATATCTCTATATATATCTCTATATCTATCTCTCTATCTATCTCTATATATATCTCTATATCTATCTTTTTATCTATCTCTATATATATCTCTATCTATCTCTTTATATATCTCTATATATATCTCTATCTATCTCTATATATATCTCTATATATATCTCTATATATATCTCTATATCTATCTCTCTATCTATCTCTATATATATCTCTATATCTATCTTTTTATCTATCTCTATATATATCTCTATCTATCTCTTTATATATCTCTATATATATCTCTATCTATCTCTATATATATCTCTATCTATCTCTTTATATATCTCTATATATATCTCTATCTATCTCTATATATATCTCTATCTATCTCTATATATATCTCTATCTATCTCTTTATATATCTCTATCTATCTCTATATATATCTCTATCTATCTCTATATATATCTCTATATCTATCTCTATATATATCTCTATCTATCTCTATATATATCTCTATATCTATCTTTTTATCTATCTCTATATATATCTCTATATCTCTATCTATCTCTTTATATATCTCTATCTATCTCTATATATATCTCTATCTATCTCTATATATATCTCTATCTATCTCTATATATATCTCTATCTATCTCTATATATATCTCTATATATATCTCTATCTATCTCTATATATATCTCTATATCTTTATCTATCTCTTTATATATCTCTATATATCTCTTTATCTATCTCTATCTATCTCTATATATATCTCTATCTATCTCTATATATATCTCTATATCTTTATCTATCTCTTTATCTATCTCTATATGTCTCTATCTATCTCTATATATATCTCTATATCTATCTCTCTATCTATCTCTATATATATCTCTATCTATCTCTCTATCTATCTCTATATATATCTCTATATATATCTCTATCTATCTCTTTATATATCTCTATATATATCTCTATCTATCTCTATATATATCTCTATCTATCTCTATATATATCTCTATCTATCTCTATATATATCTCTATATATATCTCTATCTATCTCTATATATATCTCTATATATATCTCTATCTATCTCTATATATATCTCTATATCTTTATCTATCTCTTTATATATCTCTATCTATCTCTATATATATCTCTATATATATCTCTATCTATCTCTATATATATCTCTATATATATCTCTATCTATCTCTATATATATCTCTATATCTTTATCTATCTCTTTATATATCTCTATATATCTCTTTATCTATCTCTATCTATCTCTATATATATCTCTATATCTTTATCTATCTCTAATGTCTCTCTATATCTATCTCTATCTATGTATCTATCTCTGTCTTTCTCTCTCTCCCAATGTCTCTCTCTTTTTCAATCCCCCTCTCCCCCTCTCTCAATTCAAGTCAAACAATCAAAAATGAACAGTAAACATCTTTCTCTCTCTGTCTCTCTCTCTGTCTCTCTGTCTCTCTCTCTCTCTCTCTGTCTCTCTCTCTGTCTCTCTCTCTGTCTCTCTGTCTCTCTCTCTCTGTCTCTCTCTCTCTCTCTCTCTCTCTGTCTCTCTCTCTCTCTGTCTCTCTCTGTCTCTCTCTCTCTCTCTCTCTCTCTCTCTCTCTCTCTCTCTGTGTCTCTCTCTCTATCTTCCTCTCTCTCTCTCTCTCTCTCTCTCTACCTTCCTCTCTCTCTCTCTCTCTCTACCTTCCTCTCTCTCTCTCTATCTTCCTCTCTCTCTCTATCTTCCTCTCTCTCTCTCTCTATCTTCCTCTCTCTCTCTCTCTCTCTCTCTCTCTCTCTCTCTGTCTCTCTATCTTCCTCTCTCTCGCTCTCTCTGTCTCTCTATCTTCCTCTCTCTCGCTCTCTTTGTCTCTCTATCTTCCTCTCTCCCGCTCTCTTTCACACACTCATACTCTCTGCTAGCACACACACACAGACAAACATAGTATTTTCTACCAACTCTTTGGCTGAGTAACTGACTAACTGATTAACTGACTGACTGACTGATTAACTGACTGACTGATTAACTGACTGACTGACTGACTGATTAACTGACTGACTGACTGACTGATTAACTGACTGACTGACTGATTAACTGACTGACTGATTAACTGACTGACTGACTGACCGATTAACTGACTGACTGACTGATTAACTGACTGACTGACTGATTAACTGACTGACTGACTGATTAACTGACTGACTGACTGATTAACTGACTAACTGACTGACTGATTAACTGACTGACTGATTAACTGACTGATTGACTGACTGATTGACTGATTCACTGACTGACTGATTCACTGACTGACTGACTGATTAACTGACTGACTGGTTAACTGACTGACTGATGAACTGACTGACTGAATAACTGACTGATGGACTGACTGATTAACTGATTAACTGACTGACTGACTGACTGATTAACTGACTGAATAACTGACTGATTAACTGACTGACTGATTAACTGACTGACTGACTGACTGACTGACTGATGAACTGACTGATTAACTGATTAACTGACTGATTAACTGATTAACTGACTGACTGACTGAGTGACTGACTGATTAACTGATTAACTGACTGATTAACTGACTGATTAACTGACTGATTAACTGGTTAACTGACTGATTAACTGATTAACTGACTGATTAACTGACTGATTAACTGACTGATTAACTGATTAACTGACTGATTAACTGACTGACTGACTGACTGACTGACTGACTGACTGATTAACTGATTAACTGACTGATTAACTGACTGATTAACTGACTGATTAACTGATTAACTGACTGATTAACTGATTAACTGACTGACTGACTGACTGACTGACTGACTGACTGATTAACTGACTGATTAACTGACTGATTAACTGACTGATTAACTGATTAACTGACTGACTGATTAACTGACTGATTAACTGACTGATTAACTGACTGACTGACTGACTGATTAACTGATTAACTGACTGACTGACTGACTGACTGACTGACTGACTGACTGACTGACTGACTGACTGACTGACTGACTGACTGATGAACTGACTGACTGATGAACTGACTGACTGACTGATTAACTGACTGACTGATGAACTGACTGACTGACTGATTAACTGACTGATTAACTGACTGATTAACTGACTGATTAACTGATTAACTGACTGACTGACTGATTAACTGACTGATTAACTGACTGATTAACTGACTGATTAACTGACTGATTAACTGACTGACTGATTAACTGACTGATTAACTGATTAACTGACTGACTGACTGACTGACTGACTGACTGACTGACTGACTGACTGATGAACTGACTGACTGATGAACTGACTGACTGACTGATTAACTGACTGACTGATGAACTGACTGACTGACTGATTAACTGACTGACTGACTGATTAACTGACTGACTGACTGATTAACTGACTGACTGACTGACTGACTGATTAACTGACTGATTGACTGACTGATTGACTGATTCACTGACTGACTGATTAACTGACTGACTGATTAACTGACTGACTGGTTAACTGACTGACTGATGAACTGACTGACTGAATAACTGACTGATTAACTGACTGACTGATTGATGAACTGACTGACTGATTAACTGACTGACTGACTGACTGACTGATGAACTGACTGACTGAATAACTGACTGATTAACTGACTGACTGATTGATGAACTGACTGACTGATTAACTGACTGACTGACTGACTGACTGATGAACTGACTGACTGACTGATGAACTGACTGACTGACTGACTGACTGATGAACTGACTGACTGACTGATTAACTGATTAACTGACTGATGAACTGACTGACTGATTAACTGACTGACTGATTAACTGACTGATTAACTGATTAACTGACTGATTAACTGATTAACTGACTGACTGACTGATTAACTGACTGATTAACTGACTGATTAACTGATTAACTGACTGATTAACTGACTGATTAACTGATTAACTGACTGATTAACTGACTGACTGATGAACTGACTGACTGACTGATGAACTGACTGACTGACTGACTGACTGACTGACTGACTGACTGACTGACTGACTGATGAACTGACTGACTGACTGATGAACTGACTGACTGACTGACTGACTGATGAACTGACTGACTGACTGACTGATTAACTGACTGATTAACTGACTGACTGACTGAGTAACTGACTGACTGATTAACTGACTGACCGACTGATTAACTGACTGACTGATGAACTGACTGACTGATTAACTAACTGACTGAGTAACTGACTGACTGACTGTTTAACTGACTGACTGATTAACTGACTGACTGGTTAACTGACTGATTAACTGACTGACTGGTTAACTGACTGATTAACTGACTGACTGGTTAACTGACTGATTAACTGACTGACTGACTGATTAACTGACTGACTGGTTAACTGACTGATTAACTGACTGACTGACTGATGAACTGACTGACTGACTGACTGACTGACTGACTGACTGACTGACTGACTGACTGACTGACTGACTGACTGACTGACTGACTGATGAACTGACTGACTGACTGACTGATGAACTGACTGACTGACTGACTGATGAACTGACTGACTGAGTAACTGACTGACTGATTAACTGACTGACTGACTGATTAACTGACTGACTGGTTAACTGACTGATTAACTGACTGACTGACTGATTAACTGACTGACTGATTAACTGACTGACTGATTAACTTACTGACTGACTGATTAACTGACTGACTGATTAACTGACTGAGTAACTGACTGACTGATTACCTGACTGACTGATTACCTGACTGACTGACTGATTAACTGGCTGACTGATTGATGAACTGACTGATTAACTGACTGACTGACTGACCAAGTAGATGTTGCACTCTTTCCCCACACATCCAAAAGCTTCTTGTCCTGTGGAGAATGGTTCATCTCTGAGAATCTATGGTGTACCAACAAGTGTAGTCCAGACGTATCCAATCAGTAGTTTTGTTGGCGGGTAATATCAGAAGACGTTTCCACATGCAACTGTAATGTGGTTAACAGGAAGTGATGTCATTGTTAACAGGAAGTGATCCGTAGCCTGGTGAAGAGGTACGTGGCGGCCATGATACGCAGTGCCAAGACGGACGAGGGATTGACCGAGGAGAACTTTAAGGTCTGTTTTCTATCCAGTGTCTTTCCAGCAGATTCTAATGTTCCTCCTGCATGACTTTTAGCAGCTCTTCTTCCCCCTTTTCTCCTCTCTACCTAACCTGTCCCTCTCCTCTCCTCTCTCCCTAACCTGTCCCTCTCCTCTCCTCTCTCCCTAACCTGTCCCTCTCCTCTCATCTCTCCCTAACCTGTCCCTCTCCTCTCTCCCTAACCTGTCCCTCTCCTCTCCTCTCATCTCTCCCTAATCTGCCCCTCTCCTCTCCTCTCTCTCTAAACTGTCCCTCTCCTCTCCTCTCATCTCTCCCTAACCTGTCCCTCTCCTCTCCTCTCTCCCTAACCTGTCCCTCTCCTCTCATCTCTCCCTAACCTGTCCCTCTCCCTAACCTGTCCCTCTCCTCTCCTCTCATCTCTCCCTAACCTGTCCCTCTCCTTCTCTCCTCTCATCTCTCCCTAACCTGTCCCTCTCCTTCTCTCCTCTCATCTCTCCCTAACCTGTCCCTCTCCTTCTCTCCTCTCATCTCTCCCTAACCTGTCATCTCTCCCTAACCTGTCCCTCTCCTTCTCTCCTCTCATCTCTCCCTAACCTGTCCCTCTCCTCTCATCTCTCCCTAACCTGTCCCTCTCCTTCTCTCCTCTCATCTCTCCCTAATCTGTCCCTCTCCTTCTCTTCTCTCATCTCTCCCTAACCTGTCCCTCTCCTCTTCTCTCATCTCTCCCTAACCTGTCCCTCTCCTCTCCTCTCTCCCTAACCTGTCCCTCTCCTCTCATCTCTCCCTAACCTGTCCCTCTCCTCTCCTCGATCCCTAACTTGTCCCTCTCCTTCTCACCTCTCCTCTCTCCCTAACATGTCCCTCTCTTCTTCTCTCTTATCCACAAACTTCAGATAACTCTCTCTCTCTTCTCTCTCCCTCCTCTCCTCCTCCCTCCTCCCTCCTCTCCTCTCTCCCTAACCTGTCCCTCTCCTCTCCTCTTTTCTCTCCCTAACCTGTCCCTCTCCATCTCTCCTCTCCTCTCCTCTCTCCCTAACCTGTCCCTCTCCTCTCCTCTCCATCTCTCCCTAACATATCCCTCTCTTCTTCTCTCTTATCCACAAACTTCAGATAACTCTCTCTCTCTTCTCTCTCCCTCCTCTCCTCCTCCCTCCTCTCCTCCTCCACTGCAGGAGTTAAAGCAGGACATCTCCAGTTTTCGTTATGAGGTGTTAGATCTCCTTGGTAACCGCCGCCCCCCCAGATGCCTCTCTTCCAGCAGTGAAACCACACTTAGAAATGAGGGAGGAACCAGCGACGAAGGAGGGCCTGACCCTGACCTTGACCCCTCCCTAGCGTCGCAGGAGGGGAGTGGAGCCAAGAGGTCAAAGGGCGTGACATTTCTGACCCCGACAGGAAGCATGGAGAAGAAGAAGAAGCCTAAATATGGCGTCTCCGCTCTGGTCCGGAGTATTTCAGGAATGGAAGTGGTATCCATGACGAGGGAGGAAGAGGAGCAGGAAGGATGGGGGGAGGAGGAAGAGAAGGAGGGATGGGAGGAAGAAGAAGATGAGGAAGAGGGTAAACCAAAGAGCAACGGGGTGAGGAGAGAAGCCATTCCGTCCTCTTCTTTCATCTTCCCTTCATTCCCTTCTTCCTCCACCTCCGTCTCCTTATCCTTCGCTCGCACGCGAAGTCGTCTCCAGCAGTTGTCGTCGGCGACGTCCAATAAGACAACACACTCCTTACTGTTCTCACGCAAAGCCCCGCCCCTTCCCCTCTCCCTCGGCCAATCTCCTCCTTCCTACACCATCTCTGACGGCTTGCTCCGCCCCCTGAGAGGTCGCGGGTCATATGACCTTGGTTCGGTGGGTCATGTGACCCACAACGAGATGCACCTGAACCAGGTCGGACACACTAACCAGGTCGGAGCCCCTCCTGCTTCCTCTGGACGAGCCAATGGGAGGGACTCTCTGCTAACCTTGCCCCTCCCACCTCCCTGTCCCTGCCAATCCCTACACTGTGCTTCCAATATGGCCGACTCGAGCTCCCACCTCCTGGACTCCAGCGAGAGCATCTTCGAGGGAGGAGGAGGAGGAGGAGGGGGCCGGGTTTTGGGAGAGGGGTGGGTGGGGCCTTGTGATGTCATAGAGGACTCTGGCGGCATCGAAGACTCTGTCACTACACAACTGTAGAAGGTTGTAGATAGTTGTTTTCCATTGGTTTACCTAACAGCCGGTACCTTCCAAACAAACGCAAAGCCATGAGGGGACATGAGTGATGTCATGAGTGATGTCACATGCTTGATGTCATAGACCTAAAACCACCCCCACATATCTTACCGAGGATGTCACTTGTGATGTGGTGGGGGAGGGGGGGGGCAAGAGGAACTCAGTCGCGATTCAGCTACACCGTAAAGACAGTTTCCATGGCTACCGAGAACGCCCGTCCCTTCTGCAAGTCTCCCGGCGCCATTGTGTCTACAACAAGTCTTAATGCTGTATGGATATTGTATTGAGCTGCTGGCGTTTTGAGGATATACTCTGAGACTCTGTGGTGGAATGAGACTTAATGGGATTCTACGGGACTGTGGCCCAAGGAACTTCCTCAAAATGAACTCTTACTAGTAATAATGAACTATTTTACTACCGATACAAATCTTTTCTTTAATTTGCAAAAATAAACTGCTCTTTCTGTTTAAAGACAAGTGAAGGAGAGACGGAAGGAGAGAGAAAAAGGAGGAGAGATCCATTTAGAAAAGAGAATGAATGAAAAAGAGAGACTGGGGGGGGGGAAACATGTCACAATAACTTGAAGTGTGATTCTAGAAATCAACTGTCAAGCATCAATAACACAGTGAAAGAACCAGAGCATGTTACACACACACACACACACACACACACACACACACACACACACACACACACACACACACACACACACACACACACACACACACACACACACACACCCCTACCTGTTTCTCTCCAATAGGTTGTCTTTGTGCTGTTGTCTCTACCCTCAAACACAATGGTTTTATGGCAGTCATCAATCAACGTGATCAGTCAATAAGTGTCATGCATCATAAGATCAGACATTGAGGAATATTGATCAACAGTGATTGATCGGATTCTTTTTGTTTCTATCTCGTTTAAAAACCTCATAGCACCTGACGCCCATAATCATCCGCATATAGCTGGTCTCTAGGGAGAGAGAGAGAGACAGAGAGACAGAGAGACAGAGAGAGAGAGAGAGAGAGAGAGAGAGAGAGAGAGAGAGAGAGAGAGAGAGAGAGAGAGAGAGAGAGAGAGAGAGAGAGAGAGAGAGAGAGAGAGAGAGAGAGAGAGAGAGAGAGAGAGAGAGAGAGAGAGAGAGAGAGAGAGACAGAGAGAGAGAGAGAGAGAGAGAGAGAGAGAGAGAGAGAGAGAGAGAGAGAGAGAGAGAGAGAGAGAGAGAGAGAGAGAGAGAGAGAGAGAGAGAGAGAGAGAGAGACAGAGAGAGACAGAGAGAGGGAGAGAGAGACAGAGAGAGAGAGAGAGAGACAGAGAGAGAGAGAGAGAGAGAGAGAGACAGAGAGAGACAGAGACAGAGACAGACAGACAGACAGACAGACAGACAGACAGACAGACAGACAGACAGACAGACAGACAGACAGACAGACAGACAGACAGACAGACAGACAGAGAATTTCTACCGATCTGCGTACCAGCTATCATTTTCATATGCACAATGTAACGAAACGTTAATTTGAATCATAATATGATTTCGCTATCAGGTGCTCTGTTTGGAATAGTGTTTTTCCAGTGAATTGCATTTTGGGAAATGTTGTTTTATTACAGGAGTTGCTTGTTCTGTTGAGATGAATTAGCATAATCGTATTTCTGTCGTTCCGAGCTCCGTGGTTGGACGTCCCAATGCATGTGGCCCCGGTTAATTTCTCGAATGGCCTGTACATTAAAGTCATCAGAGACACGTTGTCCAGGGGACACATTTTCCTAATGGAGATCCTGACACACAGACACACACACTCACACACACACACACTCACACACACACAGAGTTTTGTACAGCTAACCTTGTGTGGTCACACAATTCAGTCCAATTACAAAATCCTATTTTTCCTAACCCCTGATACTAAACGGAACCCTAACCCCTAACGCGTACTCTCACTCTAACCTTACCCCAAAAACCTAAACCCTAAACTAACCTGAGCTCCTATCTCCTAACCCTTAAACTAACCCTAGCTCCTAGCTCCTAACACTAAAACTAACCCTAGGTCCTAACTCCTAACCCTAAACCTAACCCTAGCTCCTAACCCTAAAACTAACCCTAGCTCCTAGCTCCTAACCCTAAAACTAACCCTAGCTCCTAGCTCCTAACCCTAAAACTAACCCTAGCTCCTAGCTCCTAACCCTTAAACTAACCCTAGCTCCTAGCTCCTAACCCTAAAACTAACCCTAGCTCCTAGCTCCTAACCCTTAAACTAACCCTAGCTCCTAGCTCCTAACCCTAAAACTAACCCTCGCTCCTAACCCTAAAACTAACCCTAGCTCCTTGCTCCTAACCCTAAAACTAACCCTAGCTCCTAGCTCCTAACACTAAAACTAACCCTAGGTCCTAACTCCTAACCCTAAACCTAACCCTAGCTCCTAACCCTAAAACTAACCCTAGCTCCTAGCTCCTAACCCTAAAACTAACCCTAGCTCCTAGCTCCTAACCCTAAAACTAACCCTAGCTCCTAGCTCCTAACCCTTAAACTAACCCTAGCTCCTAGCTCCTAACCCTAAAACTAACCCTAGCTCCTAGCTCCTAACCCTTAAACGAACCCTAGCTCTTAGCTCCTAACCCTAAAACTAACCCTAGCTCCTAACCCTAAAACTAACCTTAGCTCCTTGCTCCTAACCCTAAAACTAACCCTAGCTCCTAGCTCCTAACCCTAAAACGAACCCTAGCTCTTAGCTCCTAATCCTTAAACTAACCCTAGCTCCTAGCTCCTAACCCTAAATCTAACCCTAGCTCCTAATCCTAAAACTAACCCTAGCTCCTAACCCTAAAACTAACCCTAGCTCCTATCACTAAAACTAACCCTAGCTCCTAGCTCCTAACCCTAACACTAACCCTAGGTCCTAACCCTAAAACTAACCCTAGCTCCTAGCTCCTAACCCTAAAACTAACCCTAGCTCCTATCCCTAAAACTAACCCTAGCTCCTATCCCTAAAACTAACCCTAGCTCCTAGCTCCTAACCCTAAAACTAACCCTAGCTCCTAACCCTAAAACTAACCCTAGCTCCTAACCCTAAAACTAACCCTAGCTCCTATCCCTAAAACTAACCCTAGCTCCTAGCTCCTAACCCTAAAACTAACCCTAGCTCCTAGCTCCTAACCCTAAAACTAACCCTAGCTCCTAGCTCCTAACCCTAAAACTAACCCTAGCTCCTAGCTCCTAACCCTAAAACTAACCCTAGCTCCTAACCCTAAACCTAACCCTAGCTCCTAACCCTAAAACTAACCCTAGCTCCTAGCTCCTAACCCTAAAACTAACCCTAGCTCCTAACCCTAAAAATAACCCTAGCTCCTAGCTCCTAACCCTAACCCTAGCTCCTTGCTCCTAACACTAAAACTAACCCTAGCTCCTAGCTCCTAACCCTAAAACTAACCCTAGCTCCTAGCTCCTAACCCTAAATCTAACCCTAGCTCCTAGCTCCTAACCCTAAATCTAACCCTAGCTCCTAACCCTAAACCTAACCCTAGCTCCTAACCCTAAAACTAACCCTAGCTCCTAGCTCCTAACCCTAAAACTAACCCTAGCTCCTATCTCCTAACCCTAAAACTAACCCTAGCTCCTAGCTCCTAACCCTAAAACTAACCCTAGCTCCTAGCTCCTAACCCTAAACTAACCCTAGCCTAGCTCCTATCCCTAAACTAACCCTACCTCCTAATCCTCCTAGCTCCTAGCTCCTAACCCTAAACCTACCCTAACCCTAAAACTAACCCTAGCTCCTATCCTAACCCTAAAACTAACCCTAGCTCCTAGCTCCTAACCCTAAAACTAACCCTAGCTCCTAGCTCCTAACCCTAAAACTAACCCTAGCTCCTATCTCCTAAAAAACTAACCCTAGCTCCTAGCTCCTAACCCTAAAACTAACCCTCCTGGCTCCTAACCCTAAAACTAACCCTAGCTCCTAACCCTAAAACTCCTAGCTCCTAACCCTAACCCTAGCTCCTAGCTCCTAACCCTAAAACTAACCCTAGCTCCTAGCTCCTAACCCTAAAACTAACCCCTAGCTCCTAGCTCCTAACCCTAAATCTAACCCTAGCTCCTAGCTCCTAACCCTAAATCTAACCCTGGCTCCTAACCCTAAACCTCCCTAAAACCCTGGCTCCTGGCTCCTACCCTAAAACTAACCCTAGCTCCTATCTCCTAACCTAAAACTAACCCTAGCTCCTGGCTCCTGGCCCTAAACTAACCCTAGCTCCTGGCTCCTAACCCTAAAACTAACCTGGCTCCTATCCTAAAACTAACCTGGCTCCTGGCTCCTGTCTCTGGCTCCTGGCCTAACCTAGCCCTAACTCCTAAAACTAACCTGGCTCCTATCCTAAAACTAACCCTGGCTGGCCTGGCTGGCTCTAAAAACCTAACCCTAGCTCCTGGCTCCTAACCCTAAAACTAACCCTAGCTCCTGGCTCCTAACCTAAAACTCCTGGCTCCTGGCTCCTAACCTAAAACTCCCTAGCTCCTAACCTAAACCTAACCTGGCTCCTAACCTAAAACTAACCCTGGCTCCTGGCTCCTAACCCTAAAACCTGGCTCCTGGCCCTAAAAATAACCCTGGCTCCTGGCTCCTAAACCCTGGCTCCTAGCTCCTAACACTAAAACTAACCCTAGCTCCTGGCTCCTAACCTAAAACTAACCCTAGCTCCTGGCTCCTAACCCTAAATCTAACCCTAGCTCCTAGCTCCTAACCCTAAATCTAACCCTAGCTCCTAACCCTAAACCTAACCCTAGCCCTAACCCTAAAACTAACCCTAGCTCCTAGCCCTAACCCTAAATCTAACCCTAGCTCCTAACCCTAAACCTAACCCTAGCCCTAACCCTAAAACTAACCTAGCTCCTAGCTCCTAACCCTAAAACTAACCCTAGCTCCTAACCCTAAAACTAACCTAGCTCCTGTCCTAAAACTAACCTAGCTCCTGGCTCCTAAACCTAAAACTAACCCTAGCTCCTAACCTAAAACTAACCCTAGCTCCTATCCCTAAAACTAACCCTAGCTCCTAGCTCCTAACCCTAAAACTAACCCTAGCTCCTAGCTCCTAACCCTAAAACTAACCCTAGCTCCTAGCTCCTAACCCTAAAACTAACCCTAGCTCCTAGCTCCTAACCCTAAAACTAACCCTAGCTCCTAACCCTAACTAACCCTAGCTCCTAACCTAAACTAACCCTAGCTCCTAGCTCCTAACCTAAAACTAACCCTAGCTCCTAACCCTAAAAATAACCCTAGCTCCTAGCTCCTAACCCTAACCCTAGCTCCTTGCTCCTAACACTAAAACTAACCCTAGCTCCTAGCTCCTAACCCTAAAACTAACCCTAGCTCCTAGCTCCTAACCCTAAATCTAACCCTAGCTCCTAGCTCCTAACCCTAAATCTAACCCTAGCTCCTAACCCTAAACCTAACCCTAGCTCCTAACCCTAAAACTAACCCTAGCTCCTAGCTCCTAACCCTAAAACTAACCCTAGCTCCTATCTCCTAACCCTAAAACTAACCCTAGCTCCTAGCTCCTAACCCTAAAACTAACCCTAGCTCCTAGCTCCTAACCCTAAAACTAACCCTAGCTCCTATCCCTAACCTTAGCTCCTAGCTCCTAATCCTAAAACTAACCCTAGCTCCTAACCCTAAAACTAACCCTAGCTCCTATCCCTAAAACTAACCCTAGCTCCTAGCTCCTAACCCTAAAACTAACCTAGCTCCTAGCTCCTAACCCTAAAACCCCTAGCTCCTAGCTCCTAACCCTAAAACTAACCCTAGCTCCTAGCTCCTAACCCTAAAACTAACCCTAGCTCCTAACCCTAAACCTAACCCTAGCTCCTAACCCTAAAACTAACCCTAGCTTCTAGCTCCTAACCCTAAAACTAACCCTAGCTCCTAACCCTAAAAATAACCCTAGCTCTAGCTCCCCCTAAAACTCCTAACCCCTAGCTCCTAGCTCCTAACCCTAAAACTAACCCTAGCTCCTAGCTCCTAACCCTAAAACTAACCCTAGCTCCTAGCTCCTAACCCTAAATCTAACCCTAGCTCCTAACCCTAAACCTAACCCTAGCTCCTAACCCTAAAACTAACCCTAGCTCCTAGCTCCTAACCCTAAATCTAACCCTAGCTCCTAACCCTAAACCTAACCCTAGCTCCTAACCCTAAAACTAACCCTAGCTCCTAGCTCCTAACCCTAAAACTAACCCTAGCTCCTAACCCTAAAACTAACCCTAGCTCCTAACCCTAAAACTAACCCTAGCTCCTAGCTCCTAAACCTAAAACTAACCCTAGCTCCTAACCCTAAAATAACCCTAGCTCCTATCCTAAAACTAACCCTAGCTCCTAGCTCCTAACCCTAAAACTAACCCTAGCTCCTAGCTCCTAACCCTAAAACTAACCCTAGCTCCTAGCTCCTAACCCTAAAACTAACCCTAGCTCCTAGCTCCTAACCCTAACCCTAGCTCCTAGCTCCTAACACTAAAACTAACCCTAGCTCCTAGCTCCTAACCCTAAAACTAACCCTAGCTCCTAGCTCCTAACCCTAAATCTAACCCTAGCTCCTAGCTCCTAACCCTAAATCTAACCCTAGCTCCTAACCCTAAACCTAACCCTAGCTCCTAACCCTAAAACTAACCCTAGCTCCTAGCTCCTAACCCTAAATCTAACCCTAGCTCCTAACCCTAAACCTAACCCTAGCTCCTAACCCTAAAACTAACCCTAGCTCCTAGCTCCTAACCCTAAAACTAACCCTAGCTCCTAACCCTAAAACTAACCCTAGCTCCTATCCCTAAAACTAACCCTAGCTCCTAGCTCCTAAACCTAAAACTAACCCTAGCTCCTAACCCTAAAACTAACCCTAGCTCCTATCCCTAAAACTAACCCTAGCTCCTAGCTCCTAACCCTAAAACTAACCCTAGCTCCTAGCTCCTAACCCTAAAACTAACCCTAGCTCCTAGCTCCTAACCCTAAAACTAACCCTAGCTCCTAGCTCCTAACCCTAAAACTAACCCTAGCTCCTAACCCTAAACCTAACCCTAGCTCCTAACCCTAAAACTAACCCTAGCTCCTAGCTCCTAACCCTAAAACTAACCCTAGCTCCTAACCCTAAAAATAACCCTAGCTCCTAGCTCCTAACCCTAACCCTAGCTCCTTGCTCCTAACACTAAAACTAACCCTAGCTCCTAGCTCCTAACCCTAAAACTAACCCTAGCTCCTAGCTCCTAACCCTAAATCTAACCCTAGCTCCTAGCTCCTAACCCTAAATCTAACCCTAGCTCCTAACCCTAAACCTAACCCTAGCTCCTAACCCTAAAACTAACCCTAGCTCCTAGCTCCTAACCCTAAAACTAACCCTAGCTCCTATCTCCTAACCCTAAAACTAACCCTAGCTCCTAGCTCCTAACCCTAAAACTAACCCTAGCTCCTAGCTCCTAACCCTAAAACTAACCCTAGCTCCTATCCCTAAAACTAACCCTAGCTCCTAGCTCCTAATCCTAAAACTAACCCTAGCTCCTAACCCTAAAACTAACCCTAGCTCCTATCCCTAAAACTAACCCTAGCTCCTAGCTCCTAACCCTAAAACTAACCCTAGCTCCTAGCTCCTAACCCTAAAACTAACCCTAGCTCCTAGCTCCTAACCCTAAAACTAACCCTAGCTCCTAGCTCCTAACCCTAAAACTAACCCTAGCTCCTAACCCTAAACCTAACCCTAGCTCCTAACCCTAAAACTAACCCTAGCTTCTAGCTCCTAACCCTAAAACTAACCCTAGCTCCTAACCCTAAAAATAACCCTAGCTCCTAGCTCCTAACCCTAACCCTAGCTCCTAGCTCCTAACACTAAAACTAACCCTAGCTCCTAGCTCCTAACCCTAAAACTAACCCTAGCTCCTAGCTCCTAACCCTAAATCTAACCCTAGCTCCTAGCTCCTAACCCTAAATCTAACCCTAGCTCCTAACCCTAAACCTAACCCTAGCTCCTAACCCTAAAACTAACCCTAGCTCCTAGCTCCTAACCCTAAATCTAACCCTAGCTCCTAACCCTAAACCTAACCCTAGCTCCTAACCCTAAAACTAACCCTAGCTCCTAGCTCCTAACCCTAAAACTAACCCTAGCTCCTAACCCTAAAACTAACCCTAGCTCCTATCCCTAAAACTAACCCTAGCTCCTAGCTCCTAAACCTAAAACTAACCCTAGCTCCTAACCCTAAAACTAACCCTAGCTCCTATCCCTAAAACTAACCCTAGCTCCTAGCTCCTAACCCTAAAACTAACCCTAGCTCCTAGCTCCTAACCCTAAAACTAACCCTAGCTCCTAGCTCCTAACCCTAAAACTAACCCTAGCTCCTAGCTCCTAACCCTAAAACTAACCCTAGCTCCTAACCCTAAACCTAACCCTAGCTCCTAACCCTAAAACTAACCCTAGCTCCTAGCTCCTAACCCTAAAACTAACCCTAGCTCCTAACCCTAAAAATAACCCTAGCTCCTAGCTCCTAACCCTAACCCTAGCTCCTTGCTCCTAACACTAAAACTAACCCTAGCTCCTAGCTCCTAACCCTAAAACTAACCCTAGCTCCTAGCTCCTAACCCTAAATCTAACCCTAGCTCCTAGCTCCTAACCCTAAATCTAACCCTAGCTCCTAACCCTAAACCTAACCCTAGCTCCTAACCCTAAAACTAACCCTAGCTCCTAGCTCCTAACCCTAAAACTAACCCTAGCTCCTATCTCCTAACCCTAAAACTAACCCTAGCTCCTAGCTCCTAACCCTAAAACTAACCCTAGCTCCTAGCTCCTAACCCTAAAACTAACCCTAGCTCCTATCCCTAAAACTAACCCTAGCTCCTAGCTCCTAATCCTAAAACTAACCCTAGCTCCTAACCCTAAAACTAACCCTAGCTCCTATCCCTAAAACTAACCCTAGCTCCTAGCTCCTAACCCTAAAACTAACCCTAGCTCCTAGCTCCTAACCCTAAAACTAACCCTAGCTCCTAGCTCCTAACCCTAAAACTAACCCTAGCTCCTAGCTCCTAACCCTAAAACTAACCCTAGCTCCTAACCCTAAACCTAACCCTAGCTCCTAACCCTAAAACTAACCCTAGCTCCTAGCTCCTAACCCTAAAACTAACCCTAGCTCCTAACCCTAAAAATAACCCTAGCTCCTAACCCTAACCCTAACCACTAACCCTAGCTCCTAGCTCCTAACCCTAAAACTAACCCTAGCTCCTAGCTCCTAACCCTAAATCTAACCCTAGCTCCTAGCTCCTAACCCTAAATCTAACCCTAGCTCCTAGCTCCTAACCCTAAATCTAACCCTAGCTCCTAACCCTAAACCTAACCCTAGCTCCTAACCCTAAAACGAACCCTAGCTCCTAGCTCCTAACCCTAAAACTAACCCTAGCTCCTATCTCCTAACCCTAAAACTAACCCTAGCTCCTAGCTCCTAACCCTAAAACTAACCCTAGCTCCTAGCTCCTAACCCTAAAACTAACCCTAGCTCCTATCCCTAAAACTAACCCTAGCTCCTAGCTCCTAATCCTAAAACTAACCCTAGCTCCTAACCCTAAAACTAACCCTAGCTCCTATCCCTAAAACTAACCCTAGCTCCTAGCTCCTAACCCTAAAACTAACCCTAGCTCCTAGCTCCTAACCCTAAAACTAACCCTAGCTCCTAGCTCCTAACCCTAAAACTAACCCTAGCTCCTAGCTCCTAACCCTAAAACTAACCCTAGCTCCTAACCCTAAACCTAACCCTAGCTCCTAACCCTAAAACTAACCCTAGCTCCTAGCTCCTAACCCTAAAACTAACCCTAGCTCCTAACCCTAAAAATAACCCTAGCTCCTAGCTCCTAACCCTAACCCTAACTCCTAACCCTAAAACTAACCTAGCTCCTAGCTCCTAACCCTAAAACTAACCCTAGCTCCTAGCTCCTAACCCTAAATCTAACCCTAGCTCCTAGCTCCTAACCCTAAATCTAACCCTAGCTCCTAACCCTAAACCTAACCCTAGCTCCTAAAAAACTAACCCTAGCTCCTAGCTCCTAACCCTAAAACTAACCCTAGCTCCTAAACTCCCTAACCCTAAAACTAACCCTAGCTCCTAGCTCCTAACCCTAAACTAACCCTAGCTCCTAACCCTAAAACTAACCCTAGCTCCTAACCCTAAAACTAACCCTAGCTCCTAGCTCCTAACCCTAACCCTAGCTCCTAACCCTAAAACTAACCTAGCCCTAAAACTAACCCTCCTATCCCTAAAACTAACCCTAGCTCCTAGCTCCTAACCCTAAAACTAACCCTAGCTCCTAGCTCCTAACCCTAAAACTAACCCTAGCTCCTATCCCTAAAACTAACCCTAGCTCCTAGCTCCTAATCCTAAAACTAACCCTAGCTCCTAACCCTAAAACTAACCCTAGCTCCTATCCCTAAAACTAACCCTAGCTCCTAGCTCCTAACCCTAAAACTAACCCTAGCTCCTAGCTCCTAACCCTAAAACTAACCCTAGCTCCTAGCTCCTAACCCTAAAACTAACCCTAGCTCCTAGCTCCTAACCCTAAAACTAACCCTAGCTCCTAACCCTAAACCTAACCCTAGCTCCTAACCCTAAAACTAACCCTAGCTCCTAGCTCCTAACCCTAAAACTAACCCTAGCTCCTAACCCTAAAAATAACCCTAGCTCCTAGCTCCTAACCCTAACCCTAGCTCCTAAACACTAAAACTAACCCTAGCTCCTAGCTCCTAACCCTAAAACTAACCCTAGCTCCTAGCTCCTAACCCTAAATCTAACCCTAGCTCCTAGCTCCTAACCCTAAATCTAACCCTAGCTCCTAACCCTAAACCTAACCCTAGCTCCTAACCCTAAAACTAACCCTAGCTCCTAGCTCCTAACCCTAAATCTAACCCTAGCTCCTAACCCTAAACCTAACCCTAGCTCCTAACCCTAAAACTAACCCTAGCTCCTAGCTCCTAACCCTAAAACTAACCCTAGCTCCTAACCCTAAAACTAACCTAGCTCCTAGCCCTCTAACCCTAATCCTAATCCTAAAACTAACCCTAGCTCCTAACCCTAAACTAACCCTAGCTCCTATCCCTAAAACTAACCCTAGCTCCTAGCTCCTAACCCTAAAACTAACCCTAGCTCCTAGCTCCTAACCCTAAAACTAACCCTAGCTCCTAGCTCCTAACCCTAAAACTAACCCTAGCTCCTAGCTCCTAACCCTAAAACTAACCCTAGCTCCTAACCCTAAACCTAACCCTAGCTCCTAACCCTAAAACTAACCCTAGCTCCTAGCTCCTAACCCTAAAACTAACCCTAGCTCCTAACCCTAAAAATAACCCTAGCTCCTAGCTCCTAACCCTAACCCTAGCTCCTTGCTCCTAACACTAAAACTAACCCTAGCTCCTAGCTCCTAACCCTAAAACTAACCCTAGCTCCTAGCTCCTAACCCTAAATCTAACCCTAGCTCCTAGCTCCTAACCCTAAATCTAACCCTAGCTCCTAACCCTAAACCTAACCCTAGCTCCTAACCCTAAAACTAACCCTAGCTCCTAGCTCCTAACCCTAAAACTAACCCTAGCTCCTATCTCCTAACCCTAAAACTAACCCTAGCTCCTAGCTCCTAACCCTAAAACTAACCCTAGCTCCTAGCTCCTAACCCTAACCCTAGCTCCTATCCCTAAAACTAACCCTAGCTCCTAGCTCCTAATCCTAAAACTAACCCTAGCTCCTAACCCTAAAACTAACCTAGCTCCTATCCCTAAAACTAACCCTAGCTCCTAGCTCCTAACCCTAAAACTAACCCTAGCTCCTAGCTCCTAACCCTAAAACTAACCCTAGCTCCTAGCTCCTAACCCTAAAACTAACCCTAGCTCCTAGCTCCTAACCCTAAAACTAACCCTAGCTCCTAACCCTAAACCTAACCCTAGCTCCTAACCCTAAAACTAACCCTAGCTCCTAGCTCCTAACCCTAAAACTAACCCTAGCTCCTAACCCTAAAACTAACCCTAGCTCCTAGCTCCTAACCCTAAAACTAACCCTAGCTCCTAACCCTAAACCTAACCCTAGCTCCTAGCTCCTAATCCTAAAACTAACCCTAGCTCCTAACCCTAAAACCTAATCCCTAAAACTAACCCTAGCTCCTAGCTCCTAACCCTAAAACTAACCCTAGCTCCTAGCTCCTAACCCTAAAACTAACCCTAGCTCCTAGCTCCTAACCCTAAAACTAACCCTAGCTCCTAGCTCCTAACCCTAAAACTAACCCTAGCTCCTAACCCTAAACCTAACCCTAGCTCCTAACCCTAAAACTAACCCTAGCTCCTAACCCTAAAACTAACCCTAGCTCCTAACCCTAAAAATAACCCTAGCTCCTAGCTCCTAACCCTAACCCTAGCTCCTAGCTCCTAACACTAAAACTAACCCTAGCTCCTAGCTCCTAACCCTAAAACTAACCCTAGCTCCTAGCTCCTAACCCTAAATCTAACCCTAGCTCCTAGCTCCTAACCCTAAATCTAACCCTAGCTCCTAACCCTAAACCTAACCCTAGCTCCTAACCCTAAAACTAACCCTAGCTCCTAGCTCCTAACCCTAAATCTAACCCTAGCTCCTAACCCTAAACCTAACCCTAGCTCCTAACCCTAAAACTAACCCTAGCTCCTAGCTCCTAACCCTAAAACTAACCCTAGCTCCTAACCCTAAAACTAACCCTAGCTCCTATCCCTAAAACTAACCCTAGCTCCTAGCTCCTAATCCTAAAACTAACCCTAGCTCCTAACCCTAAAACTAACCCTAGCTCCTATCCCTAAAACTAACCCTAGCTCCTAGCTCCTAACCCTAAAACTAACCCTAGCTCCTAGCTCCTAACCCTAAAACTAACCCTAGCTCCTAGCTCCTAACCCTAAAACTAACCCCTAGCTCCTAGCTCCTAACCCTAAAACTAACCCTAGCTCCTAACCCTAAACCTAACCCTAGCTCCTAACCCTAAAACTAACCCTAGCTCCTAGCTCCTAACCCTAAAACTAACCCTAGCTCCTAACCCTAAAAATAACCCTAGCTCCTAGCTCCTAACCCTAACCCTAGCTCCTTGCTCCTAACACTAAAACTAACCCTAGCTCCTAGCTCCTAACCCTAAAACTAACCCTAGCTCCTAGCTCCTAACCCTAAATCTAACCCTAGCTCCTAGCTCCTAACCCTAAATCTAACCCTAGCTCCTAACCCTAAACCTAACCCTAGCTCCTAACCCTAAAACTAACCCTAGCTCCTAGCTCCTAACCCTAAAACTAACCCTAGCTCCTATCTCCTAACCCTAAAACTAACCCTAGCTCCTAGCTCCTAACCCTAAAACTAACCCTAGCTCCTAGCTCCTAACCCTAAAACTAACCCTAGCTCCTATCCCTAAAACTAACCTAGCTCCTAGCTCCTAATCCTAAAACTAACCCTAGCTCCTAACCCTAAAACTAACCCTAGCTCCTATCCCTAAAACTAACCCTAGCTCCTAGCTCCTAACCCTAAAACTAACCCTAGCTCCTAGCTCCTAACCCTAAAACTAACCCTAGCTCCTAGCTCCTAACCCTAAAACTAACCCTAGCTCCTAGCTCCTAACCCTAAAACTAACCCTAGCTCCTAGCTCCTAACCCTAAAACTAACCCTAGCTCCTAGCTCCTAACCCTAAATCTAACCCTAGCTCCTAGCTCCTAACCCTAAATCTAACCCTAGCTCCTAACCCTAAACCTAACCCTAGCTCCTAACCCTAAAACTAACCCTAGCTCCTAGCTCCTAACCCTAAAACTAACCCTAGCTCCTATCTCCTAACCCTAAAACTAACCCTAGCTCCTAGCTCCTAACCCTAAAACTAACCCTAGCTCCTAGCTCCTAACCCTAAAACTAACCCTAGCTCCTATCCCTAAAACTAACCTAGCTCCTAGCTCCTAATCCTAAAACTAACCCTAGCTCCTAACCCTAAAACTAACCCTAGCTCCTATCCCTAAAACTAACCCTAGCTCCTAGCTCCTAACCCTAAAACTAACCCTAGCTCCTAGCTCCTAACCCTAAAACTAACCCTAGCTCCTAGCTCCTAACCCTAAAACTAACCCTAGCTCCTAGCTCCTAACCCTAAAACTAACCCTAGCTCCTAACCCTAAACCTAACCCTAGCTCCTAACCCTAAAACTAACCCTAGCTCCTAACCCTAAAACTAACCCTAGCTCCTAACCCTAAAAATAACCCTAGCTCCTAGCTCCTAACCCTAACCCTAGCTCCTAGCTCCTAACACTAAAACTAACCCTAGCTCCTAGCTCCTAACCCTAAAACTAACCCTAGCTCCTAGCTCCTAACCCTAAATCTAACCCTAGCTCCTAGCTCCTAACCCTAAATCTAACCCTAGCTCCTAACCCTAAACCTAACCCTAGCTCCTAACCCTAAAACTAACCCTAGCTCCTAGCTCCTAACCCTAAAACTAACCCTAGCTCCTATCTCCTAACCCTAAAACTAACCCTAGCTCCTAACCCTAAAACTAACCCTAGCTCCTAGCTCCTAACCCTAAAACTAACCCTAGCTCCTATCCCTAAAACTAACCCTAGCTCCTAGCTCCTAATCCTAAAACTAACCCTAGCTCCTAACCCTAAAACTAACCCTAGCTCCTATCCCTAAAACTAACCCTAGCTCCTAGCTCCTAACCCTAAAACTAACCCTAGCTCCTAGCTCCTAACCCTAAAACTAACCCTAGCTCCTAGCTCCTAACCCTAAAACTAACCCTAGCTCCTAGCTCCTAACCCTAAAACTAACCCTAGCTCCTAACCCTAAACCTAACCCTAGCTCCTAACCCTAAAACTAACCCTAGCTCCTAGCTCCTAACCCTAAAACTAACCCTAGCTCCTAACCCTAAAAATAACCCTAGCTCCTAGCTCCTAACCCTAACCCTAGCTCCTAGCTCCTAACACTAAAACTAACCCTAGATCCTAGCTCCTAACCCTAAAACTAACCCTAGCTCCTAGCTCCTAACCCTAAATCTAACCCTAGCTCCTAGCTCCTAACCCTAAATCTAACCCTAGCTCCTAACCCTAAACCTAACCCTAGCTCCTAACCCTAAAACTAACCCTAGCTCCTAGCTCCTAACCCTAAAACTAACCCTAGCTCCTATCTCCTAACCCTAAAACTAACCCTAGCTCCTAGCTCCTAACCCTAAAACTAACCCTAGCTCCTAGCTCCTAACCCTAAAACTAACCTAGCTCCTATCCTAAAACTAACCTAGCTCCTAGCTCCTAATCCTAAAACTAACCCTAGCTCCTAACCCTAAAACTAACCCTAGCTCCTATCCCTAAAACTAACCCTAGCTCCTAGCTCCTAACCCTAAAACTAACCCTAGCTCCTAGCTCCTAACCCTAAAACGAACCCTAGCTCCTAGCTCCTAACCCTAAAACTAACCCTAGCTCCTAGCTCCTAACACTAAAACTAACCCTAGCTCCTAGCTCCTAACCCTAAAACTAACCCTAGCTCCTAGCTCCTAACCCTAAATCTAACCCTAGCTCCTAGCTCCTAACCCTAAATCTAACCCTAGCTCCTAACCCTAAACCTAACCCTAGCTCCTAACCCTAAAACTAACCCTAGCTCCTAGCTCCTAACCCTAAAACTAACCCTAGCTCCTATCTCCTAACCCTAAAACTAACCCTAGCTCCTAGCTCCTAACCCTAAAACTAACCCTAGCTCCTAGCTCCTAACCCTAAAACTAACCCTAGCTCCTATCCCTAAAACTAACCTAGCTCCTAGCTCCTAATCCTAAAACTAACCCTAGCTCCTAACCCTAAAACTAACCCTAGCTCCTATCCCTAAAACTAACCCTAGCTCCTAGCTCCTAACCCTAAACTAACCCTAGCTCCTAGCTCCTAACCCTAAAACTAACCTAGCTCCTAGCTCCTAACCCTAAAACTAACCCTGGCTCCTAGCTCCTAACCCTAAAACTAACCTAGCTCCTAACCCTAAACCTAACCCTAGCTCCTAACCCTAAAACTAACCCTAGCTCCTAGCTCCTAACCCTAAAACTAACCTACCTAGCTCCTAACCCTAAAAATAACCCTAGCTCCTAGCTCCTAACCCTAACCCTAGCTCCTAGCTCCTAACACTAAAACTAACCCTAGCTCCTAGCTCCTAACCCTAAACTAACCCTAGCTCCTAGCTCCTAACCCTAAATCTAACCCTAGCTCCTAGCTCCTAACCCTAAATCTAACCCTAGCTCCTAACCCTAAACCTAACCCTAGCTCCTAACCCTAAAACTAACCCTAGCTCCTAGCTCCTAACCCTAAAACTAACCCTAGCTCCTATCTCCTAACCCTAAAACTAACCCTAGCTCCTAGCTCCTAACCCTAAAACTAACCCTAGCTCCTAGCTCCTAACCCTAAAACTAACCCTAGCTCCTATCCCTAAAACTAACCCTAGCTCCTAGCTCCTAATCCTAAAACTAACCCTAGCTCCTAACCCTAAAACTAACCCTAGCTCCTATCCCTAAAACTAACCCTAGCTCCTAGCTCCTAACCCTAAAACTAACCCTGGCTCCTAGCTCCTAACCCTAAAAACCCTAAACTAACCCTAGCTCCTAGCTCCTAACCCTAAAACTAACCCTAGCTCCTAGCTCCTAACCCTAAAACTAACCCTAGCTCCTAACCCTAAACCTAACCCTAGCTCCTAACCCTAAAACTAACCCTAGCTCCTAGCTCCTAACCCTAAAACTAACCCTAGCTCCTAACCCTAAAAATAACCCTAGCTCCTAGCTCCTAACCCTAACCCTAGCTCCTAGCTCCTAACACTAAAACTAACCCTAGCTCCTAGCTCCTAACCCTAAAACTAACCCTAGCTCCTAGCTCCTAACCCTAAATCTAACCCTAGCTCCTAGCTCCTAACCCTAAATCTAACCCTAGCTCCTAACCCTAACCCTAAACCTAACCCTAGCTCCTAACCCTAAAACCCTAAATCTAACCCTAGCTCCTAGCTCCTAACCCTAAAACTAACCCTAGCTCCTATCTCCTAACCCTAAAACTAACCCTAGCTCCTAGCTCCTAACCCTAAAACTAACCCTAGCTCCTAGCTCCTAACCCTAAAACTAACCCTAGCTCCTATCCCTAAAACTAACCCTAGCTCCTAGCTCCTAATCCTAAAACTAACCCTAGCTCCTAACCCTAAAACTAACCCTAGCTCCTATCCCTAAAACTAACCCTAGCCTAGCTCCTAACCCTAAAACTAACCCTAGCTCCTAGCTCCTAACCCTAAAACTAACCCTAGCTCCTAACCCTCCTAACCCTAAAACCCTAACCCTAGCTCCTAGCTCCTAACACTAAAACCCCTAGCTCCTAAACCCTAAAACTAACCCTAGCTCCTAGCTCCTAACCCTAAAACTAACCCTAGCTCCTAACCCTAAATCTAACCCTAACCCTAAACCTAACCCTAGCTCCTAGCTCCTAACCCTAAAACTAAAAGCTCCTAACCCTAAAAACTAACCCTAGCTCCTATCTCCTAACCCTAAAACTAACCCTAGCTCCTAGCTCCTAACCCTAAAACTAACCCTAGCTCCTAGCTCCTAACCCTAAAACTAACCCTAGCTCCTAACCCTAAACCTAACCCTAGCTCCTAACCCTAAAACTAACCCTAGCTCCTAGCTCCTAACCCTAAACCTAACCCTAGCTCCTAACCCTAAAACTAACCCTAGCTCCTATCTCCTAACCCTAAAACTAACCCTAGCTCCTAGCTCCTAACCCTAAAACTAACCCTAGCTCCTAGCTCCTAACCCTAAATCTAACCCTAGCTCCTAACCCTAAACCTAACCCTAGCTCCTAACCC